>NC_090928.1:1269100797-1269403224 GCF_040938575.1 Ambystoma mexicanum | reverse complement strand
CTCTTGCAATAGCATCTCGATGTCTTTGGGCTGCAGTGCGCTCATGTTAGTAGACCTCTCCGCAGCCTTCGACCTAGTTGATCACAGCTTACTGGTGTCCAGGATCGGAGAGGTCGCCAACTGCTCCGTAATTGCATCCAGATGGATTGCTTCCATTCTGGGTCCCAGAATGGTGATGGTCTGTGTTGGCGATAATCAATCTTCTCCAATATCTCAGACATGCAGAGTTCCTCAGGGCTCCTGTCTATCGCCTCTGCTTTTCAATCTTTATATCCGTCCCCTTCTTGACCTCTTAAACAAATTAGGAGTGCAATACACGAGCTACGCTGATGACACTCAGGTGGTCATACAGCTGAGTGGCTCCTATAGCAGCGATTCAGTAACCATCAACAAAATATACAAAGCCATACAAGACTGGATGGCCTGCAATTCTCTTGCCCTGAATGACAAAAAAACTGAACTCCTCATCGTGGCATCAAAAAACACCCGGGCGAAACTCGACTCCAACTATGCTAGTTTCCATATCGCCAACAATACCATTCTCGTCCAAAAGAAAGTCAAGACCCTGGGCGTCGTTCTTGACAAACTCTCTATGAAGTCCCATGTCTCCAGCATTAAATCTAGCTGCGGTCTTATAAATAAAAGAATAGGTTATATTCGACCATTCATTTTGGAAGAAAACTGTGCCCTTCTGTCCACTGCATTGATCAATTCAAGATTGGATTATTGCAACAGCCTCCTAGTGGGCACCACAGCCTCCAACATCCAATCATTACAAGTGGCTCAGAATAATGCTGTTTGTAATATCTTCAATCAGTTCCATCGTACACACATCTCCACTTTTAGGAAAAAACTTCACTGGCTTCCCGTTAAACATCGGATAACTCACAAGATATTGACCATGACCCACAAATGCCTCAGCCTCTGTAGCCCTACTTATTTGTCAGCCTGCATTAGCATTAAATCGAACGCCAGGGTATCACAGGGATGGGTGATCAGGATGAACACTTTCTTCAAACCAGAGGTACTGTGGGGGGATTAGGGGTACTTTATTGCCATCAGTAGTGCTTTCTCACTGGCTTACCAGCTTTTGTTCCTCCAGTGATTATTTTTGTTTTTTAATTCATTTTTTTTTGTTTTGTTGCAACTATCTGACTTTGTGAAAGACTTTCTCCAGCATTGGATCTTTCATGGATTCACATGCTTAGAATATTCCCCGTCGTCAGGCTGGGAATCCCCGGTACATTATATAGACCCTTTCCCGTAGGAAAACTTTTTCGACGCTTATGCGTCCTATCCACCTCGTTTTGTATCATGCATGCCCGCGCCGTCAGGGCGTCATGATATAAATACAGGCCCCGCCCCCGCGCTCCCTCAGATTTCAACCGTCGTTCAAAGTAGTGGGATCCTCGTGTTTTACTACTAGTGAAAACTAGGTTGTTTTTGTCTGTTTCGCTTCGGCGAAGTTCAAATTCTGGAGAATTATGTCTGGAAAAGCGTTATTTCGCCCGTGTGCAACCTGTGGCCTCAAAAAGGTTTATGACGGTGATGGCCACATGGACTGTATCTACTGTCTCCACCCGCACCACTCGGCGGATACATGTGAAATTTGTCAGGGTTTATCCCAAAAAGCCCTTAAGGACCGAAAAAGAAGGCTGGTCGACTGGCTTAATGACGGAGCAGGGGCCTACCCGGCTTCGGAAGTTGGCTCCACGGCCTCCAGGGGTAAGTCGGAACCTCCATCGAAGAAGGTACGGCCAGCTGAAATGCGCTCTGAGGACAAGCATAAGAGGAAACAGGATGGATCCTCCTCATCACATAAAAAGTCCTCCTCCTCCTCCTCATCATCTAAGACGGAGAGGCTAGCGCTGTCGAAATCCTCCTCAGGGGACCGTCCCAGGTCTTCCATGAGTCGGGAAGCCTCAGCCGGGAAGTCGGCATCCAAATCGACGAAGTCTAAGGGCTCGACGACGACGACGACTTGCTCGTCGACCTCGGTGTCATTGACGATGCCTATTACCGTTCAAGCAGCAGCGGTGGGGATTCCCCCGTCGACAGAGACTCAGTCCATGGCTTGGCTGCCCGAGGTCTATGACCCGATCCCCCCGGAGGTTTTACTGCAGCCAGACACGGCCGGCTCGGCGGAAGGAGAAGGTGATCTGGTTCTGCAGCCATTGGATTTAGGCTTACGGCCTTCCACGTCGACTACGACGGCGACGAGTGCAAGCGGGGGTGCGGTACCGATATCGTCCACGTTATTGACCCCCCAGACGGTTTTGTCTCTGGATGTGCTTAATACCCTTCAGAAGCTCCTGCAGCGGCTGGATACGCAGTTCCCTCAGCCCGGGACGTCATCGTCACTTTTGTCTGTACCTTCCGTCGACGAGCAAACTTGTACGGCTCGATCGACGACGAAACACCCATCGGCTCCCCAGACAGTAAAAGATCGTCCTCGAGCACAGGAGGAGGGTGAGTTGTCGGAGTCCGATTCTGTACTGGGTGACTCAGGGTCAGACATCTCCCTGTCACCTTCGAGGGACCCAACATGGAATTCGGATGTAGAGGTAGAGTATACGAGGAGCCAGTCACAGCCATCTCCCCCGGATGATGTGGGAGCCTTCAATGCAATGATGGGGAAAGCTTGTTCCGAATTCGGCTTGATTCCGGAGGAGCAGAAGAAAGACTGTTTCCTTTTTGACCATATGGGTCAAAGGAGAAAATCGGTTTTTGCCATCCCAATCCTGGACCACGTGTGGCAAGAAGGTCTCAAAACGATGCGCCATCCGTTCTTGGAGCCTGCCATAAAGGGACGGATCGAGAAAAAGTTTAAAGCTCCGGAGTCCACTCCAAAATGTCTAACATCACAGCCTCTGTCTGACTCGGTGGTGTCGGCGGCAGCGGCTAGGAAGGCCAGGGTCCAGCAAAAATGTTCAACGCCACCTGAAAGCGAGGCTAGGAGACAGGACGCCTTTGGAAAGAAGGTGCTCTCGGTCGGAGCGACGACAGTAAGAGCAGCCAATTCCTTAGCGATCGTGTCACGATATGATAGGGAAATGTGGCACAAATTAGCCCCTATCCTAGAACACCTGCCAGACGAACACCGGAAAGCAGCTATGTTACTGGTGCGGGATGGCGAAGAGGCCTCGAACCACGCTATCAATATCGCAGTTGACCTAGCAGAATCTGGGTTCAAACAAATCAACCATGGAGTAGTGCTTCGTCGGCAAGCGTGGCTCAAATGTACTACTTTCCGTCCTGAAGTACAGTACAAAGTCCTTGACATGCCATGCAAAGGGGAACACCTGTTTGGCGAAAAGGTTGATGAAGCGCTGAAAGGGATGAAAGAAGACACGGATACTGCTAGGTCCCTCGGCGCCCTTCAAACAGGTAGAAATTTTCGTTCTTTTCGCCCCTTCAGGGGTGCTTCTGGAAACTCCCGCTTTGGAGCCTCGAGGGACCGTGGATTCAACAGGCCCTCTTACTCTTCACAAGGGTTCAAACGAGCGTCCCAGTCGGCACGTAGAAGCAGGGATTATCAATCCTCCAGACGGCGAGGCTCAGGTCCGTCGTCAACGAAGACCAAGCAAACCAGCAACCAATGACGGCCTTCGGAACATCCTGGGGGTCGAGTCTCTCATCACTTCGACCGATGGAAATGCATCACCACAGATCGATGGGTCCTAGACACGATTCGCATGGGTCATGCGCTGCAATTCAAAGACAAGCCTCCGCGTCTTCCTCCTTTATTCTCGACACAGCCCCACCTCCGAGTCCTACGACAAGAGGCGGCGCTTATGTTGCAAAAAGGGGCGGTAGAGAGAGTTCCTGTAGCACAGGAAGGACAAGGAGTTTATTCCAGGTTCTTTGTTGTAAAAAAGCCAAACGGCAAATGGAGGCCCATTCTCGACCTGAGGGTACTCAACAAGTGGCTAAAGAGCCTAAAATTCAATATGCTAAAGCTCCAAGAGGTTATCCGGTCGGTGCAACCCATGGATTATCTATCATCACTAGACCTTCAAGATGCTTATTTTCACATTCCAATACGCCCACGACACAGGAGATATTTAAGATTCGTCGTCGGGAGAAAGCATTTTCAGTTCAAGGTCCTCCCTTTCGGGCTCAAGTCCTCCCCCAGGACATTCACCAAGTGCTTGGCCCCTATAGCGGCCCATTTAAGGAAGGACGGTCATCATGTCTATCCATATCTAGACTGGCTGGTCAGAGGTTCATCCAAGGAACAAACACGAGACAGTCTACGAGCCACAATGTCCCTCTTACAGGAACTGGGCTTCGCAATAAACTTCAACAAGTCCTCCGTAGAGCCTTCGAGGACCTTGGTCTTCCTAGGAGCGGAGTTTCATACACACACAAGCCTGGTGAGACCATCCAGCGAAAGAATTCAGAAACTTCAAAACAAGGCGTCGGAATGGAGAGGCGGTACCAAGGTCTCGGTGCGCAAGTACATGTCCCTGCTAGGGACCATGTCGTCCTGCATTCCGCTAATAAACAACTGCCGTCTGTTTATGAGGCCTTGCCAGGAATTTCTAGCGGACCGTTGGGCGCAGAGCCGAGGTCGCTGGTCCGACAGACTGGTCGTCGACGAACAACTAGTTCAAGCACTCGGCTGGTGGAGAGTGTCTACTCATCTAACGAAAGGGATGCCTCTACTGGAACCAGAGTTTCAAAAGACGGTGGTGACGGATGCATCGCTGAGCGGATGGGGAGCTCATCTGGATATGTTACAGGTACAAGGCCGTTGGTCCTTGCAGGAGTCCTCCCTGCATATCAACCTGCTAGAACTGAGAGCAGTGCGATGGGCTCTAAAATCTTTTCTTCCGCAACTGAGGGACTAGGTGGTGCGTGTCATGACGGACAACACCACTACGATGTTCTACTTGAGAAAACAAGGAGGGACACGTTCCAGATCCCTATCGACGGAGGCACAGAAAATCTGGCATTGGGCCCTACAACACAACATGAAAATCTTAGCGTTCCACCTACCAGGCGTGAGAAACGTGGAAGCAGATGCCCTCAGCAGAGAAATGAACGAAGTTCACGAGTGGGTACTGAACGACCAGCAACTACAACAAGTATTCAAGAAATGGGGACACCCGTCCATAGACCTGTTTGCAACGAAGAACAACAAAAAATGCCATCAGTACGCAAGCAGATGGCCTCAGAAGGGCTCTCTGGGGGATGCGTTCTCCTTCCCATGGACGAACAAATTCATGTATGCATTCCCTCCATTTCCCCTGGTCCGGAGGACATTGCAATGGATCCTCAGGTACCCATGTCGTGTAATTCTGGTGGCCCCATACTGGCCCAGACAGGTGTGGTTTTCAGACCTGCTACACTTAGCGGCGGCGGAACCGATGAGATTCAAGAAGACCCCCGACCTTCTGTCTCGACAGGACGGTGTTGTTTGGCATCACGACCCGGACAGCCTCCAATTGACGGCCTGGCTCCTGACTTCGCCGAATTCGGTCGGCTAACGATTCCGGAGGACTGTCGGCGTATTCTACAAGCGGCAAGAGCACCTTCCACAAACGCCTCATACGCGTACAAATGGAAAAGTTTCTGTCAATGGTGTGAGGATCAACCAGGCTTGGCCCCGCAATCGATTAAGCCAGAACAGCTCCTTCCATACTTGCTGCTCTTAGCTCAAAAGGGCCTGTCGGTATCTTCAATAAAAGTACACCTAGCAGCCATTTCCAGGTTTACTCGTCGACGGCACTCTGCACCTTTGTTCAGCGACCGCCTGATTAAACACTTCCTTAAAGGCCTCTTTCGGAGTTTCCCTCCAGAGAAGAAATTTCCGCCGGAGTGGAGCCTCAATCTGGTCTTAACATCTCTTATGAAGCCTCCTTTTGAGCCAATGTCATCATCGTCTCTAAAGTTTCTGTCGTGGAAATTGGCCTTCCTAGTGGCCATCACTTCAGCACGACGTATTTCAGAAGTTCAGGCTCTAATGGTAGACCCACCATACTTACGATTTTTCAAGAACAAGGTAGTCCTAGCCACTAACCCGCAGTTTATACCAAAAGCTCCTTCGGTGTTCCATAAACACTCCTCTATTGTGTTGCCTACGTTTTTTCCGGAGCCATGCTCGGGAGCGGAGCGCATGCTACACACATTGGATGTAAAAAGGGCTCTTAAGTTTTATAATAATAATAATAAATAATAATTTGGCATTTATATAGCGCTACAAACCCTCAGGTATCTGAGCGCTGCTTATTATTACCCACGGTGTGTGGTGCTCATTTATCGACCTCGGAAGGATGAAAGGCTGAGTTTGGCCCCGCCGGGATTCGAACCTGCGTTAGCAGGCTCTGCACGGATGTCAAAGCGAGCGCTCTACTCGCTGTGCCACTTGACCGGCTTATCTCTATCGTACGCAACCGTTCAGAGAAACGAGACAGCTGTTCGTGGCCTATGGTTTGGGTGCTAAAGGAAAAGCCATTTCGAAGCAAGGACTGTCAAGATGGGTGTCATCTACCATTTCGTACTGCCATTCTAGGGCAGGGAAGCCTCTTCTACGACGGCCAAGAGCTCACTCAACTGGAGCAGCGGCATCGTCAACGGCACTGTGGGCCGGAGTCCCTCTGGGGGACATTTGCATGGCGGCTACCTGGGCGGCTACACACACCTTTACCCGCCATTACTGCCTGTCGCAGCAACATGCCGAAGATACCCGGATGGGACAGGCGGTGCTTCGACACCTATTCCAGTAAGGTAAGCCCCGGCTGAGGGGTTGCATCCTATGGAATTTGTGACTGTATGTGGTTCGTTTTCCTGTGTTAACTATTACTGATGTATACATGATCATAGGGAACGGGCTTTGCGAACAAAGTATATGGGTTTGCATGCACGCCTCCTCTTTGGGGGTGGTACTGCTGTGTAATCTATTCTAAGCATGTGAATCCATGAAAGATCCAATGCTGGAGAAGGGAATAGTTTCTTACTTGTAACTCAATTTCTCCAGCATTGGTATCTTTCATGGATTCACATGCGCCCACCTGCCTCCCCTGAACATGCAAACCGGTTCCCCCACTACTTTGGGGGCCGAAATCTGAGGGAGCCCGGGGGCGGGGCCTGTATTTATATCATGACGCCCTGACGGCGCCGGCACGCATGATACAAAACGAGGTGGATAGGACGCATAAGCGTCAAAAGTTTTCCTACGGGAAAGGGTCTATATAATGTACCGGGGATTCCCAGCCTGACGACGGGGAATATTCTAAGCATGTGAATCCATGAAAGATACCAATGCTGGAGAAATGGAGTTACAGGTAAGAAACTATTCCCTTATCCAAGAAGTGCATCCAAACTATTGACTTGGTCCATTTCATTTTGGCTGTCCTAGCAGCACCCTTCTGAATCTATTGACTTTGGCATTGCTTGTCCCCTCATAGATTGTAATGAACACTTTTACTGCTGGGAAAGGCTTACCTAGATTTCATTAGAGGATTCAGCCTGTCTTCACATTATTAGAAAGTATGTCCTAACCTTTCCATTTCCCTAATCCTTCCTTTCTGAAACCAATAGTCTAAAAACCATATTGGTGTTTAAGATTAATGCATTAGTTTCCTGCTTATTGAAGTCACTTTAGTTTAGGGTGTAGGAGAAATGGTTTAGCATGAAGAGTATTCACCAACTTTATTGACTTTGTAAAGTGATTGGAAAGTTTGCTTGACTGTTACAATTGCCGTTTTTTAAAAAAAGAATTCTGAACTAAAACTGATGTGTAAATGAATAAATATTTGTAACTGAAACCTTGAGTGTAAGTGTTACTTGTTTACTTGTATTGACTGATTTCATCTGTGCAGCTCACGTTTACCCCTCTTGAGATAGGCCTGGCTGCTCAGTCACACTAACGTCTTGGGTAGTACCAGACCTATACCAAAAGGTGGGTTACCTAATACCAAGCGGCTAAGTCTTGTGTAGTCTCGCCCAGTGTGACTTCATCAATTCTTACCTAACAAGTGGGCAGCAGGTTTTCAGCCCTTTGGTACACTGCCCCGCAGTTCTCTAGATGGCCACAGTGGGGCAATGTTTATCCCTTGTCCTTACACAGCATAGGTAGATTTTCTGTACATTGCAAGGGTGATTGGAGACCACACCCTGCTTGAACCCTGCCGGAAGGGTTTAGGCTTCAGGACCTTTTGCCTTAAGTGAGCGTATATACCACAGTAACATCTGAAGGGTACATCCCTGCCGCTTACACACGTCCATCAGCAACAGCCTTCACTTTTCGCTGACGGCAGCTTTCCCTTGTGGTGGGCTGTGAATTCCAGAGCAGCGAGGCCAGCGGAGCGCAGCTTCTTCAATCGCAAAGTGCCAGAATCTGAGGTAGACTGGTGAGATGCACAAAACCCTTGAGTCCCTATTTGGGGGCAGTTGGGATAACCTGTTCTTGTAGATGATTGGGTGGGATGGGGGGGGAGGGACCTGATGTGTCCGATAGCGTTGTTTTGTAGATGGCTTGGATATAGCAAAATAGCCTTGTAGGTCCCAGAGGCAGCTGGTATATGGGCCTGCAACCTTTGGCTCTAGAGATGTTTTCGACTACAAGCCAGCAGTAAATGTTGAGGGACCTGGTAAGCCTAGCCCAAAATATCTGTAGAGCCGCAGATTGCAGAACCTTGCCCCTAGTTGAGATTGAGTTTATGTATTTATGTATGTGTATGTGCATGTGTGTGAATGTGTGCCATATTTCGCACAGGTTCTGTAGACGGGCATAACACATCACGGAGCAGACGTGGAGGGAAGGTGAGAATTGGCATGCTGCATAATGGGACCTTCTGTGCTCCCCTCACCTTTCGCCTCATCCTGGTTTGGTGCAGTATGTTGCAGTGCAGATATGTCGGAAACAGTGCATGCTAGGGCCTTGAAATGTGGTTTTCAAGGTCCCTGGACCAAGGTCCTCCAACAGACCCAGTACTGCCATTCCATATGGCTTTGCAAAGAAGGGTGGCTGCAGCTTGGACTGCTCCGGAGAGTCTACCGGCAGTGAGCAAGTCTTTGCCGCGAAAATACGGCCCAGCCAGTAGTGACCCCTGCTACTTGACCACGCACCCCACTCCGGAGAGTTTGGTGGTGCAGGCGGCCATGGCCCCAGCAAAGCAGGCGTTGTACCCTACCATCCCTCCTGATAGGGATGACAAGCCTTTTGATGGCTGGGCAAAGAAAGTGTTTTCTTTAGGGGGTATGGCTTTACAGGCAGCCAACTCCGTGTGTGCCTTTTCACGTTTCTCACACACTCTGTGGAACTATTTCCTTGGCGGCTGAACATATTCCCGAAGGGGAGGAACGAGATGGCTTTCTTGATATTGTACAGGATGGCAAGGATGCCATGTGAGACCGTTCAGTCGGGTTTGGACATGGCAGATTGTGTCTGCCGGTCCATGGCGGCGAGCACCGTAATACACAGGTTTGCGTGGTTGCAGAAGTTGGGGTTTGCTCCCGATGTACAGGCCCGACTCCTCAACATGCCCTTTGATGGTGAACATCTTTTTGGCAGCAAGGCTGGCGAGAGCCTTGAGAGGTTGCAGACCTCAAAAGCTGCAGCGAAGTCGTTTAGCACTGCAGTTCGCCAACCTCCACCTTTTAGTCCTAGGGGACAGCAATGGAGGGGAGGTTCCTTTCGTTATTACTCATCCTTTAGTAAATAGAGAGAAGCTGCAAGTCAAAGGGGCCACCGTAGGAGTGCCAGAGGTGGAAAACAGGGTACCCGAGGTGCCAAGGCCGCTCGGGCAGTTGCCTCTTTGCCCTCAGGCACTGCCGCAGCCGCTTCAGCTCAGTCATGAAGCCATTTCCCATGGTTCGCCGGTTGGGGGAAGGCTGGCGCAGCATCTTGTAGAGTGGCGTGCCACTACTTCAGATGTGTGGGTTTTGGAGATCATAGCCCACGGCTACTGTCTTCCTTTCCGGCAGAGGCCTCACGACAATCCACCAGGGAATCTCTTTGAAGAGTCCGGATCCGCTCCTTGCGCAGAAAATTCAATCCCTGCTGGAGAAAGGCACCATAGAACTGGTGCCTGTAGCGGAGAGGAACAAGGGATGGTATTCCCCTTATTTTTTGATTTCGAAGAAAGACTGGGGATTGAGACCCATCATGGACAAGTTCAAGATGGTTATTCTCTCTCAAGTCCTCCAGGCCCTTCAACTATGGGACTGGTTGGTGTCTCTCGAACTCGAGGACGCTTATTTTCATGTGCCGATCCATCCAAAGCACAAGAAGTACCTGAGGTTCGAGGTTGGCGACTCACACTTTCAGTTTCGGGTACTGCAGTTCGGATTGACCTCCGCCCCGAGGGTATTCACCAAGCTCATGGTGGTGGTGGCAGCGTATCTCAAGAAAGGGGGATTCACATCTACCCCTACCTGGACGATTGGTTGATCAGGGCGCGCTCTCCCGAGCAAGTTCTGGATCATCTGTCCGTCACCTGCCACTCCCTCCACAAGCTGGGCTTTTCCCTCAAGTTAAAGAACTCACATTTGATGCCAACCCAGCGGCTCCAGTACATCGGAGCAGTGCTAGACACTTCCCTGGGGCAGTGTTTTCCTCCCCAGGTGAGGGCTCATCACATTCAGCAGATGGCGCACAAGTTTCAGCACGCCCAGAGTCTCCCGGCGTTGGAGTTCTTGAGGTTGCTCGGCCTCATGGCATCCTGCATTCTTCTGGTGCCAGAGGCCAGGTTGCGGATGAGATCTCTGCAGTGGGCCCTCAAGATGCAGTGGTTGCAGTCGTCCGGCAGGATGTTGGACCCCTTTCAGGTGTCGCCCTCGGTCGCCCAGGACCTTCTGTGGTGGGCCGTCGAAGGCAATCTGTTGCAGGGGGCTCCGTTTTGGCTACCCTGGCCGGAGGTGAAGATTGTGATGGACACATCCCTCACGGGATGGGGAGCTCATGCCAACGAGCTGACAGTTGGCGGTCGTTGGTCTCTGTCGGAGTCCAGACTCCATATCAATCTGTTGGAGCTGAGGGCCGTCAGGCTTGCCCTGAAGGCTTTTCTGCCGATAGTTGTCCGTCAGAATCGGGACATTACTTCCTCTCACACAGTGGCCATGCACTACCTCAACAAAGAGGGGGGGGGCAGGGTCACTTCCTTTGTGCAGGGTGGTGATGCAGCTCTGGTTCTGGGCCATCCAGCAGGAAGCTTCGATCTTGGCAGTTCATCTGGCCGGAGACGAAAACAAGGCGGCGGACGCTCTGAGCAGGCAGAGCGTGATCTCACGAGTGGGAGCTGGCTCGAGAGATTCTCCTGGAGATCTTCGCTCTTTGGGGGACCTCTCGGGTGGATCTCTTCGCCTCCAGTGTCAACCGGAAGTGCGAGAGGTTCTGCTCGTGGGAATTTCCTCCAAAAGGAGCCTTAGGAGACGCATTTGTGGTGGAGTGGTCCTTTCCACTGCTGTATGCGTTTCCTCCAGTCCCCATCATCCCGCAAGTGCTGCAGAGGTTACAGAGGTTTGGCTCCTGGATGATCCTCATTGCTCCGGCTTGGGCTCGGAGGACATGGTACCCGGACCTTCTTGACTTATCCATCTGCCCTCCACGTCGTCTTCCCTACCGAGGCGACCTGCTCTCACGGGAGGGCGGGGACAGGTTCTCCATCCAGAGGTCAGATCCCTCAACCTTCACGCTTGGCTTCTGAAAGATTGAGGTATAAGGATTGGGACCTCTCCGAAGACGTGATAAAGGTGTTGCTTTCAGCCAGACGGCTGGCAACTAAGTACCTGTGCCGTTGCCGTTGGAGAAAGTTCTGCGACTGGTGCAGGGTTAAGAATGTGGATCCTTTTTCATGTGACATCCCTGTAGTTCTTTTTTTTTGCTTTCATTGGCCTGCAAGGGGGTACTGTTAAAGGTTACCTGGCGGCGCTGTCTATATTTAAGCGCTCGTCTGAGGAGTGTTCTTATTTTAAAATTCCTTTAATTTCTGTTTCTCAAAGGACTCACTAATGTGTTTCCGCCAGCACCTTTCCAGGTGCCTGGTTGGGATTTGAACCTTGTTCTGAAATTCCTTATGGGTGCTCCGTTTGAGCCTTTGAGGCTGTTAACCGTTAAGACTGTTTTTAGTTGCAATGACTTCCGCTTGCAGAGTGAGTGAGTTACAGGCACTTTCAGTTAAGCCACCCTTCACTGTGTTTCATAAGGACAGGGTTGTCCTTAGAGTTCATCTGTCCTTTCTTCCGAAGGGGGTGTCGGAATTTCATTTGAACCAGAAGGTTATTCTTCCGGAATTTTATCCTCCTCCACATCCTGGTAAGGAAGAGGAGAGGCTCCATAGGTTGGATCCTAGGAGAGCTTTAAGTTTCTAAATTTCTCGCATTTCCCGGGTCAGCGCGGACGATCAGCTCTTTATTGGTTACGCTGGAAGGCGTTTGGGACAAGCTGTAACTAAGCAGACTTTGTCTAGATGGATTATCTTGGCAATTTCGGAATGTTACCGCTTGGCGGGTACGGACCCTCCGGTAGGCTTACGGGCCCATTCTACTAGGGCTATGGCTGCCTCTAATGCCCTGCAGAGGGGTGTTCCTATTCGTAACATCTGTGATGCAGCCACTTGGGCTTCGGGCCATTTTTCTGTACGTCACTACTCCCTAGATTCTTCCCATGGGCAGGATCTGGCCTTTGGCAAGGCGGTCCTTTACTCTGCAATTTGATTGGGCATTCTAAATTTCTATATTCTAAATTCTTTTCCCTCCTCATACGTTGGTACTGCTTTGGAAGTCTGTCTTAGATATGGAATATGTCGGAGGACCCAATCCCCTCAAAGAACAAGTTGCTCTTACCTGGTAACATTCTTCCGATGGGATGGTCCGACGTCGGATTCCATATCGCTCCCTCCCTACCTGCCCTGCTACAGAATTTCTTATGCGATTGCAGATTACGTTTCCGCAAGGCTTTCTGTGGTCATACTGGCAGTGCTTTGGTGCCACACGTTCTGGGGAAAAAACAACTGAGGCTACGGGCGTCGTGCATCCTACTTGTAACATCCGGTAACGTCTGCTCGACGGAGGCCCTCGGACAGCGTATCGACGTCATCGACGCAGGACGCAGACGCCGAAAATGTTCCGAAGCAGAACGGCTGTGGTGATTACTGTCATAGATATGGAATACGTCGTCGGACTATCCCATCGAAAGAACGTTACCAGGTAAGAGTAACTTGTTCTCATGTTATCTAATGTGACACTGGGCGGTTGAGGCTTTGAATGGTTCAGGGTCGGAGTGGTGTTGATGTGGGGTCCTAGTGCATACGTCTTGGTGCCTGTGTATTCAGTCGTTCGTTTCCTTCTGTCCTGCTCGTCTTTTCGTTGGTTCTTTAGTTTCCGTGGGTTGAACATTCTTGGGGCGGCTGTTTAGTTGTAGTTTTTATGTGGTGGGGCATTGTGCTTCCTGCTGTGTATTGGTGGACAGTGTGTAGTGATGAAACATTGTTTCTCGCCCCCTGGATTGGGGCTAGTGGTGTAGTGCTTCCTTTCCCTCTCTATATGTTGTCCTTAGCATTGTTGGGGATGGTTATAGTTTACAGTCATGGTCCTCTTGAGGATTCGTCTTAGTGTTTCTGTCTTTGGGACTCATTACACGTTATGCGGTAAACCATGGTGCTATTAGCACCATGGTTGCCGCCGGTACCATACCGGTACCACCATGGAGAAGAGGGGAATTACCACCCCATTCCAAGGTTGGCGGGGCAGTAATTGCTCCTTTCTACATGGCCCTTCCCAATTCCCATTTTTTGCCCCATAGTGCTCAATGGGAATGGGGAAGGAGCTAATTACGGTACCGCAAATTGCGGTACTGTAATTAGCACCAAGGTCCCTTTGCGGGTCCCAACTTTAACGGCTGGTCTACACCAGCCGTTAAGGTCGGGTCCCGCAAAGGGACCTCGTAGTAAGGCGGTAAGGGTTTACCAGTGCCCTTACCGGCACCGGTAAACCCTTACCGCCTACCGTGTAATGAGGCCCTTTGTCTTGCTATGTTAAGGGTCCTAGGTTGTAGTGCGGCTGTTTCCCGGTTAGTTGTTTGGTATGTCTTGGGATATTTACTTTAGGGTTTTTCCCCATTGATTGCTAGGTGTGGATCAGGGTCTCTACATTCATTGATGTTTTAGTTGTGTGTGTGTGTGCGCCCCTGTGGCCAGTCTTTCTAGTTATGGCGTGAAGAGCCAGGTTTTGAATAATTTCCTGAATAGGTGGTTTCTTGTGTTACGTATGTGCTTTGGATGGTCGTTCCAGCTTTTCGGGGCTTGGTGAGAGGAGGATCCTCCAAATGTGTTTTTTGTAGCGTTTTCGTTCCAGGCGGATATCCATCCTTGATCTGAGTGTTCTTGTTGGTTGATGTAGGCACAGTTTGTCTCTTAGGAACTCGGCGCCTTTGGTGTGTACTGCTCTGTGCGTAATGCACATTGTTTTGAATTTTATTTGTTTTATTGGTAGCCAGTGGAGTCTTTTCAGCGCTGGTGCAGTGTGTTCTCTTCGGGGTAGTTTCAAAAGTAGTCTGGCTGCCGCATTTTGAATGTGTTGTAGCTTTAAGAGTCGTTCGGGCATGTCTAGGTATAGGCTATTGGCGTCTACCTTTAACATGACGAGGGTGATGGTGGTTTTGTTGGCGAACAATAGGAACGGTAAGATCCTCTTTGCCGCTCGCAGGAGGAGGAAGCGTTTCTTGAGGAGAGCGTTTACTTGTGGTCTAGCGTGAGATTATTATCCATCAGAACCCCCAGGTTTTTTACAATCAGCGAGGGTACTGGGGTTGTCCTGAGTTCCCTTGGCCAAGGGATGAATTGGTTTTCTCCTATTTTTTTTTTTATTTTTTTTATTTTTTTTTTTGTGACCATCATTATTTCAGTTTTGCCTGGGTTGATTTCGAGGGAGTTCGAGTTCATCCAGAAGACTACATCGGGGAGGCAGTTTTCTAGCGTTGTTTATTCCTGGGTTCTCTTGTATTCTGAAGATTATTTGTATATCAGCGTAGTTTTAGCAGGTGAGGCCGGGGCTTTTCATGATTCTGATAAGTAGATGCAGGTAGATGTTGAATAGTAGCGGGGCGAAGGATGATCCTTGTGGTACTCCGCAGGTGGAATCTCTCGGGCTGGATTTGAAGGGTTTCATCCATACGGTTTCCGTTCTGTCTGGAAAGATTTGATCCATAGTAGGGTGCTGTCTGTTATTCCAAGTCCTTCTATTCTCGTTAGGAGGGTATCATGGTTGACTGTGTCGAATGCTGCCGATAGGTCTAGGAGTATCAAGGCAGTGTTGTCCGAGTCTGCGTTGATTTTTAGATCGTCCAATATTGAGAGTAGAGCTGATTCCATTCCTCTCAGTGGTCTGAAGCCAACTTGTGGCTGGTCTAGTAGGCCATGCTCTTCTATAAACTCTTGTGGTGTTTTGTATATGTACGTTTCGAGCAGTTTGGCTCTATACGTTATGTTGGAGATGGGTCTGTAGTTGGAGAGGTCCTCTGCATTTTTTGCTGTATCTTTGAGTAGTGGCCTAATGTATGAAGTTTTGAAGGCTTGTGGCACTTTCCCAGTTGCTATGGAAAGGTTGAGGATGTTCCTGTGATATTCCATGAGCGTTCCTTGTTTAAGAATCGATTTGTATGTCTGGTGGGCAGGGGTCTTCGGGGGACTCTGAGTTATTGCTTTCATTCACCAGTTTCACGAATGTCTCCACTGATATTTCTGGAAAGCTTCGTAGTTTGTTTGGGTGCTCTTCCTGGGTGTAGGTGGGGGATTGTGGTCAGATCAGACGGTCTGCTTTGTATAGTTTGTCGGCGATTGTTTTTGAAGTGGTCTGCAAGGTCATTGCAAAGTTCTGTGGATAGAGTTTTGGTTTTTCTGTTTGCTTGGACGCATTTGAAATATTCAGGCAGTGGTTGAGGGTGATCTTGTAGTTGTCATCTAGCCATGTTCCTGTTACACACAGGATGTCGATCCCTCAATCGCAGAGCAGATAGTATATCTCTGTGGCGTGTTTGGACATTGACCTTGTAATGATGAGGTTGCAGTGGATCTTTTTGGTGTGGTTTTGCTTGTTAGTTGTTACTTGTTTTGGTTTGTGGTTGTTTGGTTGTGGTGCATCGTTATTGGCGTTGATTGCGGTTGGATGATCATCGGCGATGGCTGCATCTTCATTGAAGCGGTCTGTTGGATTGAAAGCTTGGCTGGTCAGTGGCATTGCTTCTGTTTATGCCAGTTGGGTGAAGGTTCGTGAAGGCTGCTTCTTCGTTGAATTGGTCAGTTAGGTTGATGTTTGGGTTGCTGGTTGTTAGATCTTAGTTATGTCCTGTGTGGCGTGGGTGTTGAGTGTGTCCTTCTGTTCTTGTGATGTATGGGGTGATGGGGTCGGCCTCTATCCACATTCTTCTTGGGTGCTCCCGTCTTTTTCCTGGTTGTCTTGGGCTGTTCTTTGTGTGTCTTGATTTCTCTGTCGTTGGGGTATCTTGGTTTTGGGGTTGTTGCTAGGTAAGGTGTGAGATATTAGGATTTTTCCCATTGGAGGTTTGTTCTAGTCATTTTGGTTTTTGGCGTTGTTTCCTCTATTTGCGGTTGTTGCTCTGGTGGTAGGTTGGATTTGTGTCTGTGTCCAGTGCAGCATTGTCTTGTGCCCTTTCTCGGCGTCCCTTCCTGGTCCGGGCATTTTGGTGCTCAGTGCGGAGGTGTCGGTTGATTGGTTGTCTGCTGTCTTGTGATGGGAGTGCTGGTATTTCCTCTTGTGTTGGTAGGCTTGGGTGCTTTTATGTGCTGTCTGTTCTTCGGGTGGGTTGGTTTGTGTATCCTCCGAGCGCTGACCGGTGGGGTTGAGGTGCGTGGCATACAATTGTCGGGGTGTATTTCATAGTTGTCGTCTCTGTAGGTCTCCCGGAAAGGGTGAGGGCTGTAGAAACTATACTATCAAGGTCTGTTCCTCACTAGGAGTATGTTAAGGTGGTTAAGCTAAGTTTGTGCTTGAGAATATGTCTAGTTATGTTCTAGAGTCTCGTATGGTAGGAGGGACTCTAAGGAGTATTGTAATCCTTACAATGCAAATTTGGGGAGCAGAACCCCAGCTAAATTTGGGAGACCCGTATAGTGGGAGTGAAGCCTATCAGTGCAATCTGAATATCATACAATACAGTTTACGAACAGAACCCCTGCTAAACACGAAAATGGGTATAGAAGCAGGGGGTGGGGGAGACGAGCAGCGGGAAGCAACGGCGCTGGGGCGCTAGATTGGGCACAACAAATAAAATGCTATGGGCCCAGGGGGCTCTCCGGAAGCGCTGCACCCACCATTTATTTACGGCCATGGCTAGTGGCCACAATCTTTACCCGTGTCCACTGTACATGTTCTAGCAATAAGTTTCTTTTGGACCTGGCCACTGTACATGTCTTTTGGGCACACTAGTCGGGGCCTTCGGCACTTGCCAGTCAGCACTTCATATTTTAAAAGGCCTTGGGCTATGGTCTTTGGCCGTGGCCTCTTTCGCCCCACGACCTGTACAAATCTTTTATGTACCATCCAATTTTTAAAAACATTTTTAAAAAGGTGTTCCCATAACTGCAGTTATCCTGTGAATGTAATACAAATACCCATGAGTATCTGTAGGTGCCCTCCGCCCGTTGATAACTGTGGTTGGCAATACAAACGGCAACAAAAATGTCTTCCCGCCCCTCCCAGGCACTCACCAAGTGCCTCCTCCGTTTGGCATGCTCCCCACAAACCCTCTTTCCCTCCCTAGTCCTCTCCCATTCCCCTAAAACGCTTGTGGTTTTGTGTGATGCACTAAATTCCTGATCAGGTTTTCTTTCCTAGCTGCGGTTATCCTGCCGAATAACCGCAGCTATGTGCTCTGAACTTGGTCACACTCCCCAATTTCAGTGTCCTTTCCACATGCCCACCTCTAGCCTGATGCCATTGCATCATTTTTCTCCCTCCAAATAGTATTTTATCCACTTTTCGTTTTTGCATAGCTGCGTTATTCCCATAATAACCGCAGCTATCTCTTGCATCGAAACCAAAAAATGACAGCTTTTCATTTCTGAGATGCCCTGTCCTGCAAAGCACCATGGGAGATACAGCTATGATTTTGGGAGAAGCACCCACTTCATCAAATGTTTTAAAAACTACTGGACTCGATAACCCCAGACCCCTTTTGGAAATGGAGTCAACAATTCATGCTCATGTTTCGAACCTGGTCCAATTCTGTCCAGTGGTTTTGTCGTGATAGGGGGCTGGGGTGGTGGGGGAAGGAGGCGGTGCTCTTTGACAAACCTTTTGTTTGCATAATTTCTGCCATTTCAGAATTCATTCAGAAGCCATTCAGCACAGCTTGCGCAAAATACAATGTTAAACACAGTATTGCCTAAATGGTATAAGTCCGAGCAAGCAATAGCGGTGGCATGACTTATATGGCAGGCGGAATTGGCAAAGTAAACCTCGGTGCACAGTAGGTCAGTATTAACGAATAGTGCCATGCGGTGGCGCTCGGCTAGGCAAGCAAACAGAGAACACATTGAAGAGCGAGCAAACAATCCACAGTGTGTAGATACGGACAAGGAGCTGGTGTAGCAATGAGGGGTGGCCCAAGTGTAGCTTACTAAATAACATAAAATGCAACCTGACCGTAGTTGTAGTAATGTCTGGAGCGCGATGAAGAGTTCCATGCCCTGGCCTCTGTAGACTCTGGACAGGCAGGATGCGAGCCTTTGTGTTGGTGAAAAGCACCAGGCAAACCAATCAGGGGCACAAAGTGGATTCAGCAAACAGAGGGAAGAAGGTGCACCCCGCATCTGTCCCTTGTATGGTGAAATGTAGCATACTATAAGACCAGGGCCTTCCCCCACCATACAGGATCCTCAAAATCCAGGCACTCGGCCATACTGTGAAGGCTAGATGACAAACATATATCCCACTAACCAAAAAGCTCAGACTTTCTGCATACTTAACTCACACAACCACCTCTCACACAGCAAACTGCATGCACTTCACCATACCGCAACACAAGTGCCACCAACAGCACATGACTGACGTCGATCCAATACTTGCACCAAAGCTCAGCACACGGTGTATACTGAACTGAAGCTGCCAATATCACACCACTTCTCCTACTCCCCCTCCACCAGGCTAACCCTACACACCCTCCTTGTTTACAGATCCGCCAGAGCGCCTGGAGACCAATTCCGTTGGTGACGGTGCGCTATATAAATACCTTTAACATAACATGGCTCTAGCGACATAGCGCTCGAGGGACTGTCCAAGGGGCATTCTTCTAGATCGGGCGAGGTCAGGGGGGGGGGGGTTTGGAGGTGAGCTAGGTGGGTGGTTTTTACTGCCTTGTGCAGTGCTGCAATGTGGATATGACTGGCAGGGTTGCAAGTTTGCGGAAGGGCCGGAGGATGGCTTTCTACTTTGGGTCCTGTTAGTTTGCAAGTTATGTTTACTTTTAATTTTATGTGCAGTATGGCTCAACCTAAGCCTTTTACACATTAGACATTAAATACAAACTCATCAACATAATCAAATCATACAATACAACGTCTTAAAAAATGTAAAGTTGCAATAAACTGACAATTTGTGGGAACTTCAAAAACAATGCCAAAAATAATCCAAATCCCCTTTCATTTCATAGTTAATATGTTTAGAAAACAAATCCTGTCTTAGTGGTGCTAGACAGCTTTCTAAAGTGGTACACGTGATTATTAAATGTTTAAGGCTTTCAATACTGACATTACAATGTCTGCAGAGTCTCTCAGACCTGGGAACCCTAACCCTAGCCCCGGCCCCAACAACTTCTTCTGTTGCAAACAGGTGAAAGCTTAATCTTAAAAAGTCAGCTATTTATATATATATGCGCAATCAGGGATGGTTAAGGATAAAGAGATGTTGCAGGCTCAGAGATTGTTAGCAAGTAAGAATTACCTTTTGACTGAGATGGTTATTTTCTATACGAAACAGAAATTCTGGGAATGTGGAGATAAGAGTGGGAGAATGCTTGCTAGTAGGTTGAAGGGCATGATGGAGAAACCTTTTGTGCTAAGTCTTGTTGATGAACATGGTGATGTGGTAATGAAAAATATTGATATTTGTATATGTTTTAAAGGATTTTATGAGAAATTATATTCAGCGGATGTGTTCCCATCTCAGGTGGAATTGGAAAGCTTCTTTATGAAATTGGATCTTCCTAAATTGTCGTTGGAGGAGAGCAGGGATTTAGAAACGGATATTGAGGTGGATGATGTTTTACTGGCTATTAAACAGCTAGGAGTGAGTACATCTCCAGGAATGGATGGTATTCCTGTGGAATTTTACAGGAAGTTTGAGACTTATTTGGCTCCTATCCTATGTAGGTCGTTTAATCTGTTTATACTTGAGGGTGATCTGTGCCAGTCGATGTGTGAAGCAATGATTACCTTGTTACCGAAAGAGGAGAAGGATCGGAAGAATTGTAGCAATTATCATCCCATTTGATTGCTAAATGTGGATGTGAAGATATTTGCTAAGATCTTGGCTAATAGATCGGAAAAATATATGGGGAAATTGATTCATACATCCCAAGTGGGGTTTTTACAGGATAGATTTGGTTATGATAATATCAGAACTTTGATATCATGAGTTTGAAACAGGAGGATCTATTGGATGCGGCCTTGATTTTTATGGATGCTGAGAAAGCGTTTGATAGAGTGAGTTGGAGATTTTTGCAGTTTGCAATGGGGCAGATGGGATTTGGGAATACATTTCTAGGGATAATCAGTTGTCTTCAGAGTGGTGCCAAGGCTAGGATTTGGGTAAATGGTGTTTTGTCTGAAGCTTTTGGGTTGACTAGGGGAACTAGGCAGGGATGCCCGTTGTCACCCTACTTGTTCAGTCTTGCTTTGGAGCCATTGTTGGCGTATATACGTGGGAAACGAAGAATTGGGGGCCTGGAATTTGGTAATGTAGAAGTTAGTCCTTTCATATGCAGATGACATGGTGGTGGTTCTTGCGGATCCAGAACGAGGTAGTGTGGTCTTGAAAGATATCTTTTGTTGGAGAAGTTGGGTCTCGAAAGGGATTTTATGTATCAGAGATGTGGTGCGTGATGGCCGTATATTGTCATTCGAGGAGTTGCAGAGGATGTTTCATTTGGCAGGGAGAGAACGAAATAGATTTGTGAAATTGAAAGCTCTGAGTGAAAGGTTGGCAATGCTGTCAGGTTCTTTGGAAGTGGTATCGGCGGGTGGTCAGATTCTTATGTCATCGCTGCGAATGGTATGCACTTATACCGACTTGATGCCGATATGTTCTAAGGATGTTGATGCTGATGGGAAAGTATTGGAGGTGGAAACAGGAGTTGGGATGTGATATTATAGAAAAGGAGTGGGAATTTATGTGGAATGTAGGTTATAGGAGTAGGTTGGATCTCAGGTTGAGTGATTCATTTGAAAGTGTTAGGGCATCTGTATTGGACTCCATTGCGTATGTATAAGTTGGGATTGACTGCTGATGACTTGTGTTGGGGGTGTGGGAAGGAGAAGGGAACGTTGATCCATATGTTATGGTATTGTCGTCGGGTGTTAGAATTTTGGGTGGAGATATTAGATGGGCTGGAGGCGATTTTGTCCGTGGGTATTCCCAGGATGCCTATGCAGGTGTTGCTATTGTCGGGTAGGTGGTGTTGTGCGGTTGTTCACTTGTGGTCACAGTGAAACAAATACTAATGGTGTGGAAGACGAGAAAGAAGCCCAGAGTAGAGAATTGGATTAATGATATGTTGGTATTGTCACACTTTGAGCGGGTGATGTTTGTGAGACAAGGAAAGGAAAATAAGTATCAATATCTTTGGAAACCATTTACAGATCTATATGGTGAATGTGTATCTGAGGATTAGTTGTTTCTATTGGATCCGACTATCTGATTTATTTATGTGCATCAGTTGAGGATTTTCCCGTTCTGTTTTATGTAGTCTGTGTGGTATTTATGTCTTTGTAATGTTCTATGTTGTTATTTATTCTTATTTATTTATTTTTTTAAAATTAATTGTAATATTTTTGATTAGGTATCTTATATTGCGATTGATACGAAATGTGTCTTGTATTATCAGAAATGTTTCAATTTTTATCCATGATTTGGACTTTGTTTTTGCTTCTGTACCTATGAAACACTGAGTGTTATGTTTGATACTCTGTTTGAACTTTTGGTAATGTATATTTTGTTAATTGAAAATCTTGAAAATACATTTTAAAAAAAGTCTGCTCTAAAAAAATGAGGATGTTAAAAAGATAAGCCAAACTTGGATCGACACATTGCAGAGGTTGCATTTGTGACCTGCATGGAGCTGGCAGTTTACTTTGCGGTTTAGAGACCCTTCAAGTTGGAGCATATTTCTGTGACCTGCCTCAGTGCTCTATATGCTAATAGCCGGGATCAGCCTTCCCTGGATCTGTGGAGGCCCGCTACCCATGCCGTAGTGGCAATATTCAGCCACAGCATCTTTCCTGCTGTTTAACGTATTCTGCAGCTGTTCTTGTCAGTGCCCTGCGCGTAGACTCTGCACGGCAGTTTCTGCACAGCAGGAGAGCTTTCATATTCGGTACACTCCTAACAAGTTAGGACTTGGTTTCGGCTCTCTCCTGTGTGTAAATCTTCTTCCACACCACATCGTTCTGTGGAGCCAGAGCTCATTAGCCAAAAGGTTTTCTATGTTTAGCCAGACAGGGGGTCATTTCTATTTTCTTGCAAGGATTATCGTCCCATTCCTTCGCAATTGTCAGGCCTGGGAACGGCTGTTAAGGATACTATGTGTTTGAACATAGGGGCTGATGAGTGACATTTCATCCTGAGGAAGGCGGCTGCTAACTGTACACTTTGCCAAAACGCCACGTCTGCTGTTCATGCCAAGTTTGAACCACGCGTAAATTATTGCAATGGCGGATGTTGTTGACCTAATTCTGATTGTTTCCATTCTATTACTAACAAATTCTCATTTCAAACCACATCTGTACTCCAGCTCCAATAAGTATAACATTGGTGGGAAGTTGGTCATTTGAAAAATGTAAGTGTCTATACATTTATGTAGTAAAACTATCCTTGTGATTTGTCCTTGCCTTAGATGGGGCAAGTCAGTTCCAGTGCAAGATTAATAGCCCCATTCAAACTTGTTTACGAACAACCCTCCCTTGTTTTTCATCCTATACGTTTTTTTTCGGTCCTTGTACTCATTAGCCTGTTTTGTTTCGTAGAGATCATGTTTATTTATACTCGTGTAACAATTTAGTTGGTCTGTTTCCTGTATCTGTGTGGTTATGTCATGCATATTCTCTACCTTGTTTTTTTATTAGAATTGTGTCAAGTACCTACTTCTGACTTTCTGAATAATAAAAAGCAATAACTTTTTTACATCCTATGGTCCATTTTTTCACAATAGCATGTACTATGAACTTACACATGTATCATGTACACTAGGAATGAGATGATTAAGTCTTGAATGTGTTTTGAGTCACACTTAAACTGCATCCAACGGGAACATCCTTTGGTTTGTTTATTTCCGATTTCTCCCTTTAGTTCCCGTTTAGTATGGAGTACCCTTTTGCATCATATAAAAAGATATGCCGGAACACATTAAAACATCTAATATCAAAAGTAAAATGATCAGCCACCCGATAACCCAACAGTTTAGAAGGATTTCCCAAAAAAATCAAGTTCGAAAAGCTTCCGTTTCACCTTGATGGGGGTTTAAGGTTACGTTTTCGTCAGACATCTCCAATGTCATTTAATAAACATTTACACTCCATAATTTCATTAGCACTTAACACTTACTCGTATCAAGTGCGGCAGATTCAGGGTCTTTCTCCAGATGGCCACTTCAACTTTGTCCCACTCTGAATCAGACTCAACAGTTTGGACACTGTAGGTAATTCCTGTGGTGATTTATTTTGTGTGTAAAATAGAAGCAACGGCTTAATTGAGATTTTTCCGAATTTCTTATCGAGGGGAAAACATTTGAGCAGCTGTGATTGTGGCCCGACTCATCAGGCTGCTGTTCGCCTTACGTTTATTCCTAACTGGCATCTACTGATCCCAATTGGAGACCATCCAAGGAAAAATAAAATTGAAAACTGCTCTTTGCCATAATTCTACCGACTCTCACAATCAGCGCCTTTGTCTTTGCCAGATTGATAGATCTAGCTCTCTTAAAAGAAAATTGCTCGCTGCCACAAGACTTCTTTATGGCCTAATGGCTGTTTGGTCACAAATCACAAAGTCATCTGCTTAGACAAGATACTGAAGGGGTAAATTCCCTAAACGGGGCAGATCTGCATTACAATGGTTAAAAACTGATTCGATATTAAAAAAATGTAAAAAAAAATGGCGCAAGGTATGCAGATCCCGTAAGATAACCTTGCCTCAGACCGCGACTGGTACTGATCCAATTACTAGAAGAACCCTTGTTGTCCAACCTCATACCTATCCGTGTGTCTTTATGGAGAGCCTGTAAGATATTTAACAAATGCATCAGGCAATTATTTTTTGTGTATTTATCCCAAAGCTTTTTTCCGTCACGACAATCGAAGGCCTGAGAGATCCAATAATACCATTTCTTTTTGGGGGTCTGGCTTGGGTAATTAAGAGCTGTAAAACAAAACAATTTTGAGAGGCGCCCACCTTCTTTTTAAAACCTTCTTGGAATTTATCAACCACACCTTCTGAAACAGCCCAATGCTCGAACTCCATTAACAAAATGTTCGAAAAGATTTTTCTCCCGGCATCTAATAGTGAGATTGGTCGGTAATTTCTTGGTTTTGTACTATCACCTTAAAGATGACCACAATATGGGCACATATCCAAGATGGAGGTTTGTAATATGCTGGTAGCTGGCACTACGTGTTGTCCATTCTCCCCGATCCATGGCTGGCAGTTTTTCTTTTCCCTCGAGTTGCAAAACTGTGTTCACGCCGAGAAAATAAATACTATTAGTACCCTGGTACAACGTGCCGGGGTACTGATAGCAATATTGCACGTGCTGGGGGCATTACCTGTCCCGGTAATGCCCTCCTGCCCATGTAATATTGCTTAAATAGTTTATTCATGTGGTACTACGTGCACTACTAATCCTAACATATCCATGGAGCCGTGTTGGTGAAAGCGGGGCACAACGTCCTACGTGTCTGTTTTGTTTGGAGTATTTTTTACTCCCTACTTTTTAGTAGTATTTCCATATTTTTAGGGAGTAAGTGATTGATACACCCCTTATCTGTAGGGCTGGTTGTGTTTATTTTAACTGCAAGGATTATCTGCTGGTTGTATCCCAGCAAATGAAACCGCTTGACAGTGTGGCTTGAGCTGTTGCAGTGGATGTGTGACACCAACCTGAAAGAACTGATGCATGCAATACACTGCAACATAGCGTGCAGAAAGCAGGACACTGATCTCGGCATTGACTGGTTTCTTTCCTCTAACTTGAGCCGGCGAGCATTGCCGTGTGACCTTTGAACCCCACTAGTGTGCTCTTGGGCCTCTACTACTGGTTTCTTTCACATTTTACCTGTTTTTCTCCTGGTGTAGTTGGGTTAATCTAGCATAGGGAAGCAGAGTAGCCTTGGGTTTCTGAGCAGGCTGATGTTGCAGACTGTATATTTGATGTCTTGTGTTCACATCCTCCATTAGCCTGCACTGGTGTTGCTGTGTAACGTCTGAAGCCATGATTGCAGGAGTTCTGCCCGCCCTTCTAATCTGAAGCCCTTTTCTCTTTCAGTGGTTTATTCCAGGGCAGCCATCTTGTTCACTAAGGAGCCTTACTCCCAGGATGCCTTGCATGGTCGTGGGGCCATCCTTCGTTGTGAGGTGGAGGACACCAACAGCATAGAGTTCCAGTGGCTACAAAACGGCACCCCTGTCCAAGACACAGACCGGCGCTTCAAGGAGGGCAGCAATCTGCAGTTTACAGCTGTGGACCGACAGCTGGATGCTGGCAACTTTCAGTGCATAGCCAGGAATACGGCCACTGGCGAGGAGGCGCGCACTGCCAATGCATCCTTCAACATCAAGTGTAAGTTGTTTACGCTGAGTCAGTGGTGGAAGTGGTTCTCTGGCTGCATCCAAAAAGGAGAGCATGGGGTGGCTGCAAGGGTGTGGGGAGGAGCAGGGCGGGACTTGACATTTGGCTTGCAATCCTAATTGGTTTATGTTGAATTTAGGCATAACTGTACAATGCATAGTATGAGTAATGCAAAAAGAGTACTAGATGGGCCCTAGACAAAAATATAAACTCAATATATTAATAAATGCTAATCTTGCATCCAACTGCATGCACATTAAACTGGATACTATTAAACCTCTACCTGCACAGCCAGTCTCCTTCTGTCATTCGACCGATGAAGCAAGTGTCTGTTGCTGCTTTTGCCTCCACCTTCATTCCCTGTCTCACTCAGGCCACTGACTCTCACACTGACACAGCCCTTGCTAACCTTCTTCTCTCCATCTCCAACACTGGATATCCTTGACCCGGTCATGACGATCCGCTTGAAGCCTGCCTCCAAACGCAACACCTGTATGATTGCGACCTAGCATCTCTGAAACGCAAGTTCAGAGTTGCTGAGTGGAAGTGGCAGGCCTCGAGCACATCCTCAGACTGGCCCTACTGCCTGCTCCAAAGGCAATACAGACTCGCCATTCGCTCGGAAAAGAACGCTTATATCCAAGCTTGCTTCTCTGGGGCCACTAACACTGCTGAAATGTTCAAAATCTGCAAGGAACTTGCCAATCCTTCTAAAGTCTCCTACTGTCCTCTGCCATCCCAGACCCTCTGCACTGGCCTTCATAACCTAAACTCTGATCATCCTCACAGTCCTCTTCACTTCTCCCTCACTTGCTCTCAGGCCTCCCCCAGTCCTCCTGTTCCCTCCTCCTCTCCTCTTTCTCCCCCACACCACCGGATGCGATCTTCAGACAAGTCCTCTATGAAAGTCTCCTCCAAAAAGGGGCTCCCTGCTCACTCTGATGAAATAGTGAATGGCAACTAACCAATCCACTAACAATTTCATCCCTTTGCATACACCTCTCAAACTCTAACCAAACACAACCAGAAGCCTAAAATGCAGCAATCCGCACAAACTTCACTACACTGCAACAAAACAAAAAACGCACATAGACTTGCACAACAGCACACGACTACTGGCCATAAAACACCCCAAGCCCAGCCAACGGACCCACCGGGCTGAGGCTGCCAACAGCACATCACTGCTATCTTGCACTTTTCCAGCTCATTCCCACTAACTGACCCCCTCCTTCCTCTTTCAGAGCGCCGGGGGCCACTACGGTGGTGATAGCGTGCAGTACAAATATCCTTTAACATTAACATCCAGAACTATAAAGGACAACGTTGCATTCCTTGCTCCGGCCTTTGCTGGTTTCTGCAAGCACTCCTTTGCCACTGGCTCCTTCCTTTTACTCCTCAAGCACTCGCTTGTGCATCCTCTCCTCAAAAAGCCTGCTGACCCTACGACCTGGCTAACTATCGCCCTAGCTCCATTGCCCCCTTGCTGGTCAAACTCTTAGAGAAGCTTGTCATTTCCCAGCTGATCCACCACACAGAATCTGTTGGTTGTCTCCACGAACACTAGTCTGGTTTCAGAGCAGAGAGTGAGGGATGACCCTTAACACTTAGTTTACCATTTCCATTATATTGATAAACAATTTTTTCAAACCAAAATCAAATATTTATTCTGTGCAATTCATAAAAAGTAAATCAAATTGCAAACATCAATTTACATAACCAAATCAATACAAAATATTTTAAAAACATCTCTGCTCACACGCACACGTTTCTACCATTCATTCACTCTCATTCCATCTACACACATTACTCACACTTCATTAAAATGTGACCCTCTATTTGGCCACTAATTTCACTTTCTGATATTTCACAAAGTCTGGTTCATTTTTCCCATTATCAGGTGATATAATCTGTATATCAATATTCCCACAGCTTTTGTTGTCTACTCATGTTTCGGTTGTCGTGAAAGACTCCAGGACTAATGTCCATAAATAATGCAACCTTCGTCAGGACAGCAAACAGAAATCTAGATATTTCCTGTTACAAATGGTAGGGTGAGCCACACCGCCTATAAAAACAAATAACATGAATTGTAATTTCCATGTGTCATCCCTCATCAATTTAATAGTACATCAATGTATTTGAAAATTACTTTTTACTAGTCATGTAGTCTGACTCACCTCCACATCAAGTTCTGTGGGGGGTAGTCCAGATGTTGGAACATATCCCAATTTCGCCTCTGGGCTTCAACCTTAGACTTCAGGTCTTACCTACAAAGCGAAAATACTTTGTCTACACTCTAAAGTGAAACAACTCCATTTCAATTGCAAGACCGAGAAAATGCAGTTCCTAATCAATGGTTATACTCACTTTTATTGTAGCCAGTACACCTGGTAATATTTTCAGTGTGCCCAATGGCCGCCTTCTCTCATGCATTGTTGGGAATGCCAAGGTATTTGTCTCCCTAAAGAACACATATCATGCAGTTAGGGCAAACTCATGCCTTATATCATTGGTTACAGTTTCTCCCAATTGACGAGAACCCATCTCTACTTACTCTCGCAAATGCTGTTGGTTTTATATAATCCAGCTGTCTGAAGGATCAGGTCAATGCAATCTACTTCATCCTGCCTTATTTTCGCATTAAGACGGTGAGCCCGGTGTGTTGTGCCTCACAGCCTCTGCAACAATCAATAGAGATCTCATTTAGTCCATGAGTTAGAGCATAAAGCCTTGCTCAACTTCCTATCAGTGTATCTTCTAGGTATAAGAAGATGTTGTGCTGTGTTGTATAAATACACTGTAAAAATACATCCTCGACTTTTACTAATCACACCCACCGACTGTCTTTATGTGGCTCAGCACTTTATTGAGCCAGCAAATCCTGTGTTGGCATCTATATCTCATTTGGTGGACATTAAGCTTGTGGCGCTGTATTGACACATACTCCGTCCCGTCCCCTTTCCTCCATACTTATGGGACATCTCTCCGTCCTCTGGGACGGGACCGGAGCACTTTGTAAAAAGCATCCAAAATTTTTCCAAAAATCTGTCCTTCCTCTTTCCTGCGTGGGGCCCGGCGTGTGGCTGTAACCCTGCCCACCTTGGCTCCGCCCCGTGCATCGCCCATCCGTTCTTTTTCTCCGCTCGTTCGGGACTGGACGCACTTGCACCCTCGAAGATTTTATTCCCTTTTTTCCTCTCTGGCTCTTGCTAGCGATCGTGTACTAGTGTCGTTCAAACTAGACTTTCCAGATTGTTCATCGTGTCACTGTTACTTTGCAAGGGCAGATCCTTATCCTCTTTGTTTAGAGTGTTTGGGTCCGGATCACCGTTGGGATTCCTGTTTTTACTCCGACTCCCTTTCGGTCCGGGCACTTCAACGTCGGAGCGGTGGGAGGAGGTGTTTCGACAAACTCCTCCTTCGCATTTTCAGGCGTTCATTGACGAAAAGAAAAAACGCTGTTAAGTTCTTTACTTTTCAGAGCACACCGGCTGGGGGGTACCTTTCCAGGTTCCTCTCGGGCCGGGAGGAGCGTTGATCGCTCTGTCACTGGGGATCGCCCTGAGGTGCCCGTTGGGCCTAATAATTGTACCAGAGTTTTCTCCGAGGGTCTCCGTAAAGGGGCCTGTGGATACCGGCGCACTCTGAGGCCCCTCCTGTGAGGACTGTTTGTAGACCCAGTTCTACTGGGTCGTGGGATACCGGAGCTCGCTCTGAGGCCTCTCTATCGGCTTCCCTCAAAAATAAGACCGGGGTGAGCCCCGAGGCCTTGGTGGGGCTTGGTGTCACCGAACGTATGTTCGAGGCCCGCACGGATAAGGCTGTTACCGGACGTGGTTCCGAGGTCCCTCTTACAGAGGCTAAAGTTACCAACATTTCTGAGAGGCCTGACAAGGCCTTATCGGTGAAGGCTTTTTCTCACCCTTCCCGCTCTTGCGGCAACACCAAATCTGTTGAGGGGGCAAAGTAGGAAAGTTCTTCTTTTACCGGCAGTGCCGAGGTCCTTCCTGGGAAGGCTAATTTGGCAGTTGGTATGTCTCAGAAACATTCCAGGCCTCATAGTACCAGCTCTGCCGAGGTTCCTTATGTTAAGGCTAAAGTTAAGACCCCTGATCCATCGACGGGGACCCCTGCCTCACTTCCTCACGTGCCGCAGTTCCCCTCAGGCGTTGACAAGAGAAAGGAGTGCGGTGATAGACTACTTAGAATAAATCTTGGCACCTGTTGGAGGCGGCCTCAATGTTGGAGGTGTAGTAGCCGACTTGACCTAAATGCTAGCCTGCATTGGTTGAGCAGGGTTTCCATGGTTTCAGAGATCCTCGGGGCTGCAGTCCTTGTGTCGCTGCTTTTCAAGGGATCTGATTTAGCGTTTGTTGGCAGCGAGCTCTGGTGTGTATCTTGGTGTGGATGGTTTGACTTTGGCACAAATGGACTTTAGGGGTGCATGGGTGTCCACTAGTTCTTTGACTAAGTGGTTAAATGCATTCAGAAGGGCTCAGTCATTCCATGTTATGGGGAACCTTGCGAAGGTTGCCTCTGGTGTCCAGTGGGAAATTCTTGAGCGGTGCTCAATCACAGGGCATTTAGCCTGGCCTTTTTGGGACAGCTTTGTGTCAAATAAGAGGGTATTGTATTCTTGCTGGACCAGGTGATGCAGAGGGGGTTTTGAGAACGAGCAGAGCCATGAAGAGGTGAATACTAATTTGAGCGTGTGAAATTTAACCTGCGTGGGGGAGGGTATGATCTCTTTAAACCCCATGTCGTTGGCTAGGGAGAGTAGTCCTGCAGGTTTTGTGCTGGTTGGTTGTGACTCTGGGAAGGGACTTGAGTAGGAGAGGAGAAGGTTGGAGAGATCTTCGATGAAGTTACCACTCCCCTGCGGTGGTCTGTAATTGATTTGATTTTTGAGATGGGGAACTTGTATGAGAGTGATGTGAAGGTATTCTAATGGTGCGAGCAACAAAGAGGGGCCAGCAGGGGTGAAGGCTGGATCATTATTAATGTTTATTGGAACCCTAAAATCATCGCTCTATACGATTTTCTTCTTAGTCTGTCTAATGGTTTAGTGGAATCCTCTCAGCAGTTCCCGGTAGATGACTTTATCCTTGCAGGTGATCTGAACTCTCAATGTATCACGACGGTTGACCCCAGTTCGGGAAGATCTCGTCAAAAGACTAGTAATGGTAAAACTTGGGCAGATTTCTTAACAGAATGGGGCCTGCAAATGTTTAATGGTAACATCAGGGGAGATATCCCAAATGCTCCCTCTTGGAGAAGAGGCGAGGCCTTTTCAACAATTAATTACCTTTTCGCCTCGAAAGGCATTTTTGACATGTCTTGACTTTCATTTGGGGGAGGGCAACAATGACGATCATGCAATGTTAATTGCAAGCCTACAGTTAGAGGGGGATCCCAATGCAGTGTTCTATGACCAAGGGCTGTCTACGAATGGAGCGGGTAATGCTGTAAGAAGATTTCAAGGGGGTGGGGTAAAGTGTTAAACTGTGAACTGAGGATTTTGGCTCAGCGGCTTTCTGACCAACAACTATCTAACCCATGTGATTTCTCTCTTATCTAATGTGGCCCCAAAAGAATCAAACATCAAGAAATTACATGGAATGTTCAAGTATTCTTTTAATGTTGATATAATGGTCAAAAAGAAGCAACTCAGAACACAAAGAGGTTGGTTAAAGAGACAGTGTCAAGATATGGAACATCTCAAGGAGGGTCCGAGAGTGCTCAATAACTCTTACAGAAACTGGGTTAGAGCTCATAAGGGTCTTATGTTCCAGCAGGTTGGGGAGAAAATGTTAACTGCCCTCTCCCGGTGAAACTCCAGAAACTTCTGGGCTTTGGTCGGAATGAATGGAATAAGTCGTGCGCCAAAGCAGGATGTGGTTATCCAAGAACAGGTATGGTGTGATCATTTAGCAGGGGTCTGATTGCCCGAATACTAGTCCTGGGGAGAGAATAAAACCAGGTAATTGGTTCCTGGACTTTTCGGCCGCTGATCTAGAAATGCTGATACAGAAATCTTCAGCATCTAGAGCTGTGGGGCCGAATGGCCTGAGCAACTCAATTTTAAAAATGGATCCACCTCTGTGGGCAAGGGTCTTAAACTGTTCGATAATATAATTCTGTTGAAGACTTTTCCTGATTCTTGGAAAAACTCTATAGTTATTCCCATTTACAAAAATGGGGACCAATTGCTAGCAGCCAACTATCGGCCAATTTCCCTTTTGGATGCTGACAGCAACATTTTTGCTGGTCTCATCCTAGGGGAATTGGATGCTTGGGCAAAAAAAAGGGTATCATTCCAAGGCAGCAATCAGGCTTTAGAAAGGGCCTCTCAACCTCACTTAATGGGCTGGTATTGACTTGGTTGACAGCGCTGTCCTTCCTAAAAGGGGGTCCTCCACTGTATGGGGCATGGTTCGACCTCTCGCAAGCATCTGACACTATTGATAGGAATCAGTTATGGAAAAAACTAGATTCCTGGGGTATTACTCCCAATTTACTAGGTATCCTGATAGAACTCCATTCTAATAACTTTATGCGGGTAAGGCTGACTAGAGCATGCCTACTCACAAATCCGATTAGAATACAGAGGGGGGTCCGCCAGAGATGCCTACTAGCTCCTTTTCTGTTTATCCTGTTTATGGCAGACCTAGCAGGGTGGTTGAAAGATATAGGACTAATATCCCCCGTAATTGGAAACTCGAATTAATTGGTTGGCGTATGCAGATGACGACGTAGTCCTGGATCACTCTCAGGTAGGGCTGCAACGTCTTCTGTCTGCAATAGAAAATTACGCACGAAATAATAGTCTCATCATTAATCCTCTTAAATCTAAGATTTAAACGACCACAGAGGTTGGTGAAGCACTATCTTTGGAACTTGGACCAATTACCAATTGAGATGGTTGCGGAATTAACATACTTGGGAGCAACAGTAAGCTCCTTTCCAACTAAATGTGATCTGTTGCGATCTATTGAACTAAATATAGTAAAGGTCGGAGCGCAAATGAGAAAAATCGAGACTCAATTCTGTAAATTCTCGATATTTCCTCTAGTGAGATTTTATATAGGCAAGGTCGTTCCTATATCGGTTTTTGCTCTAGACTATAACTGCTTAGCTATGGATATTGAATGGGACTCAATTGAAGCTAAACTGTGGAAATGCACATTGGGGTTAACCGACTCTGTCCCAATAGTTGCCCTTAGGTATGAATTAGGTCTTGCCACATTCAGATCATGGCTCCAATGCAAATGGCTGAACATATATAGCGTGGTCTTAGATTCTCCCAAAAACTCTTTATTTGAGGAAGTAGCGCAAGAGCTGCAACTGGGTAAAAATAGTTTCTTGAATAAATTCCAGCAAAGATGCTCAGAAATATTAGCAAAAGTAGGTTGTGATGTTGAGCTTCTTCTGGGAAATCCGGATATGGTGAAGGATAAAATGAAACAGTGGGAATGGATTGATACCATAGAGCATGGGTGCACAACATATGGCCCGCGGGCCAGTTGCGGCCCGCCATGCTCTTTTGTCCGGCCCGCGAGGAACAAAGACTTTCCTAATGGAGGGCGGCCCGCAGCTGCCCTCCATTAGGAAAATCTTTGTTGTCTTCCGGGCCGGACAAAACACTGGCCCTCATTGGCTCAGCACACGTACGCACTACGTCGCTCCTACGAGCCACGTAATGCGTGTGTGAAGCACCAATGGAGGGCCAGCACTACAGCTGCGTGGTCCATAAGGCTTGATGTCGGAAGGCATTTCAGCCTTGGACCACGCCAGCCGTAGTAAGATTCCAGCGTTCAAGTTTACCTGCCGCTTACCTGCCTTCCAGCACGTCTCCGGTAAGTGGTCTGTTTGTGTTTGTGTGTCGGGTCTGTTTTGCTTTGTTTGTGTGTATGTTGCGATGGGTGGGGTGTGTCGGATGTTTATGAATGTTTATGAATGTTTGGATTTGAATGTTTTTTGTGTATGTTGAGATGCGGGAGTGGGGGGCTTGTCGGATGTGTATGAATGTTTTGATTTGAATGTTTTTTGTGTGCTGAGTTGGGGGGGTTCGGGTCTGTGTGCATGTTTGTGTGTGCTGAGTTGGGGGTGGGGGGGTTTGGGTCTGTGTGTGCTGAGTTGGGGGGGGTGGGGGGTTGGGTCTGTATGGGTGCATATTTGTGTGTGCTGAGTTGGGGGGTGGGGGTTCTGGTCTGTATGGGTGCATATTTGTGTGCGCTGAGTTGGGGGTGGGGGTGTTCGGGTCTGTATAGGTGCATATTTGTGTGTGCTGAGTTGGGGGGTGGGGGTGTTCGGGTCTGTATGGGTGCATATTTGTGTGTGCTGAGTTGGGGGGTGGGGGTTCTGGTCTGTATGGGTGCATATTTGTGTGCGCTGAGTTGGGGGTGGGGGTGTTCGGGTCTGTATAGGTGCATGTTTGTGTGTGAGCAGAGTTGGGGGGGTTGGGGGTTCGAGTCTGTATGGGTGCATGTTTGTGTGTGAGCAGAGTTGGGGGGGGGGTTGGGGGTTCGAGTCTGTATGGGTGCATGTTTGTGTGTGTGTGTGCTGAGTTGGGGGTTGGGGGTGTGGGGTGGTTCGGGTCTGTATGGGTGCATGCTTGAGAGTGCGCTGAGTTGGGGGTTCGGGTCTGTATGGGTGCATGTTTGTGTGTGTGCGCTGAGTTGGGGGTTGGGGGTGTGGGGGGGTTCGGGTCTGTATGGGTGCATGTTTGTGTGTGCTGAGTTGGGGGGGTGGGGGGTTTGGAGTTGGCGGTGTGGGGGATTCGGGTCTGTATGGGTGCATGTTTGTGTGTGTGCAGAGTTGGGGGGGGGGTTCGGGTCTGTATGGGTGCATGTTTGTGTGTGTGTGCTGAGTTGGGGGTTGGGGGGTGTGGGGGGGTTCGGGTCTTTATGGGTGAGGGGGCCATGGGGCATTGTTTGGTTGGGGGTGAGGGGGCCATGGGGCATAGTGTTTGGTTGGGGGTGAGGGAGCCATGGGGCATAGTGTTGCACTCCAAGAGTGAACCCAATAATAAAGCTAAAACAGGCACAGTTAGGAGATGTTCATCTTTGGCGTTTTGAGGAAACCTGACTCAACGAAGGCCATACTCCTCTTGGGCAACCCAAATAGCAAACTGTAGCAGTCCAAAATAACGGCATGCCCAATCTAGGGTCAATAAAATATATATAAGTTAAACGGGCGAGATACAATAACTAAATAGAAATAAATTATAACAATGGAAAATGTGTTGTACAAAATGTAAGTTTGACCCTCAAAAACATTCTTTTTCCATCTGTTTAGTACAAATTGGGGGTTTAAAAAGCCTCCTGCCATGCCGCGCCTACCGCCCCGCCCACATTTACTTTTCGGCCCACTATAGCCCTCATGTAAGGTACTTTCGGCCCTCTGTCAAAATCAGTTGTGCACCCCTGCCATAGAGTATGAGGAGGGCAAAGATCTGCCTCTTGTACAGTGATAAACGATTATCAATGCTCCCTGCCTATCTAAAAAGAAATCTCCAGATCTGCGGCTGGGTTTAGCTATTCTTAGATTTCGTCTAAATCTGGTCCCAACCCTTGAGATTCAGGCTACAAGGGATATTGAAGGGAAAATGCTCCTGAGCGGTGATAAGTGTGATAATACCGGTAATCGGACATCCAAACACTTATTATCAGATTGTCCAGGCACTTGGAGTATGAGGGTAAGGAGGTTTGGTAGGTTTGTCCATCATCCGTCATGGTTAAATACCATTGACTTCTGGGGGAGGCTATCTTCATGTCAGGAGTCTGCTCTCTCAATGGAACTTGTTAGAGCTCTGAGGGAACTTAATTTGATTACTGACTGAGTTGAAAGGAGGCGAGAAGGAGGTGAAGGGTGATTGGATGCCACAGGGGAACGGATTCGTTTTTCCCACTTTTAAGTCTTTTTTATGACTGTGTTAAATGAGTAATTTATTTGAATTTAGTCTGAGACCAAAAATTCTATTGCGGAAAAAATGTGTTTTCCTGTTTCGCTTACTCTCCCTTTTCTGCTTTTCTTTTTTTACTTCTTCCCCTAGGTGCTGCTTTTCTTATATTTTATAGTCTGCGTTGAATGCTTTTGTTTATTCAAAGTTAATAATTTAGGAATTTGAATGTTCTGAATTTTTTAAAAGCTTTAATTTTATTCTGTTGTATGTTTGTTCGTGAAAAGTGTTTAAAGTCAAATGTTGGCTATGGCACGATAAATTAAAAAAATAAAAATCAAAAAAGATGCGAAGGAGCTTCGTGTGGAGTCTGGACTATCATGCAGGGCAATTACTCTCTTCGAGTATGTCGAAGACGTAGGGTGGAGGATGGGGTAAACAAAGGTTTGGTCATGGTGTGGCGGTTTATGGGGTCAGCAATGTCGGCGTTGTGTGTGGCCGGAAAGGAGCGGAAGAGACTAGTAGGCCCGTAATGCAGGTCTGTGCGGTGGATACCCTCGTGGTGTGCCAGGGTTGCTGCACAATCTCTGGAGAGAATGGGAATTGTCTGTGGTGAGAGGGGACCTGCTGACTTCCACCTGGTGTAACAAAGGCAGAGTAGCAGGCCCTTGCCCCTTTCCAGACTCGAACAGGACAGGATCTGCTCTTCACTTTGGACGCCCGCGTGAAAGATGCCCTGTCATCTAACACTTTGCCAGTAGAGGTGAGGCCTAGAGCCACTTACACCGGCTAAACCGACTGCATATGAATTGGCAGATGGAAAGCCTCCAGTCAACCCGACCGTTCTGTTTCGGAAGCCACTTCACACATGTTCCGATTCTTGGGGAAGGGGGGAGAGAATAGTGCAGGACAGTGTTTACAGTGCAGCTTCCCAGGATCCGCCGAGGTTCAAACTCTGGGCATAAGCTGCCGTTTTACATGGCTTTCATCGCGTTCCCTGAGAGTGCCACCTGGGCGCCTGAAGTATTTGCTTGGACCCTAGCAGGGATGGCCAAGACCAGGCACAACATCCCTTTAGAGCTTTGCCTATCCACGATTTCTCGAGCCTCCACTGGGCAGCGGGTTGGTCCTAATGGTTGAGCCTGCCTGGATCGACCTGCAGCCGCTTTCTGCGTGGGCTGTCTTTCTGGCAATAGCAGGTTCTCTCCGAGTTTAGCTTCGTGTTGTGCTGCAGCCGGGGCTCGCTCTGCATCCTGGATGCAGCGGCAGCAGAACCATGACTGCATGGGTGCGCGGAATTCCAGGAATCCATCCTGCGTGTGTGCACTGCGATCAGGCGGTGATGCGGGGTTTCGCTTCCATAATCGGGCCCTCTACCATGGCTAGGGGTTATGAACTGCCAGGGCGACTGCCAACCTTGGCACCCCGCCAGCAGGGATGCAGTGGACCAGCAGGTAAAACGGGTCAGAGGGTTAAGTGCTCGTGGCTGCAATCTTTCTATAACTGCAGATTGCAGGTTCAAACCCTGGCGAGGTCGCCCCATCTTTTATCCTTCTGAGGGTGATGAAAGGAGTACCCATTTCGATTCGGTAATAATAGTATATTAAAATGTTCAATGCAAAGTGCTTTGGATAAATAACCACTTTATTATTATTACTGTACTAAAAAAGCAAGATTGCCTGCGTGGCAATGGAGGCAGGGTCCTGTCTGTTTCCATGGCGGCTGCAGAGCGAAGCGTGGTGACTTCAAGCCTTTAAGGGGGGGAGGGAGGGAGAGAGGGGGGAGGCAGGGAGATTGGTGGGGGCGGGGGGTGGTCCAGGCAAGTTGGGTGTCTGCATATAGGCTGCAGCTTGCTGGGTTAGCCGTGGTTCTGTGCCCACGTTCCTGCTGCCCCAGATGCTGAAGTAGTGTGAACAGGAGACTCTGTAGCTGCCCACTGTGTCGCAGCTCTTCATGCACACAGGCCCTGCCCCTACTTCAGCCACACGACCTCGGGCCACTCCCTGCACCGACAGAGAACCGGCTGCTTTCCGCCCGACTTTCATCCAGTGGATAGATCTTTTAGAAAGGAGGAACTTGGAAAAACAAAAGCAAGAAGTGACTATCGACCTGTTGGGCAAAAGAGAACTGTTTTCACCCCATATTAAAAAGGCAGAGTTGCCATTTTACTCCAGAAGCCATTGGCGCACACTTCTCATGCAAGCATGGTTTTCTGTGCTGGGTGCTCTTGGGCGCTCTTGGCGTATTGTAGCCCTCTTCTGGTGGAGAAGTGGCATGTTCTCATGGTGCAGGTCAGCATTCTCATCCAGCGTCGCGCTGCGGTGCATTATTCCACCGCCAATGAATGCCCCGAAGGAGCCTGGGAAGGGGCTGGTGCGGTGAATGGGGAGAGTGGAGAAAATTCAATACAATGTGGACGAGAAGTATCCTGGCACTGCATATGGGTCTGTTTCTAGGTGTTTGGGGTTGTCCAGCTTGCAAAAATCCGCAGGAGCTGCTGCTGATCCCACAGACACGCTCCCGACATTCCCAACTCGATAGAGAAAACAAAGAGAACATCTGGTTCCAATTAAGAGATTAAACTGTTAAGCAGCCAAATTAGCTTTGGCCACTTACAAACAAGAAATGTTGCTTGCAAAATCTTAAACAATGCAAAAACAAATTGATTCAGCAGAGAACAGACCTAAAGTGCTGTTTCGTGCAATAAAAAATGTCTCTATCCCAGAGAATGCCAATTCTCAGCTCCTAGCATCAATTACTTTGGCCAATGAGCTCAATTGTTTCCTTCAAGAGAATAATCAATATCATTCGAAATAACATGACTTCCTGTTCGGCTGCCATTGAAGCTGACCTGAATATCTGTTATTCTGCTTACTCTCCTAGCACGTGCCCCCCCATTCGTTTTCTCTCCTGTGGGGACCGATGAAATTGAGCATTTAGGAAAGTTAAACCTACGAATTTCAGCTACGATTCGATCCCAGCATATTTGGCTAAACAGCGTGCCATGGCCCTTAGTGTACCCTTGGTATCCATGGTGAATGCCTCATTACTGCAGGGATGTGTTCCTCTGGAATTAAAAAATCTGTTCTCAGACCGAAAGTGTTGACAAAACAACTTCAGACCTTTATAGATGAACACGGGGTCCATGACTGTTTTCAGTTGGGTTTTAGCCCAGGCCATGGCACTGAGACCGCCTTGGTGTCTGTCTGGGATGATCTGCTAGGGGCTGCCGACGAAGGAACTGTCCGCATGCTTGTCATGCTGGACATGTCGGCGGCCTTCGACACAGTTGATTTGGAGACACTCATTTCAAGGCTGTCAATTGTGGCAGATATCTCAGAAGAGGCCCAGAGATGGTTTGTGTCCTTTCTGTCTGACCGCACTCAGCAGGTGAAGATGGGAGATTGTGTCTCAGAGACTGTGCCTGTTGACTGCGGGGTTACTCGGGGGTGGGGGGGTGGTCCTCGCTATCACCTGTGTTGTTCAACATTTACATCCGAACATTGTTGAATATCTTGACTGAATTTGGGTTGTCCTACCACTCGTATGCTGATGACACCCACAATTATGTGAGACTCAATCAGCCTCTGGAAGCAGTGGATCTGGTTTTGTCCTGTGCCAACAGGATTAAGAGTTGGATCCTGGAGAATAAACTCCAACTGTGAACCCCTCAAAGACAGAGGTTATCGTGCTGGGTGCAAAGAGACTGGTGCAAAAGATGGATCAGTCTAGTCTGTGCCCCTTTTTATTTGGTGTTTTTACCAGATACAGCCTAGGTTCTTCACTGTGTCAGGCAGTCAAGAATGGACTGCAAGTCACCGGTCAGCCAAATGGTAAAATCAGTCTATTACCAATTGAGACTTTTTTTAAACTAGTCATGCCTCTCATTGCAGAGAAGGATCGGCCAACAGTTGTTGGAATACTGACCAATGCTAGGCTCGACTACTGCAATGCCCTCCTTATGCGGGTCCAACAATTTCAAATAAAGAGATTACAGGTACCTGAAAGTTCTTAGTGTGAAAATCAGTCTGATAGAATTGACATTTCTCAGTATAGAAGGAGTCTTCATTGGCTTCCGATCTGAGAATCCTGTTCAAGGTGCCTTGCTTGGTGTTCAAGTGTATCCATGGGACGGCACTAGCTTATTTTAAATGCAAAGATTCAACTGTACCGCCCTCTGTGACTTCTGTGCTCCTTAGATCAGCACCTTTTACGTGTCCCACTGGTTAGAACGACCACTTGGGGGGGGGGGGGGGGGGGGTGAGAGATGGTTTTCTGCCTTTGGTCCCCGAGCATGGAATGCTCTGCTTCTGAAGCTCCGATGTCTCGAGACTCTGCCGATGTTCAGGAAACAACTTAAAACCCATTTGTTTGACTAGTCAGTCTGTGCTTCTGTAATACTGTTATAAATTAAGTAAGACTATCTCTGCGCCTAGATGCACTCTTTGCCTGGTCCCTTCTGGGGTGTGCGCAATTAAAGTTATGAAATCGACCCAGAATCTACAGCTGAAAGGGTTACTGGATAGCAAAACACTACAGATACTCCTCACTCCTAGTCTCTTGGAATTGGAATCTGCAGTGGGAACAAAATAACAATTAATTTCTCTACAGCCTTGTCCCTTTTTTCTTGTATTTCTTCCGTTTTACCTGTTTTGCCTCCGCTTGTAGCAGAGAGGTAATTGGGGATGAACTGATGCTTCCTCCCTTTGCCAAATGAACCTTGACTTCTAGTAGTCTTTTGTTTATTTTTTAATTTATTTTTTCCTTAAAACCTAAACTATCCAACTACTGTATTTTTTAATATTTAAATCGTCACTGATCCTGAGCTCTTGAATTGCTCTTCTTATTTTCAACTGATGAGCTTTTTATCGCTGTATATACTTTGCTTAACTTCGATTGGCTGCATTCTATCCGTTAAAACTTCTTTTCTAGTACTCTCCAGAAAATCACTGACAAGCAAGATCACATCAATTTGTAATCTTCATTGCCTCTTTGCGAATTGACCTTTCTTGTCTATGCATGCATGACAGTGCAGTTTTGAATTCCTCTTCGCATGAAGGACTGATTAGGAAGAGTCCTTTTTCAGTTTCTACGCTCAAGTGATGATGCAGCAGATACGCCTTCTCTCTTGCCAGCTTGGAAAAAGGCTTGCTGCTCAGCTCTCCGCTTCATGGCAAGGCTTGCACACACTCTCTGCCTCATGTGATTAATGTGCAACCTCCTCGCACTCAGCAACTCGCGCGCAGCACTCTAATTTCAAGTGTTCCCAAAAATGGAAAGTTTCAAGAGAATTCCTGGAGCCTGCCGTTCAAAGTAGATACGCTGAAAAGCGTGGTGCTGCTTGCTTAGCAGACGTCTAAAACATGAAGGTCAACTATTTAGACTTTCCTTCACACACTGCTGTAGGTTTACTTGTGCAAGTTCCTCAGATCATAATAGCCACAGGCAGAGAGGTAACAGTAGCTTGAGGGTCGATGTCTCCTGCTTGAAACTTGGCTTTGGTTATCTCTATCAGAGGCATCAGCAGGGGTACAAGCCATACCTTGATGTACCCAGCCTACGAAAAGTCTTTGTATCTACGCTTTTGTTTGGGGATCCTCCCCTTGGCTTCTTAGACCGAAAATTGGTTTCCCGCTAATACAAGTATGTGCCATCTATGTGAGGAGGGTTTTGAAACAGTTCTGCATTTCCTGCCATTTCATAGTAGAACGATCAACTTCTGAAAAATGTACCTGATGCTAATGCTGAGAGGCTGGGGTGCAACAATCCGATAGTGCTGTAAACTCTTTGTGCCCGAGTTCAGATCTACGTGTTCATGCAACACATTACGTTCATAGAGCCTGGCTACAGAGACAACTTGAGCGCAACAACCATGCGTCTAATTAGAACTTTGATGCCACACAGATGAGGCTGCAAGCAATGATCTTCTCTTCTATATTACCATTAGACCTGACCCAACAGAATGTGCTAATTTTATGCCATCCCGCCTATGTTTAGTTAAGAGTGTAATGGCTGCGGGCCATCTCCAACCCAGTTTGCCACTCCTTCCAAACCAGCTCCAAATTCTGCTTTCTTTTTGTAAAGCTCCTGCACTTTGTAGTGAATATTCATTCTCGATTTTGTGTTTTGGAAGTGATTTCAATCCGGCACTCCAACTAAGTCAATGCCTAGGATGGGATGCCCAATGGAAACCCTTATTTATATATTTTTATGTCAAAAGTTTGTTTAATTCTTGATGATGTACCTTTATAACACCCCTCTCTTTGAATTCCCCCAGTCTCACTGAACTAAGAAATAGGTTTGTTTTGGAAATTAAGATTTATTTGAAGAATTGAACAATGTATATACCGCACATTTATGAATATGAATACTATCTATCACACTGAATATGAACAATGATCAACAATGGGTAATATTACAATATCAACAATATCTTTAATCACTTAGGAGTAGGAATAGGAAGAATACAGTAGCAGAGAATAACTTTGTGTGGTTTCAAGAAAATGCAATGATGGGAAGAAATGCAACACAGAAATAAAACTTGAAATTACTTCAATCAAAAGACAATATGATCACTCTTTCCCCATGTTGCTACTCACTCCCCCCACTATGCAATATGAAGAGATGGAATGATGGCACACAGGTATCAGGAATACAATCAACAATTGAATTTTCAATCCCAGCAAGCTTGGAGAGAACAGGAATGCTTTTAAAACAGGTCAAAATGCTTTTGAATGTGATTTGCAATAAATGGGAAAATGCTAAAATGATTTCAATTCGCTAAATGAGATTCAGGACTAGTGCAAGTGGCTTTGGATTGGTTCAGGTCACACTAGCAATGCTTATAGAATGATTAGCAGATGGAAAACGAAATTCAGAAGTTGAAATCAAGAAACTGCTGTTTTTCTATGAAGTGAAATTTAGCCAAATTTCTAATCGCGGCAACTTTTCCGATTGCGGAATAACTATGGAATTGGAATGTCATTTTGGGTGCGTTTGAAAGCTGAGGATGTTAGCTTCAAAATGACATTTAAATGTCATCTCTTGGACGTACGGTTCAAAAGTTAGAGGTTTTTGTGAAGGTAGATTTTTCAGAAACAGTCAAGATTTCAAAATGACCGATTGCGCTTTAAAGATTTGGAACCAATATGGACTTATACTAAGGGGCTAAGAAAGTACAAGATACTCAATGGGACAACCACCAGACCAGGGCGCCTTCCGCTCCGATTGCTGTGCGCCAGGGCACTTGACTTTCTTCAGAAAATATCAGCGCACAGATTATTATCGCTACAATTATCACAGACTATGAGAAGAATTCAGGATGGAGACAAGATTCTATAATGCAGTTCTGGACAGGTTGAATGGATTGAATAGGATTACTTTAAACTAAGAGATGACTATAGACCGTTCTAGACTAAATACTTACTTTTATGGCTTTGGAATGGAGTGGGCCCGTCAAAGATCTGGTCAAGGGTTTGACTGGGATTCTCTCGCCACCGGACAGGATTCAGGGCACCTGGACTCTGCTCTCAGCAAGGCACTCTGGTCGGCGCGGCCTCTTGGACTGGATCCGACGGGTTCTGGGTTATAGCTCTGTGGGTCTGGATCTTGGTTCTAACACGGGGTTCTTAGCTAGAACAGCAAAACAGCACAGCCAGACTGTTGGATTTTGTGGTGTGCCCCTTGGAGGTTTAGGGGTTAGATTCAGGTTGCAAATGATTCTGCGGCCTGCTGAAAAAGGGTGCAGCTTCTTGGGTTAGGCCCCTCTGCTTCAAAGTTCCAGAGTCTGGTTTCTGGATCTATGTCTGGAGCCTGGATCTTCCTGCAGGGTGCTTCACCAATAAATCAGTTGAGGAGTGGAAAGTGTGTCCTCCTGGGTCCTCAACAGTCCCTACCTATGTATTTCCAAAGTGGGTGGGGAGGCTGATTCTACTATGCCCAACCCTCTAAGGATCTGATAGGTCAGAGAATTTCCCCTCTTCTGCTTTGAGACAGGAGCAGTGTGTCATCAGGTGTCAGAGTGATGCTGTGTTTATGGCCCAAACAAAATCCCTCCCCTTTTTCTTAGGAAATCTATTTTCCCCAAAAAACATATTTCCAAGATGCACAACTTAATACATAATTACATGACAGATTGCTTAAGGTACATTTCTGTCCAACTCTTATTTTCCTACGAGCTATGGTTCATCATTAACAACCTTTTCGCTCTTTTGGTGGGTTTCTCAATATTATTTCTGCACCAATTTTTACACATGCATACACATCCCATCTGGGCACATTTCTGTAATTTTCCATGTTCCTAACACAAACACAATGGCTACGATATGAATAATTTCTGGGGTTCAGTCTCAGAACATCGCAGATTCCAGCTTGGTCTTAAACTGTGAGCGAATTTTTCATTTTAACAATCTCTAAGTTTCATATTTTTGTCAGTTAAGTACACTTTGCTATAAGCATTTTTCTAAAACATAAATTTACACCAACTTCAATCAACAATTTGTCTGGCCCGCCTCCAGAGCTGGGCTGAGTCAGGGGATTACATGGCCTGCCTTCCTGCCAGAGCAGTTTGTCAGTCACACCCGAATTAGCATTCCTATTCAGCCCAAGGAATCCATTGTTTCTTGGTCTGACAGCAGGGGAAATCTCCTCCCCTTCTGATTAACATGCCAATGCAAAATGCTCTCCTTTTGGTGGGAATGAACAAGGTGCGTTTCCCAGGGGAAGAAGGCATCTTGGAAGTTTTAACTGAATTAGGTTACCTTCTGGTCAATTGTAACATAGTTCCTTGTGAAAAAAAATACATTTATAAATTTAAAATAAGCAAACCCATCTTTACTTCCAGTCCTTGTTGCACATGAAAATCAATGTGTGGCACTCTTATATGGCATTTTTATGGAAATCTCTTCTTTGGCATAGTTTGAGTTCAATGTTCAACTTTACACATGATGGGTTTTAAATCGCCGGCTTCTGGCAGAGGTGAGTGACGGTACTACACCCTTTTTTGACAGCTTTCTTTCCATCAAGTATCTTTAAAAGAGGATTTTGTTCTGATAACATATGATTCTTGCTGACATTGTATTTATGTGGATTCTTGCAGTAGAATAATGTGGAACACCCAACAAGGAGGTTGGAGCTTTTAGGTGGTCTGTGAGCCATGATTTTTGCACATTTTTGACAATCAAGAAAACGGATTTCCAAACAGCTGTTTCTTTTTGGCAATCAGCATTGCTTTTTCAAGTGATCTCAGGCTACTTTGTGGGTAGCCCAATGGTGGGTTTTGGCAGTGGTCTCCTGTGTTACCACTGACATAGGCAAAAGTGGACGGCGACCTATTTTTCAGATTTTTACTGCGCACTTTCTGGTGATTTTCAGCGAGCAGCATGCTTTCCGACGGCCATTATGATGTTTCTGCTGCAAGCAATGCCCAGTAATGTTGCAGGGCTTGGACTAGTGGGTTGAGCCGTCCCTCAGTTTTTAACTTCTTTTTTGGGAATGTCAATTTGGTAGTGCTGATTTTTATCATGAATTGTATTTTTTAGTATGTACCGAAATAGTTTATGATGATGGAATAACCGCAGTCTAATAGCTGCGCTTCCACCTGAGGTGGTCTTAGTACTGTGAGACACCAGAAAGTGTCTCTCACTAGTCCCGAGGGATCTGTCATCCAGGTGGCCAGGACACACCCTTAATTTCTGGATCCAGTTCCTGTGGCTGGACCAGTGCAGGAGGATCATTTGGGTGATGGGTCTTCGGTTCGGGGAGTGGGACTGGGACACCGGATAGTGAGGCGGTATCCCCTTCCCTGTAACGCCTTTACCCCATCCTACCATGTAGGATATTTAGGAACTCTACCCCGCCCTCCTTTCACAACACAAACACTTTCTCACGGACATCCCGCTATGAGAGAAAATGGACTAACACCCGAGCCGTATACCTGACGTGTCAATACTATTGTCAGGTGAGGTCAGGCAATTACTGAGCATCACACACACACACCCCTGACTTCCATTAAGCTTCCCTACATGGGTAAAAGGTGGAGCATGAGAGCACACTCTGAGCGAGGCAAGGCACACAAGGAAACAGCAGTTCCAAGATGGCAGATTAATGAGAGAAGAAAGATGGCAAGACGGAAGGGGGTCGCAAGGGAGGGGGGGTGTTCTTTTGACCTTTTCGACAAACCTTTCCTTTCCTGAAACCTTGAATAGAAACTAAGACCAGGAAACCAGGCTGAACAATCCTGCATAGTGTGGCAGAGGTACTCCCGTGTCAATTGGGGAGAAACGCCAGCCGCCGTAGTACTGTCTTTGGCTTTAAGAACAAAGCGGCGTCTGTGAAATCAACACAGCCGGTGAGTTGGGGAGACGCTAAGACCGGCCTGTGTTGAAGCCAAGGTTGCAAGCGGCAACATTGTATGGCGAATGCTGGAACAAACATTGTTTGAAATGCGTGTCATAACCGACGTAAGTAAAGTTGAACTGCAGATGAGTGATTGAACTTTAAAACCAAGATACAATACCTTTTGACAGAGTGGTCCAGCACCGTGTGTGTGCTCAATAGACAGTCTCTGTAAGGTATCCAGCTGAGAGGTGGCAAAAGAGAAAGGGTGGTAAAGAATTGTGAATCAAAGTGGTCCTGCGATGGGTCAAGCAAAATCCTGCGCACAATCGAAAGTCTAATGTGGGTGTGATTTCTCGCCGTCACCATAACCAGTACAAGAGGGACCCTATAAAAACTCAAACAGAAAAGAGTTGAGTAAACATTGCTTTATTAACACACAAGCATTCGCGAATGGGCCACAAGTTCAACCGTCTCGCAAAGCAAGTCGCCAAAGTGCCGCCCTTTCCCCTGCACATCGTGGTCCTTTTATACCCATCTGTTTTACATTGTCATACATTGCTGCACATAGATTATGTCCACCACAAGGCGGTTCCTCCCAGTCATGACTTTGCATCAACGGTCAACAGTTCAACATCTGCTATTGTGGTTTTCTGTTATTCGCTCTCTCTCGTGCCCCTCTGTGTCCTTATCTCTGTGCACGAGGCTTTGCTTACTCATTCCTTCCCCCACCCTCATCCTGCAGACAGTTTCAGTTAGACTCAGCTCATTTCGACACACATGGACCAAGCACAATCCTTCTGCAAAACAAGCTCTTGTCAGGTTAAACAGGCCTCTGTCTAATTTACAATTACTATCCCTATATGGACATTCTCAACAACTCATGCTAGTCTCGGCATCTGCAAGTATCGCCATCAAAAGAAAGCCTCTTTTCTTTTATAACCGCACATTCATTTAGCGCACATAGTGAAAAATACAAAACTCCAAGTGTGAGCACAATATTACACATGCGGGCTCACCTTCAATCCACCCTTTTGCTCACACTTGAGCATCAATTTAGGCATTTCTAATCATCACATAATGTGTATACCATAATCTTCTCCAGGCCTCCCATGTCCAGGCATTCCTGTTGTACATGGCTTTTGTTTGTTGCATTTAGGCGTGTTACGGTGGGGAAACACAGCACGACACACATACCGGGAAACATTGGATGCAGAGACAAATTCCTACAACTATTGCCGCTAGAACCAGTATAGGCGTAAGAAGTTGCCATCCAATTTCTTTCAGGAGCTTCATCCACCAGCTATCTCCTGACCCTTCCTCCTGGTGGATGCTATCCGTCACTTTATGCAGTTTGTTTACTCCATCCAGGATTCCTGTACTCCCTTCTGGTATGTAAACACAGCATTGGGATCCCACCAAAAAACAGACTCCGCCCCTTTCTGCAGTGAGTATGTCTAAGACATACCTATTTTGGAGAGCCACTAGCCGAATTGCTTTCATTTCATGTGATGTTTTCCATTAGGTCTGCAGATTCTTCGATTACGAACTCAAGGGCCCTGTTTAGCTTTTGGATTTCTTGACTGTTCATAAAGATGCCCGCTGGAGGAACCAGGACCCCATCAGATCTATAAACGTTTCCCATCCTGTAGGTTGATACGTAGGAATTTTTGGGTTTACTGCTCGTTTATTTCTGCTGTGTATTTCTTTATGCAGAGTAGACGGGGCATATACCATCACAGCCGGCATTATTCTGGCTATGTAACATACCCCAACAAAATCTTTGGCTAACCACAAATAAGCCCTCTTGTTACAGACGTAGGCATGTCCTTCAATCTGTAACAATCCCTTTGTGTAGTTATTTAGATTCACCATTTGACTGCACCCCGAGATCATTCTTTGATTACCTCTTGCGCTCCTCTTAAAACATATATTCTTTGGCCTAAACTCTTGTGTGATGGTGATAGGGGGAGGAGGTTCTCTTACTATCTGTACCATAGCAGGTGCAAGCCCGATTCCCTCAGTTTTGATTTTATAGCGTATCTTTTCCTTTAGAAGGGTTTTGTTCTCTCCTCTAACATAACAAGCGGTATTCGGTATCATGTATTGCTGTGCTGACACTATTCTCATGTAAATTAATGTACACCCGGCATCCTCAGTAACTGGCGATGTGTACACTGGGATGCCTTCACTGCTATGTCGGGGCATGTGGGTGCAGATCCAGCAATCAGTTTTATTCACTACCCCATATGTTGTGTTTATTATCTTCACGTATTCATTTTTAGCATGGTCTTCCGGGTCGTGTTGGTCATAGGCATCTCGATTCCTGCTCTTGACCCAATCTGTTCTCCCTGTTTCATTTGACTCGGGCAACAGGTTCTTTAATTCATATCTAGATGGATGTTCCAGATACCAGAATATTATGGCAAATGCTATTAGTACTACTATCGTGCATACAGAAAACAAAATTTTGCCTCTTGTGGTACAAACTGGTATTTTCCTCTTACCTTCTGTGTTTGAGGAGCATACACTTATCCGTTCAGGGACTAAACAGCATACACGGGTGTAGACATAGTTCAGTATGTGGCTCAATATACAGCGTATATCAGTTGCAACCTAGCGATATAGCAATATCCCCTATTTAAAGCACCAGTGTCCTTATTACTCTAGTAGTGGTAGGTCTCACCGAAAACCTTCATCCGATCTGTCCCAGGTCTCGTAGTGCCTGTCCCAGGAGGGGAACGCCGAAGGCCCTTCAGGCTACAAGCCCGTCGTCTTCAGTAAGGGACAATTCTGCTAAAACCAACAAGAGAGTCCAAATGTTCATCTCCCTAATGATCAAAGTTCAAAACAGTGTCCTTACACGTTGCTTGGCACATACACGTCACAGGATCGGAGGCGATGGGCACACCTGTCACTGGCATCTGGCAGTACACTTGCAACCTGCGGTTTGTCGGTTCCTTTTTCTGGAGGAATCAATAGTGGCAGCGTCTTCTTAATATGATTTGCGTGGTACCAGTGCGGTTTGCCATCAACTTTTACCGCAGTTTGTGTCGCGAGGAGCACCTGAAACGGGCCCCTCCATCTGGGTTGCAGTCCGCTGGTGCGATCGAAGGCTTTTATAACAACCCACTCACCGGGCTGCACGTCGTGACCTTCTCCTATCAGAGGAGATGGAGCTACTGCGTTCACCTGTGCATTAATAGAAATCAGTCTATTAGTTAACCCAATACAGTACTGTTGTAATGCAGGCCATGCTTGCTCAGACAATCTCTTAGGTGATATGGGGGTCCCAATACTTGGTGGGCGCCCATAACAATTTCGAAAGGAGATAAACCATGTGTACGCTTAGGCATAGTACGCATACTCAATAATGCAATAGGCAATGCATCCGGCCATTTCAGTCCCGTTTCAGCACAAGCCTTTGCCAGTTTGTTCTTCAGTACCTTATTTGTGCCCTCTATAATCCCAGCTGATTGAGGATGAAAAACTGCATGGAAACGTTGATCAATACCAAGGGCCTTGCAAACTTTGCTTACTACTTCACCAGTAAAATGAGTCCCATTGTCAGACCATAGATATCTGGGGACCGTATACAAGGGCACCCAGTGTTTCAATATGCATTGTGCTGTGGAGGTGGCACTATTGTCCCGCAGGGATATGCATCCACCCATCCTGAGAACCCACATTTCATCACCAAACAGTAGGAATGTTTATTTACAGGCTCCAGCTGTATAAAGTCCATATACACCACCTCAAAAGGGCATGGAGGGTAACTTACTGTGGCCCGCCGGGGCCGGTACACCTTTCCCCACATTATATAAAACACATATTTTACATTGTTTTGCCCATTGGCGACAATACATTCCCAATCTTTTGTTGTTCCACACAGTACTTAAAACTTCTTCCATAGTTCTTGCGTTAACGTGGGTTGGACCATGAGCCACGCTCACTATCACAGGTAAGTATGCGTCAGGTAGTACCCAGGTGTTCCTTTTGGTATGTGCCCATAGCCCATCTACCGTCTCCTCATATTGATCATCCTTGTGCCAAGATAGTCTTTCTTCAATGGTTGCATCTGCTTGGATTTCCTTTACGCGCTCCTTCGTCCCTTCCATAGTCACATCCCTCCCCACTATGAGCTGTCGGGCTTCCCACCGAGTGTCCCTTGTGCCAGCTAGTTTAGCCATCTGGTCAGCCAAAGAATTTCCCTGCGTGACATAATCCAGTGTTTTTTATGCGCTGAGCACTTCACTACGGCCACCATTTTGGGCAGCGTAAGGGCTTGCAATAATTCAGCAATCAATCGGGCATGTTTAATAGTATCACCTTGGGAGGTTAAAAACCCACGCTCTCCCCAGAGTTTACCAAAACTGGAAACCACCCCGTGCGCGTAGGCCTAATCAGTATAAATTGTCACTTTCATACCGCTGCTTAACACTAATGCTCTCGTTAGCGCAATCAATTCTGCTGCCTGGGCCGATTTTTCACACACTTTCCCACTCTCAATCAACCGTTCCCCTGTAGTTACTGCATACCCTGCTGTTGTCTCCCCATTTGGCAGTTTGAAACAGGAACCATCACAGAATAATATACCCTCATTATAAACCAGCGGGGTGTCTTGCAGGTCTGCTCTACCCTTAGTGTGTTCTTCCATTTGGATCACACAATCATGCCTAATGTCATCAGGTGAGGTGGGCAAAGGAAGCAGTGTCGCTGGATTCAAAGTGTTACACCGTTCAATTTTTACATTACTGGCAAACAGGATCATCTCATACTGTGTGAGTCTAGCTGTGGTCAAATGCTGTGTATGCACTCTATTCAGAAGAACATCTACCGTATGTGGGACCTTTACTGTTACTTCACTCCCTAGGATGATACCTGCACTTTGTTTTAGGGCTGTCGCTGCTGCAGCTACTGCTCTCATGCATGGGGGTAGGCCTCGAGCTACTGAGTCCAGAGTGCTAGAAAAATATGCACATGGTCTCTGTTTACCCCCTTGTTCCTGTGTCAAGACTGACACAGCGCAACCTTCCTGTTCATCAACAAAAAGGCAAAATCTCTTAGTATAATCAGGTGTGCCTAAGGCCGGTGCGTGGCATAGAACACCTTTCATAGCTGTCAGGGCTTTTTCCATCTCAGGTGTCCATTCTCTTGTACTTCTTTTAAGGCCTTTAGCATGGGCTGGATCAATACAGAGAATTCAGGAATCCAGTGCCTACAGTAGGATAAAACACCAATAAAACCGATAAAACACCAATTATCCTTCGGAGACCCTTTGCCGTGTCTGGACCTTTTATGGACTGTATCAAAGCAATGCGATCAGTAGACAGGGTTCGCCCCTCCTCGGACAGCTCAAAGCCTAAATAATGGACCTTTTGTTTTACATACTGCATTTTGGCTAAGGCTACCTTGTGCTTATTCTCTGCTAAGTGCATTAGCACCAATCTGGTCACATAATGGCATTCCTCTTCGGTGGCTGCACATAATAGCAAATCATCAACATATTGTATCAGAGCAGTGTTAGCGGGTAGGGCTAGGTTATCCATCTGTGTTTTTAGTGCTTGGCTGAATATGGCGGGACTTTCTGTATATCCCTCTTTCTGTATATCCCTGCGGGGCTCAAGTAAATCGATACTGTCTATCTCGAAGAGTGAAACTAAACAGGTACCTGCTTTCTTCGGCAATAGGAATGCTGAAGAAGGCATTTTTCAAATCAATTACCGTAAACCATTTCGCTGTTTTGGGAATTAAAGTGAGTACACTTGAAATATTAGGGACAACTGGATATCTGGGTTCTACTATTTTGTTTATTTCTCTCAAATCAATAATAAAACGATAGGGTACGGCTTCATCACCTTTCTTGTGTACTGGAAGGATCGGAGAGTTACAAGGGCTATCATTTGTTGGCTCTACCACCCCTAACCGTATCATGTCCTGTACTATTTGATATAGTGCCTGCTCTCCCTCGTGTGATATGCAATATTGTTTTATCCTGGGCAACCTGGCACCAGGCTTTAGTTTGATTACTACTGGGGAAACATCCAACACTCCTACATCATTCCCATGAGTGGCCCATAGTTCATTCGGGATGTCTTGGAGTTCCGGGGGCAGGGTTTGCATTACTCCTATCATACTCATAGGTTTGCTTATGGTCATTCTCACTCCCTGGGGGGAGCAATATATTGTGGCCCCCAGCGTTTTTAATGCATCAATACCTAACAAGTTTTCTGGGCAGTGATTGGTCAACAGCCACCCATTCTCCCATTTTACCCCATGAAGTTCCGCTTCTACTATTTCACTTACAGGAGTCTTTATTGGATTTCCCCCAAATCCAACTGATACCTTGCTTTTATCCGATAATGGGACAGCGGGGACGGCTCTGATATTCACGGAACTGTTTCCAGCTCCTGTGTCTACCAGACATCTCAAGTTTCGGTGGGGGCCGATCCTAATAGAGGCATAAGGCCTCTTTGGTCTATAGGAACCTGCACCACTCCCGCCATCTCATTCCGGCATCCTCAGGACATATCGCTTGTGTTATCCTGAAAATCATCGTTATAGTATACCCCTTCTCCACATTCTTCACCCTGGCATACACCTTGTACTTGTGTCGTTTGTCGTGGCTGATACAGTAGATTGGGGGGAGGCGGGGCTGGCCAGGGAACATCCCCTCTTGCTTGTCCGTCAAAGGCATTGGGTTGAGGGGGTTTAAACATTCTATTGTCTTGGTCGCCGTACCCACCAGTCCTATTTCCTGGGGCAAATGTTGTCTCTGAAGGGGGCCGTACGCCCCTTCCTCTCCCACCACTCTGGGGACACTGGGATTTCCAGTGTCCGGGTCTCTTGCAGAAGGCACATACATCTTGGGGTAGCCCATCCCTCCTCCCATATAGCGCACCTCCTTGCACTGTACCTCTTCCTGTCCCCTGGCCCCCTATCATGTTGCTACTATAGCCCTGTGACGGGCCGTTATAATTGTAGTTATACCTGCCTTGGGGCCCTTGATGCAACTGTTGCATCAACACTTTGGTTTTTAAATCCTTCTCTTGTCGTGCCTTTTGTTGTCCCTTCACTCTTTCCCCTCTTTCGTAATACCTAGCCATTTCGAGGAGATCCCGGGGGTTTCTAGTCATCCATGTACTTTCTGCCCTCCTAATGTTCTCCTGAATTGGCCCGTGGAGCCCCTCTACAAAGTTTGTGGCAAAGTACCGTTGGCCCGTTTCAGACCCTATCTCTAGCCCACTGTGCGCTTTGAATGCTGCTTCATAACGCAGAAAGTACTGTGCTACTTCCTCACTTGCACCCTGTATCACAGCGGACAGTTTCTCCACATTCACATCAAATGGGGGTAACACCTTTTCTAGAGCCCTCAGGACTGCCATGCCATGCCCCCTTAGGGGTTCAGGATATTCCTCATGCAGTTTTCTATTTTTGCTCGCATCCATTACATCTTTCCATTTTATTGTTTCATTGTCTTTGGCATGAAAGGGGGTCCATATTTCTTCTGGGACAATGGCTAACAATATGTTATCTACATCCTCTACGGTAAATAACCCTGGTCTGAATAACTTTCCTACTTCTTTGTAGAATCCTGCCGGGTCTATACGGGGGTCGGGGATGGACTTGGTGATATGCATTAATTCAATTCGGGATAAAGGGACATACACATAGGTGCGCATCATGTTACCAGTGGCTGCCTCTATGGTGGGTTGGCACTCTCTCATTGGCATTAATGGTAACTTTTCCGTATTTGTTTGTTCACTCACAGGGGCCTGCGCTGGTGGCGAAACAGAGGATTGATGACTAAGAGCTTTCTCTTTTATTTTTTTATAATCTTTTAATAGTTTCTCCACCTTAGCCATCCTCCATTCTTCCGCCCCTGAATCATCCACTCTTATATTAGATAGCAGTTTCTTATCCAATTCCGTCCTAATCCTATTCCACTGGGACACATATCTAGGCTCCTTTTCCTCTTCTATATCATCCACCCTAATAAGATATTTAATTACGTTTACTTGTATAGGCCAGCCAAGGCCCTCCATCATACTCACCAGGGTGGACATGGACTGCGAGTGTATGGATGCTATCATACGATTAGCTACATTTTGGCCCGCCTGGTCTGCATCTTTGAGTTTAGCCTCTTTCCCTCACCTCTCTTTCCCATGCCCTCTTTTCCTTCTCCCATTCAACACCGCCCCTTATGACTTCCGCTATTATGTCGGACATACACCCCCATAACTGAACACTGGACGCAGTCACTGGTAGTAACGCGACAGCGTCCTGATATGCTGAGGGCAGATCCGCAGTACTCTGTCCTCTCAATTTACACTTACCCTCATGAAAGGTATATAGTTTAGTGGCCACTGTCCTAAATTCCAAAGGTGTCAAACGCCCCAATTGGTCCCGTAGGCTGTCATTGAGGGGTATGTCATACAGCCCGGTCATAAGGATTTGAAAGTCTCCATCGCTATCCTTTTCTACAGTAGTCGTTCTCCTATGGTCTATCAACCTATCTGGGTCTCCATACTTCATTGGGAATTCCACCCTTTCACCCTCACTGTCTGCCGGTGGAGCTGTAGCTCCTGGAAACAATAATTCAGTTGTTGTTTGTTCTGCTTCTAGCCCTATCACATCTTCATATCGAGGCACCGGCACGGCAGGATACATACCCCCACTGTTCTTAATCATCATATGTCTATCCAACTGATCTAGCCTCTCACCCTTCTCTTTTATCTCTAGATCATGTAATTTTTGATTTACCGTTCTCTTCTGCTCCTTTGCTTTTTGTTTATTCTGAGCATTGCGCCTGCGCATTGCTTCTACCCTCCATAGTCGTATAGCCTCAAACTGTGCGGGTCTAACCCGTCTTTTTACTAACTCTATTTCTATTTTGGATATGCGGTCTATGTCAAAGGACCCGGTATCTGGCCAATTATGTTCAATCGAATCTTTTGTATATTCAGACCACTCCCTTAAAAACAATGTCGACTTCAATCCATGTTTAATCAACATATCAAATGCAGGGGTTCCTTCAAGGGGGGCATAGTGTCTCTTGCCTATACCTCCCTTGTGGGAAGCCATTTGACCCATCTTGGCGGTATACCGCAATTGCCTAAAACACTCACCTTTCCCAAATATGCACCTATTGGCTAACAATAATAATACATCCTCCTGGCGTATCTAACATATCATATCATCATTTCAACATTACTTCTTCATAGACGGACTTACCACCGTCCTCTTCACAAACCCTGAATCATTATTTCCTTATTCCATCATGCATCCGTCCATACCACTTATCTTAAGGGTCCCGCCAGAGTGTTCCGGACCCGAAGGGCGACAGCCTGCTGTTCCACCGCCGACGGAGCCGGAAAAACAAGGATGATGCGTTGGTTGCAATCAAAGGTGCGGATTCAGTTGTTGGGGCCCCGTGATCAATTCCTTCTCCGGTTCCGCCGCGGCGTTCCTCACTCAGTGACGGACTGTCGCTCCTTTGCATCCCACTTCTGACACCAAAATTGTGGGTGCGATTTCTCGCCGTCACCATAACCAGTACAAGAGGGACCCTATAAAAACTCAAACAGAAAAGAGTTGAGTAAACATTGCTTTATTAACACACAAGCATTCGCGAATGGGCCACAAGTTCAACCGTCTCGCAAAGCAAGTCGTCAAAGTGCCGCCCTTTCCCCTGCACATCGTGGTCCTTTTATACCCATCTGTTTTACATTGTCATACATTGCTGCACATAGATTATGTCCACCACAAGGCGGTTCCTCCCAGTCATGACTTTGCATCAACAGTCAACAGTTCAACATCTGCTATTGTGGTTTCCTGTTATCTGTTATTCGCTCTCTCTCGTGCCCCTCTGTGTCCTTATCTCTGTGCACGAGGCTGTGCTTACTCATTCCTTCCCCCACCCGCATCCTGCAGACAGTTTCAGTTAGACTCAGCTCATTTCGACACACATGGACCAAGCACAATCCTTCTGCAAAACAAGCTCTTGTCAGGTTAAACAGGCCTCTGTCTAATTTACAATTACTATCCCTATATGGACATTCTCAACAACTCATGCTAGTCTCGGCATCTGCAAGTATCGCCATCAAAAGGAAAGCCTCTTTTCTTTTATAACCGCACATTCATTTAGCGCACATAGTGAAAAATACAAAACTCCAAGTGTGAGCACAATATTACACATGCGGGCTCACCTTCACTAAGATTTTATACAGTAAATCAAGTTTATGGCAAAGTAGAAGAAGTTGGTCTGAGACAGATGGTGGCGAGACCTGGGGGTGAACAGAAAATCACCAGAGAATGTGTACTTATGAAATCCTAAGAATAAAGCAACTTTAATGTTTGTCTTATCAGGCCCTCTCAAATAAGAGCCTTGGAATGGCAGAGACTTTGGCACAGAAGGCCATGATGTTGAAGTTTTGAACTGCACCCTCGTGGTAGAAAAGCCAGAGACGGTGCTAAGCTGGAGTGAGCAGCCTTGTCCCGTTCTGAAAACGTAGGTAAAGGAAGCCTATGGCTTGAATATCCTGACCTATCATTTCTTGAACACTTTTCTTTTGCATAACATTGTTTCCCACTATATTTGGATTTAGAAGTAAGGATTGGCAATAGGTTTATTAGTATAGGCCCTTTTATCTTAACACTCGACTAGGACTGCGTTATTTGATGGTCGTAGCTTGCTCCCATCTTCGGATTTAGGATTAGATGAGTGTTTTTCAAACCCAGTTGATGTTCAATAAACACTGCTGAACTTGGGTCACTTGGGTCTGTCTTACTGTTGATACCACGCCTTCCTTACAGAACAGTCATAGCTTGACTGCTGCTACTGTAGTCTTTCTTAAGTTGAAATTCTTCAGATCTCTAATTTTGGGCCTAAAGTTAAATCCCAATTTCGATCGCTGATGTACTGATGTTTGTTAGGAGGGGGGGGGGTCTTCAAATTGCCATGTGTGGGTGGCTTACTTGGTATGCATATTGTGTGTTTGAGCATTGACTTTGAATGTTTTAATGTGGTTACCAGTCAGAGGCATTGATGGACAGCGCGACCTGACACCACATGTAGCAGGCATGAATATCATTACAAAGCATTAGAAATTGATACAAATGGAAAGCGGCGTCCTCGCGCTCCTGTCACTAGCCTCTTGCAAACACGCCCAATTTCACTTTCCTTCATTGTCTGTCCCCTTCTCTTTGCCCTCTTCTCTCTCGGGGTTTCGCTTTGCACCCCAATATGTTGTCGCTCTACGCCCCCCTACTCGCTTGGTGTTGCTCTGCCCACCTTCTTGCTCAATGCTGCTCTGCCTCATGCCACCCCACTTGGTATCGCTGATGACGCCTCCCCCACTGCCCTCATGCTCAATGTTTTTCTTCCCCTCCTCCCACTACCCCTCCCAAAGCCCTCCAGGTCTTCAGTTTGATATGGAATGTAGGTGGGTAGCGCCATCTAATTTCTCACCCTGTGAGGTGCAGTATGTGCGATTTAGGGGGATAGCTCTGCTGTCTGAAGCCGGAACCTGTTTGAGTGATACTTTCAGTGCTCTATCCCATGCTGCAACTCGTCTGAGAGTGAAGCTTGCCCTGATATACCTGCTCTGTGTGAGGTTGGCTGAAGTACCCCGGAGGCCTGTCTGGGAGGAAGTCCCCACTTCCCTGCTGTGGAGGAGCCTGGGTCCGAGGAGCCAGTCCTTTTTTCTGGATCCCGATCTGGCTTTCCTTCAATTTTCCCTGCTGAGGCCGAATAAGGAGTCGCCAAAGAACCAAATCTGCAAAGATGCCCCAGAGAGGCCTTTTTAGCCCAGTCGGGGTATACAACAGCCCCACCTGTGTTACAGTTTGTGTAGTTGGAGTCAGTTTTACATGAACTCTAGTTTGGGCTACAGGTTGTACCCTGGGGTACTTGCACCTGCCCCTGGTTTGCCATGTGTCCGGGCGAGCAGCGTATAGCAGGGGCTGCTGGCACTGGGCCCACAAGTTTGCCAAAATGAGGGAAACGGATGCAAGGAATAACACATACTATTACCAGTTTAGCCTGACACATGTGGGTGTCTGGGGCTCCAGCTGGGATACTCCTTTCTTGGGATCAGACTCCGCAAATCCGCCAGCGGTAGGACATCAGAGCTATTTACACAGCTTTATCCTGCTCCAATACATATGCGCACCATGGAACCCACCACATGAGAAATCCTAAAACAAATGGACTGTAGCAAATACAATAAAATACCTTAATAAAGCATTACAACGCATACAACAGATTATCAAGCAGGCCCGAAGGTCAGGCATGACAACAGCACATATTGCGCTAGAGCATCCACAGCATACTACAGTTTGCATCATTGGTTTAGCAGAGTTCTGATAGTTGCTGGGAATCGGGGCTCAAGTCGAGGGTACACGCGGGGGGGGCGGAGTCCACCCACTTTATTCAGAGGGTGGACTCAGTACCCCCAGCTAAAAAGAGAAACATTGAATGTCATCTTTGAATTTATGAATTAAAGCCCTCAGGATTACCACTGCACTATTTAACCTGATGAAAAATAACAAACAACTAAAGGTGAAATGTTTAATTTTGGTACTGTAAGTCCCAGGGAAAACATTTGTATTGGTTCTTGAAGTTTAAAACATGCACACCTTTTAACGTTTTCAAAAACACTATTAGAGGAAAATATCCTCTCTTGGTTTTGTGTGTGTGGTGATTTTAAGAAAGGAAAATGCTGTTCGTCCTGTACAATTTGGGTGGTTATGCAAACCCAATTTAATGAAATGTGCATATTTAACCTTTATATGCTAATTTCTGGCGACGTCACATCCCATTGGTTTGTTGATGAGTCCCCCCACTTTAATTTTTAGGACTTGACCCCTGCTGGGAATACAATAATGGGCTCTAGAACACACACCAACTCTGAGACACTTCAAGGGTTTTTATTTCTAGTTTTAGAAAAGGGCTCTTGTCAGTCTTGAACAGTGCCCCTGTAGCCCACGTGTCCCTAAACCACTGGGCTGGTACTAGAGATCGGTAACCCGTACGATCTAAACGCTATCTGCTGTCTCGTGATGGCCTAAACGCCTTCCCTAGCCAAACTCCTTCTGAGAACAATAGAAGGGTTCCTACCCCAGGATTTCTCAAAGATTGTGGCTTTCAGACCCTAGTCCTGCTCCATCTTCTTATTCCTCTCCCTATTGCTCTATTACGCTCTCTTCGTCCTCCCACACTCCACTTTCCTCTCTGGTTCTCCTCTATCCTTCTGATGTTCCACTGACTATGGTCCACCTCCACCTGCCGATATTACTTTCCACTACCATTTCTCGCAGCTCCATGCCACTGCCAGTCTCCCCGATTCACTGCCCCTCTGACCACACCCACTTACTCACGCATGCCCTACTCTTCCCTGCCATTGCACTCCTAACGCCTGCTCATTCAACTCCCAGTACTGCTGCTTCTCACCAACAAAACTTCGCCCCGGCCACTGCCTGAATAATCTGCCTCCTCGCTCGTCTGCACAGCCTCTCTTGCACCTGGTCTCCTCCTCTGACCTCACCCAAACAACCGAAAATGTCCTGTTTCCTAGTCTCCTGTTATCCTCCCCTCCCCTTCCTTTCCCCATTGGCTATCCTCCTCTTCTGGTTCCCCGGGCGAATCTGTTCCTGTTCTTCCTGCCATGGCCTGGAGGAGGTACAATCGGCAAGATCCCTAAGCAGGTGTAAACTCCGCCCCCTTCTGGCAGTCTGGCGACCCATCGTTTCCGGAGGGCAAACCAAGGGGGTGGCTACGGTGGTCCATGATGAACCTCAATTACTTCCATAATTGTCACATATTAAAAACTACACAATGGGACTGCGCATGCGCGAGCCGTGCATGAGGAGCTAAAGGCATCAGCTCCCGGCGGCCGCGACAACATATCCTGAAAAAAAGCCTGTAATTGCTTGAAAACGCCCGACCTCGGGCAACACAGAGGCAGCGCACCCATCCAGGCGGCAAACCTTGCAATCTGGGGTAGAATCGGACCCGGGATCATGAGAAACGCCCCAGAGTCCGTCGGCGCATCTTGCCGCCATTGCCGGACGGACGTGAGTGGCTGTTCTGCCCCTCCCCCCTCGAGCGGCCGCGGCCCCCCGGGGAGCGAACCACCACCGGACCACTATCGGCGAGGGCACGCCTGCGGACTACCGTTGGAATCCGAGGTGGCGACCAGAAGCGGCACCGAATTGCGGCACGACAGCGGCTGGCATCCCGCGCCTGCGGCCATCGCGACTTGATCCCCTGGCGGCTGGGAGCTGGCAGCACGGAGCGGCCCCTCGGAGGCACCAGAACAGGCTCCCCCCACCCCCGAGCGTCGAGACTGCGACACCTGAGGCTGGGAAGCAGTGGGGAAGGAGAGAAGCCTGGGGACACCACAAGGTACGCGCAGCCAACCCCGCGAACAACTGGACAGTGTCCCGCGCCTCTCCAGTGTCCCCCGGCGGCGCGGCAGATACGCCCGTGGAGGAGCTGGCATACGGGGGCTGAGCGCGCTCCCCGTTGCCGGAGGGGGAAAAACACTTGCTGGACTGGGCCACACAAATTCTCCCCCCCCCCCCCCCAATCAGCGAGACGGCGGCACCTGGGGTGGAGTCACGGTGCAGGCAACGCGAGGCTGCGTTCCCCCCAGCAGCAACAGCAGGATACGGGCAACCTCTCCCCTCCCCCCCCCCCTAATCCGGCGAACTGCGGGACAGGCACCCGCATGAGGGAAGCGGCACACTCCAAGACAACAGTGAGGAGCAGCGGGGACTGAAGGCACACCCCCCTCCCCAATAAACATCTACTCCCCAAAGGCCTAGCGGACTGACCGTCCTCGGGGCGTGATTGCGGAGGGAGCAAAGGCCCATACCGCCCCACAGGCATAAACCACTGGTCGTACACCCCACAAAGGGGGAATAACTCCTGGAGGGATCACGCACTGTGAACGACAGACAACCCCACCCCCCAGTAAACTCCGGACCCTCCATCGAGCACACCGGACCAGCCAGAACAGGGGGCTGGCTCTCAGCAACCTACATAGCATCACCGGGGCTCAGGATCAAGGACAGAGGGGCAACAGATAGACGCCCGTGTTAGGGAGAATTCTCTGTTTAGGCTGAATTTCCCTACCTAGTGAGTCCCCCAGCAGCTTTGCTGGATTTCTGGGGTTTAATTTTTTTCTCCTGCCAAGAGTGAGACTCTTTTACCCTCACTCTTGGACATGTTGAAGTGTGTTTTCTTGGTTAAACCTTGTGTTGAATGGGCTATGGGGTCTCTTACTCCATAGGGCCTCATGTATTTTTGTGATGTGGGTCACACAGCACCCTCTGTGCCGTGACCCAGGGGTGTCCTAGGGACTCCCCAACATAGACTCCATACCCTGGGACTGACTACTGTCTCCCAGGGCATGTAAAGTCACCAAAGACTTTGCTAGTCTTGAATCCTGAACAGAACCAGTACAAACCATCATATTGTGGACGTACTGGCTGGGGCAATTCGATTGCCCCAGGGTCTGTTAGTCGAGGGGGCACGTCTCCGTCCCCCCTGATCGAGTTTTGGCTGGTGGCAGTGGAAACTACTTTTTATATTCGACCGCGAATATTTCCCTATGGGATTTCCCATTGTTTTAGGCTAACACATTTAATTATTTATTTACGGTAGCCTTAAACATACCGCCGGTTTATATATTTATTTTTATAACTCCGGTTGGGACTTTTTGCCAAAACTTGATTCTAAAATGGCGTTGGTGTTCGCCTCTGTAACTCTGACCCAAAGTGGAGCCCTTTGTTCCACTTTTGGCGGGCTTCTCCACAGAAGCCCTCCAAAGTGGTGCCACTCTGTCTGGGGTACTTAGGAGGGGTGGAGGGGGATTTAGGCACCCTGGACTGAGTTACCTTGGTAACTCAAGTCGCACTCCGTCCTGATTGGCCCAAGTGGTGAGCCGCCCGGCTCACCACTTAGCATGGTTGAGTGACAGCTAGGCTGGGTGAATGGGGGTTTGCTGCATAAAAGCAGGGCTTTGGGGACTGGGACTTCAGAAGTCGCCACAGGACCAAGAATCCGACGAGGGAAGAGCTGAGCCGACCTGCTTCGACGACACCACCCGGTGGAGCCCTGCTGAACCGTCTCACCACTTTTTCCCGACGACCGAGGAGAACTCTTAACGGAGTGGCTCCTTCCCTTGACTGGTGGGGACAACCAGTTTTCGCCTTCTTTCCGTTCTTTGAGGTATCTCGTGGCCGCCTTGCCTGTGCCAAGCACCCCGGCAACCGGAATACCACACTTTACCCCCATACCGCGAAAGTCGGCACCAACCCTTTAACCGGAGGACTCCGCGGCTGGTTTCTTCCCGGGCAGTGCAACGACCCTCTTCTTCTGCTCTTCAGCGAGAACTTCTTCTCCCCTGACCGACGTCGAGCCCTGCTGCCACTGCCTGGAACAACTGCCACCGCTGGAGGATCCTTTCCGCTTAAGGTACTGTGTTCTGCCTGGCTTCCCTTGCTACCGACTGTACGGGGTAGATTTAGTCCCCGGCTTTCGAACCTGGGAGTGCCTGGGACACTTTGGCTAAACTTTCTGAGCCACTCTAACCTCTTTTTGACTCTTTGCAAGACTTTGAATCTCTAACTAACAGTGTGATCTTGGGCACATTTTCGCTCCGGCTACTCTAAGAGTGGGCCCTGCCTAGTGACTTTTGCTCACCTGTGACTTTATTCTTCTTTAAGCCTATTGCAAGTGCTCTGGACCTTAGAGTGGTGTGTCTAACCTATTTCTGCTTTTTCTCTCCCTTTCTTGGAAACTACTAGAGTGTCATCTAACGTTAAGCACTCACCTCTGTTTTAATTAAGTGGTGTTTACCTAGAGTTGTCTAGATAGGAGAAAGGATTGAATCTACTTTCATTATAACTGTGTTGAAGTGCTTTTACTATATTTTTGCTAGAGTGTTTTTAACTTATGTGTATTTTAAATAAATAACTATATACTTTTGAAACCAAGCTCTGGTCAGTGTTTGCTTGTGCTATTGTGTTTTGGTACATATTGTGTATACTTTACATACTGCCTAACTCTTCTTGAGAGAAGTCTGACTGCTCAGCCACAGCTACCAGGTAAATCTGGGTGGTACAGACTGCTACCAAAGGGGTTTACTGCTCTACCTGTAGTCTTAAATCTTTTGCAGTGTTCCCCAAGGGAACTGCACAGGTTTCTGCCTAACACTGGTGTACAGCGGTGGGATCTGTATTGAGTATACATTTTATTGTGCTTTAGATACCTTAGTGCAACTAACCACAAAGCTTAGCACTGAAAGAGTAAAACCTCTAACATGTCAGTTATAGAAAGCTATAGTCAAGAGTCCCTTGCAGCCAAAACTGCTGATTGTTTAAGAGTGCTCTGTAAACATAAGGATCTCCTGACTAAGGGCAAGAAAATGGAGCTGATTGAAAGATTGTTAGCTAACCAAAGTCTGGGTGATGGTTCAGAGGAACCTACCACTCCAGCAACTGTAGATGACAGTGTTGAAGTTAACATGGAGCAAAATGTTGATGTTTCTGAGGAAGAGTCAGAAGAGGAGGGTGAGGCTGTTGTAACTGTCCCCCCTAGGCCTCTGCCTGCTCTACCTGCTGTGCCTACTGGACCTTTACCAGGTCCCACATTTAGTCCTCAGTACTTTGAACTGGAGAAAATGAAGCTAGAATTGGAGTATAAGAAACTTAATGCTCAAACTGACAAAGAACTAAGGCTAAGGGAAATGGAGCTCAAGTATGACTTAGAAATGAAGAAATTATCTGTTGAGAATGTTTCTCTCTCTGGCTCCTCTAGAAGTTCCAGTCCTAAAAGACCCCGGATGCCTAAAGAATTGGTTGGTATGTATGAGCCTAAGTTGGATGTGTTGGATTGGTTGTCTCTGTTTGAATATAATCATGGGCTCCAGAACATCACAGGAAATGACTTACTCACCTGGTTGTTCTCTAGGCTTCCCCCTGTTGCAACTGATGTGGTAATGGAGATGGGGGAGGAGGATAGGAAGGACTATGAATGTGTGAAACTAGCTTTGATAGCTAGGTTTGGGAAGACCCCTTCCCAGTATCTTAAGAGGTTTAGGAGCCTCAAAAAGCATGATGGTACCCCTTGGGCTACCTGGGTGAGTGAATGTTTGAAAAACTTAGAGGGATGGATTAAGGGTTACAAGGTGAACACTTATGAGGGGATGAGAAATCTCTTTATGTTGGAGTCAATTTATGATGCCTGCTCTCCTGAGCTCCGACAGCACTTGGCTGATTCACAGGAATTGGATCCTAGGAAGCTAGCTAGGGCTGCTGACTTGTGGGTTGCCAACAGGGCCACTCCCAAGGATTCTGGGGTAACTCAGAGGAAGGATGGGGAGAAACAGCCTAAAAAGGACTCCAAAGAGAATTCTAATACCTCCCATACCCAAGAGGGCCACAAACAACCAAATAACCAGGGTAAGCCCCAGGGTAAACCGAATCAGGCTAGTGTACCTTCTGGCCACAAGCCAGAAGGAGGTCAGAACAAGCCACCCTTCCAGAGAGCATTTGGACAATGCTATGTCTGTCAGGGTACTGACCATATCAAAGGAGATCCCAAGTGCAAGGGTAAACCTGCAGGGATCAGCACAGTCTCCTTAGCCTTCACTCCTGAGGATGAAGTACAGATGGCTAGTGCCCACTTTGAACTCTTTGCTGAAGAACCCTTGGGTCTTCAAGCAACTGTAAACTTAGAGCCTATGGGTCTGGTTAGTCCCCAGAATAGGGTTGTGTATAACTCCCTACCTGTTAACTCTAAGGTGTATTATGTGGACAGTGTTCTTGTCAATGGCCAGGATACTCCTGCCAGGAGAGACACTGGGGCCAGCAGAACAGTAGTGGATGAAAGCTTCTTTCAACCTGAGGATGTGGCCAAAGCACCCAAAGGTCCCACTAAGATGTCTGGAGGCCCTGTCCAAATGGTTCCTATTCTACCAGCCCTCATTCAATGTAACAACATGACAGTAAGGATCCCTGTCAGTGTTCAGACTGAGGTACCTGGGAAGGTCCTGTTAGGGAATGACCTAAGAACTCTAGGAGTAGTGTCACATACCCCCAGGCCTCCCAGTATGGAGAAGCAGAACTTAACCAAATTGGCTAGACAGGCTACCTTGAAGGACCCTTCTAAGCCTGTGGGACCCTCTACTGAGAACCCCACTACAAGCCCTGGTGTTAGTAAGTTGACCTCTAACCCAGGCACATTTCAGGATAGTATGCTAGGAACATGGGCGCCCCAACCAAGCTCCATCATTGTTCCCCTAGTCTCAGAGTCTCTGACTCCCCCTGCTTCTGAGGAAGAGGTGGATAGACCAACTAGGCCCCTATCTGGACCTGAGAGAACTGGTAATTCTCAGTGCTGGTGGAAAACCAGAAAAGAAAAGTCTAAGGCCAAAAACCTTCAGACTGTTGGACCTTCTACTGAAGACCCCAACTCAAATCCTAATATTAGGGGGGAAACTCCTAAAATAGGTAAGGGTAGATCTAAGAGGAAGGGGAAGCAGGTACATTGCCTAACCCCAACCCCTCCAACCAAGAGGCCTAAGACCCAACCTGCTCCCACAAGAGAGGTGGTGAGGAACCTTGGAGGCCCCTCTAGATCTAAGGGAATCCTTTATAAGGACCCCTTGAAAAAGCCTAACATAGGTTCAGAAGTTGTACCAACTTCTGAGGGACTGGTCAACCAGATCCCCTATAACAAAAAGACTGATGTTCCTCAAAGGGTCTGTAGGTCCGTTAGCTTGCAAAAGAAAACCTTTGAGTTCTCCATTGAACATAGGTCAAGGTGTCACCATCAAAATGCTGATGGACTCTCTAGGATGTATATCATCGACTAGAGGTATGAGGTTCATCCAGGAGTGGATTAAATCCTCCTGTCCCTTAGTCTGGGGGGGGCGAGTGTTAGGGAGAATTCTCTGTTTAGGCTGAATTTCCCTACCTAGTGAGTCCCCCAGCAGCTTTGCTGGATTTCTGGGGTTTAATTTTTTTCTCCTGCCAAGAGTGAGACTCTTTTACCCTCACTCTTGGACATGTTGAAGTGTGTTTTCTTGGTTAAACCTTGTGTTGAATGGGCTATGGGGTCTCTTACTCCATAGGGCCTCATGTATTTTTGTGATGTGGGTCACACAGCACCCTCTGTGCCGTGACCCAGGGGTGTCCTAGGGACTCCCCAACATAGACTCCATACCCTGGGACTGACTACTGTCTCCCAGGGCATGTAAAGTCACCAAAGACTTTGCTAGTCTTGAATCCTGAACAGAACCAGTACAAACCATCATATTGTGGACGTACTGGCTGGGGCAATTCGATTGCCCCAGGGTCTGTTAGTCGAGGGGGCACGTCTCCGTCCCCCCTGATCGAGTTTTGGCTGGTGGCAGTGGAAACTACTTTTTATATTCGACCGCGAATATTTCCCTATGGGATTTCCCATTGTTTTAGGCTAACACATTTAATTATTTATTTACGGTAGCCTTAAACATACCGCCGGTTTATATATTTATTTTTATAACTCCGGTTGGGACTTTTTGCCAAAACTTGATTCTAAAATGGCGTTGGTGTTCGCCTCTGTAACTCTGACCCAAAGTGGAGCCCTTTGTTCCACTTTTGGCGGGCTTCTCCACAGAAGCCCTCCAAAGTGGTGCCACTCTGTCTGGGGTACTTAGGAGGGGTGGAGGGGGATTTAGGCACCCTGGACTGAGTTACCTTGGTAACTCAAGTCGCACTCCGTCCTGATTGGCCCAAGTGGTGAGCCGCCCGGCTCACCACTTAGCATGGTTGAGTGACAGCTAGGCTGGGTGAATGGGGGTTTGCTGCATAAAAGCAGGGCTTTGGGGACTGGGACTTCAGAAGTCGCCACAGGACCAAGAATCCGACGAGGGAAGAGCTGAGCCGACCTGCTTCGACGACACCACCCGGTGGAGCCCTGCTGAACCGTCTCACCACTTTTTCCCGACGACCGAGGAGAACTCTTAACGGAGTGGCTCCTTCCCTTGACTGGTGGGGACAACCAGTTTTCGCCTTCTTTCCGTTCTTTGAGGTATCTCGTGGCCGCCTTGCCTGTGCCAAGCACCCCGGCAACCGGAATACCACACTTTACCCCCATACCGCGAAAGTCGGCACCAACCCTTTAACCGGAGGACTCCGCGGCTGGTTTCTTCCCGGGCAGTGCAACGACCCTCTTCTTCTGCTCTTCAGCGAGAACTTCTTCTCCCCTGACCGACGTCGAGCCCTGCTGCCACTGCCTGGAACAACTGCCACCGCTGGAGGATCCTTTCCGCTTAAGGTACTGTGTTCTGCCTGGCTTCCCTTGCTACCGACTGTACGGGGTAGATTTAGTCCCCGGCTTTCGAACCTGGGAGTGCCTGGGACACTTTGGCTAAACTTTCTGAGCCACTCTAACCTCTTTTTGACTCTTTGCAAGACTTTGAATCTCTAACTAACAGTGTGATCTTGGGCACATTTTCGCTCCGGCTACTCTAAGAGTGGGCCCTGCCTAGTGACTTTTGCTCACCTGTGACTTTATTCTTCTTTAAGCCTATTGCAAGTGCTCTGGACCTTAGAGTGGTGTGTCTAACCTATTTCTGCTTTTTCTCTCCCTTTCTTGGAAACTACTAGAGTGTCATCTAACGTTAAGCACTCACCTCTGTTTTAATTAAGTGGTGTTTACCTAGAGTTGTCTAGATAGGAGAAAGGATTGAATCTACTTTCATTATAACTGTGTTGAAGTGCTTTTACTATATTTTTGCTAGAGTGTTTTTAACTTATGTGTATTTTAAATAAATAACTATATACTTTTGAAACCAAGCTCTGGTCAGTGTTTGCTTGTGCTATTGTGTTTTGGTACATATTGTGTATACTTTACATACTGCCTAACTCTTCTTGAGAGAAGTCTGACTGCTCAGCCACAGCTACCAGGTAAATCTGGGTGGTACAGACTGCTACCAAAGGGGTTTACTGCTCTACCTGTAGTCTTAAATCTTTTGCAGTGTTCCCCAAGGGAACTGCACAGGTTTCTGCCTAACAGCCCGACAAGCCCACCCCAACTTGGCCTCCACGACAATTCCTGAGGGATATCCACGCGATCCACCCGGGCCTAAATTCACACACAAACTACTGCCCTGGACATGGGCAAAGACAAGGCCAAGCGGCAGATCCTGCAGAGTAAAATGGACCTCTACACTGTGGAGGCCCCCTCGCGACAGGAGACACATAGCCTGGTGGAACCAGGCAACAGGGAAGAAACTCAGGACCCCCAACTCTCCCTGAATGATGTAATGAAGGCAATTGGGGACTCGAGAACATCGCTGGAACTCAAAATAGGCGGGGTCTCCACGGAAGTATCTCTCCTACGCCAAGATCTCCGTAACTTATCGTCCAGGGTCGGAGAAGCGGAACAAAGAGTGTCGGACACAGAAGATAACGTCCGCCAGTTGGAGCAACAACTTGCCACAATTGCCCAAAAAGTCAACCAACTTGAATACCGAGCCGAAGACAGTGAGGGCAGGGCACGTCGCAATAACCGCAGGATCCTCGGGATCCCGGAAAAAGAGGAAGGCCCCAGTGTCGAACTTTTCCTAGAAGACTGGCTGACCCACATCTTCGCCCCAGGAAACTGTCGAAATTATTCTCTATCGAAAGAGCACACATGGTACCCACCGGGCGACCTGCCCCAGGAGCCCCGCCCAGAACAATAATTGCACGTCTCCTCAACTATCGGGACCGAGACGCTATGCTGCAGATGGCACGGGCCTCCGGTCCAATCACATAAAATGGCTACAAAGTGGGGTTCTACCCGGACTATACTAAAGAGGTCCAAAAGGCCGGCCAATCGTTTGATTCTGTCAAGAAGAAACTCCACTCCTTATCAATCAAGTTCGCTCTCTTCTTCCCGGCGATGCTCAAGGTCCACCATGAGGGCACAACCCACCTATTTCACAACCCCAAAGAAGCATGGGACTGGCTTGAAACGCAAATCCTCAATGGGCCTGCGGCCCGACACTCGCCCTCTGGACCGTCTGTTCGCAAACCCGGACCTGGGCAGAACTCGCCACCCCACACTCAGACAGTCTCGGAAACCGAATCGCCACAGCGTTCCCCCAAAAATACCACAGGGAACGGATGAGGTCTGGGCACCATAGAACTGAACTCGCCACGGGATACCACAGCAACTACATTATTGCGGCCGCCACCGTCTAGGCACCGCAGTCCCAAGCGCAGTCCGGGTGATCCCGCAGTGGTTACCACCCGAGTTCGGATCATCCCGAGGAAGTTGCAGTTCACCAAGTTATAAGTTTAATGTTTGGGCGACAGGTGCTCCCAGTTGGGGGGGGGGGGGAGTCCAGGGTGGGGGGAGTTTTGGGGACCCAAGGAAACGGATTCACGAGACAAAAAGGCTGGAAGCAGACGAATGTAGGCAGGGTAAACATGCACTCTCCTTGGTCGGGACCGTGGACGTGATGGTCTGCCGGTCATCAGGCATTTCAGTACGGAGAGGCCCCTAGAGGTCTCCCCTAAGGAGATTCCGACACACGCCCCCAAAAAAGTGCAAATGCACACTTACCATGCCGGATTCACGAAAGGTGCCAGGGGCACAATGATACTCATTCACAAGCGTATCCCTCTCCAGGTTAGGAAGGTCAGGACAGACCCCGGGGCCGCTATGTAGTGTTGCTAGCGGACATCTGGGGTGAGAAATGGGGCCTGGCAGCAATTTATGCCCCCCCCACGCTGACGAAAGAACTGCTCTCCGAACTACAGTGTTTGCTCCTGGCAGAGGAAGCTGATGCGTGGGTGATTGGAGGGGACTTTAATGAAGTTATGGACATCGCAGCCGATAGAACCCATAGGAGATCTGGAACACGCCCCACCGCCACACCGCTCGCTGCATTCGCCGAGGCCATGGGACTGACGGACACATGGCGCTCACTTCATGGAGACGAGACAGGCTTTTCCTTCTACTCGGGTGTCCATAAATCGTTCTCCAGGATTGATTATGCCTTTGTCCCCCGCAACATAGACCACAGGCTTCTCGACGCTGAATTCCTCGCGAGGGGAATTTCAGACCACTCTCCGCTCCTTCTAACCATCAAAAACTCCTGCCGCCGCCCAGATCGTAATTGGCGCCTAAACACATCATCTGCGTCTCCCTGAAATTGCTGAGGAGCTGGAAAAAAAGACTGTGGAATACTTTGAACTCAACGAGGGCTCCGTGGACTGCCCGATCTGGGAGGCGTACAAGACAGTCCTTCGGGGGGAGGCTATCTCAGCGGTCTCCGCCTACCAACAACGTCAAGTCCGGGAGATCAGAGAAGCAGAAGCACGCGTCTTGGAGTGTGAAAGACAAATCCTAATTCAAAGCACCCAAGAAGCAAAGGAGGCGATGCTCACGGCGCAAGACGCCCTTAGTAATCTATCACTAGATAACGCACGGACTGCGCACCAATTAGTCCGGAGCCAAATATATGAACGGGGCGACAAAGCTAACAAGACTCTGGCCTGGTTGGAGAGACGCGAACAAAGCAGGGGACACGTAAGGGCCATCAGATCTCAGGATGGAACACTGTTGACAGAGGATTCTGACATAGTGGAGGCATTCGCCGCCTACTACAAACATCTCTATTCCCCACCCACCGGGAACCCGTCAATTGAACCCTCACGATACCTCGACCGAATCGAGATCCCGATACTCCCCCAGCACCAATCGGATCTCCTGAATGCGGACATCACTGATACAGAGGTGCAAGAGGCGCTGGCACAGCTCCAACCCGGGAAAACCCCGGGCCCCAATGGGTTCCCGACAGAGACATGGAAATACCTCGGTGGCATGCTAACTACCCACATGCACCGCATGTTCCTACGCAGTAGAGAACTAGGAGCACTCCCCCCAGACCTCAGGAAGGCATGCATATTATTTATACACAAGCCTGGGAAGCCTCCGGACGAATGCGCCTCCTACCGCCCAATATCCCTGATTAACGGCGAAGCAAAGGTCCTCGCCAGAACACTTGCTAACAGACTACTGCAGGTTATTGAGACCCTCGTCCACCGAGACAAATGCGGCTTCATGCCCAATAAATCAGCCCGAATGAACTTAAGCAGAGTCCAGTTGGCACTGTCCAGGGCAAAGGAAATACCAGCCCCACTCGCCCTCCTGGCGGTGGACTTTGAGAAGGCGTTTGACTCCGTGGGATGGGATGCCCTGTGGGAGATCATGGCTAGGATGAACCTGGGGCAGACATTTATATCATGGGTTAAACTTCTATATGCATCCCCGGAGGCCACGGTGAGGGTGAACGGCAGATCCTCAAAATCGTTCCCCTTGGGTCGGGGTACGAGACAGGGATGCCCGCTATCTCCACTCCTCTTCCTCCTGGCCATCGAACCGCTAGCAATTGAACTTAGAGCTAGCACCAACTGGACCGGTTTTGCTTGGCCAGGAGGGGGAGAAGACCGCCTCTCGCTCTATGCGGATGACCTGCTCATATACCTCAGTAACCCGAGCATCTCGTGCCCGGCTGTCTCCCTCATCCTCAGAGAATATCAGTGCTTTGCGGGCCTAAAGGTCAATGATGCCAAAACCATCTTCCCGATTCAGGGTGGCGAGCCTGCGATCCCGGAGACCTGTCCATACCACGTCTCTATTAGGGAACTTAAATACCTCGGTATACGGCTTGATCCGACACTCGAAAGGTTCCTCCAACTTAACCTTCAACCAGTAATTGAGCGGTTTAATAGAGACGCCCCCCACTGGCAATCACTCCCCCTGTCGCTAATGGGCCGCGCCGCACTATTCAAAATGAGGACCCTCCCCAGACTGTTATATGTCCTCCAGAATGCCCCATTCCCCATCCCTCGAGAAACCTTCGCACTCATTGACAAGAACCTGCGCACACTGCTATGGGGTGGGAAACAATCCAGGATCGCCCTTGATACGCTCCAGAGATCAGTATGGGAGGGAGGCATCGGGTTACCCTGCATACGCACTTATTACCTGGCCACACAGATAGGGGTGGTGAATGATTGGATGCATGCAGACCACACACTACCGCACACCCGCATCGAACTGGAGACCATGGCCCCATTAACACCGCTGCAAATCCTCTATGCCACCCACGATCAACTCCCAGCGCTGCCCAAAATGACCCCCCACATCCGGCGCGCCTGGCGGGACGCGCACAAGCTAATCGGCTGGAAAGGACAGCCAACATTGACACAACCCATATGGCACAACGCGCTCCTCCCGGAAATAGTGAAAATGGGCTCCTTTGATCACTGGCAAGCAAATGGAATACACACACTAGCACATGTGATACAAGGGGGGCACATCCTGGGCTTTGAAACTATGCGAGAACAATTCGACCTTGCACCCATGGACCGGTTTCGGCATGCGCAACTGACCGACGCCATCCGCACCCAATTCCCTGACATGACGATCATACCCCCCTGCTCTCCCATTGAGACCAATGTTCTCCCGCAGCGCATCTCCTCTAAGGTCACCTCCACCCTCTCAGGCCCTTAACTCATTCGGGGCGGCACAGCTTGACGGGCTCAAAGCAAAGTGGGAAAGGGACGTAGGACCCCTGGAACCTGAGGATTGGGTGGAAGCATTAATGTTCCCCAGGGAAATTGGCATAGAATCCAAGCTCAGACTAATACAGTTGAGGATCTTCCATCGCTCATACCACTCACGCGCTGTAATGGCCAGATGGGGTGGAATAGAAGACGGGACATGCATTCGATGCAAAAACGAACTCGCCACCTTCTACCATATATGGGACTGCCGGGTGATACAGGCCTTCTGGGTGGACTGTATTAACACAATCTCAGCCGCTCTGGCGACACCAATCCCTAGGGATCCCAAGATGATACTCTTGGGCATCGGGGGGGAAGTAGATCTATCTAAATATGAGAGATTGTTTCTGACAATTGCGTTGGGGGCAAGCAAAAGACTTATCGCAGCCAATTGGGGATCTGCCGACCCACTGAGTCTAAACCGCTGGAGCAACGAACTGGACAGGTGCGCAGCCACAGAGCGCCAGATTTATAACGCACGGGGCTGCCCCCGTAAATTTGAAAAAATATGGGGAAAATGGCTAGATCTCCACTGAGACCAGCGGGTGGGGGTACATTGGTAGTACTGTTGGCACTGTTTGCCGGCCTCGGCCTATTGACGTCCCGCGGCCCTTGACCCAGGGGGCTCATGCTAGTTGTTATTATTGCCATGCTGCCTTCATCCTATGTATACCGATGATTCATGTCTCATCCATGTTTGTTCCTTTAAGTTGTGTTGTTTAAACTCAATAAACAGAGTTATAAAAAAAATAAAAACTACACAATGGACCCCCAGAAAGTGGATTCCAAACATTGAAGCAAAAATCAACATTCAGAAGCCCTCCAGCACGTGTGCAAAATACTAGAACACCCCGCTGAAATGATCTTTCTAGAAAGCTTGTAAATGCAGTCTCAGTTTTGTAGAAAGTCCTGTGCAATGCATTTTTTGTGCTTTTTTGAGTACACAGCAGGCGCGTACCGCATGGCTGGGAGGAGCAGAGCTATTAGGCGGTGCGACATTCTAAGAAGCCTGTCCTGTGCGCATTCTAAGAAAGCCCCAAACACCACCGGACACAGACCACCACACCTATGGAGGGAGTCCATCTGCATGGTGTCGTTGAGCCAGGACTCGCCCTCATTGGCCTCCTTCACCTTGCGACCATGGCTGAGATGGAGCCCTCGTGGCTACCTACGTAGAAGCAAGGGAGCAAGGAAAGGTAAATGATGGCAGCTAGAGACGGTGGGCAGGCCCGTCCAAGTGTACAGACCCTTTGCTTCCTCTGCCTTGCGGGCCATGGCTGAGATGGAGCCCTCATGGCTACCTATGTAGAAGCAAGGAAAGGTAAATGATGGCAGCTGGAGACGGTGGGCAGGTCCGTCCAAGTGTACAGACCCTTTCCTTCCTCTGCCTTGCGGGCCATGGCTGAGATGGAGCCCTCGTGGCTACCTAAGGAGAAGCAAGGGAGCAAGGAAAGGTAAACTATGGCAGCTAGAGACTGTGTGCAGTACCTTCCCTTACTCCACTTGGAGTAAGGGCGTGACTGAGAAGGGTCTGGCCTGCAGCCCTGGCAGAAGGGCCGCTTTAGTTTGTCTGTCGGGGCTTCAGTAGTAACTGCAGTTGGGTCTGCCATTTCCAGCTTTCCCGTGTCCCGCCACCAGACAGGACTGCAGGCCATGCAGAAAGTGTCTGTGCACGATTCACCCCAAGGTGCCATCTCTCTCCCCCCACTGAGGATGCATGGCGCCAAAGGGGATGGCAAGTCCTTGGAGCGGTGGAAGGCTTGAGATGAACAAGAAGCACCTCCCGCTAGGCCAGTGAGGGCTGGGGTTCTCCATGGTAGAGGTGGCCGGCGGGCTGGCCTCCCGCAAGCCCAGTGAGGGCTGGGGTTCTCCATGGTAGAGGTGGCCGGCGGGCTGGCCTCCCGCAAGGCCAGTGAGGGCTGGGGTTCTCCATTCTCCATGGTAGAGGTGGCCGGCGGGCTGGCCTCCCGCAAGGCCAGTGAGGGCTTGGGTTCTCCGTCGTAGAGGTGGCCGGCGGGCTGGCCTCCCGCAAGGCCAGTGAGGGCTGGGGTTCTCCGTGGTAAAGGTGGCCGGCGGGCTGTCCTCCCGCAAGGCCAGTGAGGGCTGGGGTTCTCCGTGGTAGAGGTGGCCGGCGGGCTGGCCTCCCGCAAGGCCAGTGAGGGCTGGGGTTCTCCATTCTCCATGGTAGAGGTGGCCGGCGGGCTGGCCTCCCGCAAGGCCCGTGTGGGCTGGGGTTCTCCGTGGTAGAGGTGGCTGGCAGGCTGGCCTCCCGCAAGGTCAGTGAGGGCTGGGGTTCTCTGTTCTCTATGGTAGAGGTGGCCAGCGGGCTGGCCTCCCGCAAGGCCAGTGAGGGCTGGGGTTCTCCGTTCTCCATGGTAGAGATGGGCGGCGGGCTGGCCTCCCACAAGGCCAGTGAGGGGTGGGGTTCTCCGTGGTAGAGGTGGCCGGCGGGCTGGCCTCCCGCAAGGCCAGTGTGGGCTGGGGTTCTCCGTTCTCCAGCATGGGGTCTGGCATGGATTCACATGCTCATGCATATTCCCCGTCGTCAGGCTGGGAATCCTCGGTAAAGAAAAAATCAGTATCAGTTTTGTTTCTGATCTGTCTTTCTTAGTAGTAACCAATCGCTGATCTCTGGGTCATACTGTCCCCAGCCAATGACTCCCCTCTCCCTAAGCCCCTCCCCTGGCAGCCATCCTTAGATTTTTACTGCACGTTCAAGTGTTGGGAGTCCTCGTGCTTTAGCTCTCGAGCTTTTACTGCGTTTTCGCACTTTTTCAGGAGAATTTACTAATTTTTTCGGTTTTATCGAGCCTCAAGCTCCACCGTTTCTACTTCCGATAACGGGGACCCATTTCGGAATTCTTCTACGCCCCTCAAGGGTGAAGTTTTTGTCGAGTTGCGCTTCTTGGAGGATTCCAGAAGATCTGTGGCCTACCTCAACGGACATGGCCCAGGACAAGGGAAGTTCGACGCCCGGATCCAAGCTGTTCAGGAGCTGACCTGGATGCGGATTGGAAAATGTTTTCAAGGAGGACAAGCATTCCAGATGTCTTCACTGCCTTCACGAGGACAAGACTCACATGGAGAAGGACTGGGCGTTCTGCAAGAACCTATCCGAACGGACCAAGCAAGATCGTCGTTCCCGCCTCGCCGACTGGCCGGAGAAGGGCACAGCAGGTGAGAAGGCAAAGAAAAAGCCTGAGCAGTCCTGTGAGGGCGCCCCGGCGATGAGGGCCCAACAGAAGGCCAAGCACTGTGAGTCCGCGGGCACCGGGAGCGCCGAAATGTCGGACTCCTCGGCTGCCAGGTAGGGCGCGACTTCCCCGGCACGCTGAACCATGAGCCAGCGCTCTGGTTTGGGGAAGAGAAAGTCCGAGAAACCGGGTAAGCTTCTGGAGAGGCCCTGGTTGATCTCGAAGTGAGCCGAGGGGGAGCGAGGCGATGACCCTTCCTCCCCCCCTCCCCCAAAGCAAAGGCCCAGGATACACCTAAGGTGGTGAGGGCCTTGATCCAACCGTCAAAGGCCTCTATCGAGGTTGTCGCAGCGGCCCTGGTGAAGCCAGCAGAGGCTACGCCAGTGGAGGCGGCCTCGGGGCCCAGAGTTTCCCTGCCACCGCGGAGGGAATCCTCTTTCCAGACCATTGTTAAGACCCCCGTGAAGACCCCAGTGGAAAAAGAGGAGCGGGCCGGTGGCCATTACGGACTCGGATTCAGCCTCTGAGGAGGATCTGGTGGATACCGTGAAAGGCCTCAACGAGAGGTTCGAGAAGGTTCGATCCCAGGGCAAGGTTCCCGCTGATGTGATCGAAGATAGCGACGATGAGGGCCCAGTGGAGCAGCCATCCCGTCTGTCGCAGCCATTACCCGACCCCCAGGATAGCTCGGCGGCCAATTTGTTGGTGATCCAATCCTTATGTACTGAGATGGACGAGGTTACCACGGACCCCGACGAAGGATCCAGAACCAGGACCATCGGGAAGCCGAGGAGAGTCCACCCCGTGCCGCCCTTCGTGCCCGCGAAGCCTGTGGACCCCTCACCCCCCTCGCCGGACCCTCGAGCGACGGATACAGCGACGGGGAAGGACAACAACGGCGGAGATGATACAACGGACATCCCGTCATCACCCCCCCCCCCTCGGGCCTCTCCACCCGACGAAATTGGATCTTTTCATACCATGATGGCCAGGGCATCCGAGCTCTTCCAGCTCTGCCCTGAGGAACAGAAAAAGGAAGGTTTTCTTTACCAACGACGAGAGGCCAAGAGAAAGACGGTCCTCGCTGTGTAGTTGCTCGACAACATCTGGGACGAGGGGCTGGCTATCCTGAAGAACCCGTCCATGACAGCTGCCAAAGGGACAGGTACTGGGTCCCGATCCCGCGCTATTGTGCCTCAGGGCCCCGCCCACGCCGGACTCTGTCGTCTCGGCAGCGGCCAAGAGGAAAGCAGCGGGTGCAGCCGCTTCAACTTCCACTTCCCCGCTGGACAGCGAGGACAAGAAGTTGGATTCCATGGGACGACGAGTCATCTCGTCGGCGGCGACGGCGATTAAGGCAGCCAATGCCTTAGCGATTGTGGCCCGTTACGACAGGGAGCTTTGGTTCAAGATAGCTCCTCTGCTAGACTTCCTACCAGACGACAAGAGGGCGGAGGCCCTACAGATTCTGCAGGAAGGCGAGGTGGCGTCGGATCACGCCATAACGGTGGCAACGGACATTGCCGAGACCGGATTTCATCAACTGGGCAACGGGGTTTGCCTCCGACGAGGATGGCTCAAGGTGACGGACTTTCGCCAGGACGTCCAGACCAGAGTGTTGGACATGCCGTTCGACGGCAACAACCTGTTTGGAAAGACAGTGGATGAGTCCCTCCAGGCAATCAAGACAGACATGGAAACAGCCCGAGCCCTAGGAGTCCTTCAGCAACGGCGGTCCTTTCAGAGCTCCGGAGGCAGACAGGCGGCCCGCTCCTCGTCCCAGGAGGCCTAAAGAGGCTGCGGCAAGCAAGGAGGGGCTCGCCTCCGTCGGCAAGGAGGCCAAGGCGGCAAGGCCTCTTCCAAGCAGGACTGAACCGGCCGTAGCGTCGGGCCCCCACCGAAGCACCCCGGTGGGAGGCCGGCTGACGAAGTTAGTCAGCGTGTGGGAGTCCATCTCCACCGACCGTTGGGTGCTGGACACCCTGGCCCGCGGACACTCGCTAGTATTTCAAGTGTCCTCTCATTCCTCCCGTAGCCAAGAAGGAGAATCACGTCCCTCAACTGCTGGTGGCGGTAAGGGCGATGCTCAAGAAAGGTGCCATCAAGCTTGTCCCCAAGAGGCTCTGGTGCTCCGGAGTATACTCAAGATACTTTCTCGTCAGAAAGAAGACCGGTGGTTGGCGCCCCATCCTGGAGCTGCGTCGGTTGAAAAAGTACATCAAGGCACAGAAATTCAGGATGGTCACCCTCCAGCACGTTCTGGGACAGCTGGAGGAGGGCGACTTCCTATCGTCGCTGGACCTGGAGGATGCTTACTTCCACATCCCCATTCTAAAAGGACACAAAGTTCCTCAGATTCGTAGTCCAGGGGCGTCACTACCAATTCAGAGCCCTGCCGTTCGGATTAAAGTCGGCACCCAGGGTGTTCACCAAGTGTCTCGCACCTGTGGTGGCACGGTTGTGCCTGCAAGGGATCCACATCTACCCCTACCTGGACGACTGGCTAATCCGTGCAAGGTCAAGAGAACTCGCCGTCGAACACACAGCGAGGACCGTCCGCCTGCTCACGGAGCTGGGATTCGCCATCAACTACCCCAAATCCCATCTGGTCCTGTCGCAGGTGGCACTGTTTCTGGGAGCGAAGCGCGATACAGTGAAGCGATTGGCATCTCCGTCGGAAGAAGGGACGAAGGCCATTTTGGGCAAGGTGCAGCGCCTGCTAGCCACGGATGTGGCCAGGGTGAGGTCGATCAAGTCCCTCCTCAGGATAATGTCCTCATGCAACTACCTTGTGCCCCTTTGCAGACTTCGGATGCGTCCGCTACAAGAGTTCCTCGACCACCGCTGGATTCAAGCAGCGGGCAGATTCGAAGACAGGATCCTGCTCGACGGGGAGTTCCGTCGGGCGATTCTATGGTGGGGTGCCTGTGCGCACCTCATGGCAGGCATGGACTTTCAGACCCCGGCGTATCCGGAGACGGTTAATGACGGATGCCTCCCTGGAGGGATGGGGGGCCCACACCGGAGATCTCCACGCAAGAGGCCTCTGGCTCCTGGAGGAGAGGTCTCTCCACATCAACATCCTGGAGCTACGAGCCATTTTCTGGGCGCTCAAATCGTTCCTTCCGTCCCTCAAGGACAAAGTGGTGAGGATCTTCACCGACCACACCACCACGATGTTCTACATCCAGAACAGGGAGGCACCAGATCCCCAGCCCTATCCAAGGAGGCCCAGGTTCTGTGGCACTGGGCCGTCGCCCAGGGTATGTTTCTGGTTCCCTTCCACCTGGCAGGAATAAAAAAAAACACCATTGCCGACTCACTCAGCAGGGAGCTGCTCTTGTGCCACGAGTCACGAGTGGGAACTACGCCAGGACCAGGTGGATCGGCTCTTTCAACGATGGGGCAAACCCCAGATCGACCTGTTCGCGACAAACTCCAAGTGCCAGAGGTTCGCACAACCGAGGAGCATGGGCGATGCTTTCTCGTTCCCTTGGGACGGCCTGTTCCTGTACGCGTTCCCGCCGTTGCTGCTCCGTCTCATCTGCCAGCTCAAGAGGTCCAGGTGCAGGATGATCCTCGTCGCACTGGCGTGGCTGAGACAGATATGGTTCCCAGACCTTCTGGACTTGTCAGCGTCCCCACCTATCAAGCTGGCGACGGACGCGGATCTTCTCTCCAGAGAAGGAGGCGCCATTCTTCATCACGACCCGGAGTCGCTGAACTTGCAGGCTTGGCTCCTGCAGCACTAGAGTTTGGAGGATACGATATCCTGGCTGATTGCAGAGAGATTCTTGCAAAAGCCAGGGCGTCCTCAACTCTCAAGTGCTATGGACATAAGTGGAAGAGGTTATCTGTCTGGTGCCGTGCACAGAAGATTAACCCTCTGCAGATTACGGCCCCTCAAGTATTGCCGTACCTACTGTTGCTGGCCAAAGCTGGACTGGTTCACGCCTCCATCAAGATACATCTGGCGGCCATCTCCCGATACACCAGAACTACAGGACGGGCGTCCTTGTGGTCTCATCGCCTGGTGAAGGAATTTATGAAGAGACTATTCCGATTGTTCCCGCCGGTGAAGGCCCCTATCCCGGTGTGGGAGCTCAACTTGGTGCTGATCAGGCTCATGGGGAGCCCCATTCGAGCCTATGCATTCCACGACAGGAACTTCAACGGTGCAGAAGACAGCATTTCTCGTGGCCATCACCTCCGCGCGAGTGGGAGAGATCCAGGCCCTATCTTGCAAGCCTCCATACTTGACTTTTCACGACACGAGGGTGGTGCTGAGGACGCACCCCTCCTTTATGCCCAAGGTGCCATCGGACTTCCACCTCAACGAGCCCTTGGTGTTGCCAGTTTTCTTCCCGTCGCCTTTGTCTCCAGCCGAGAGGACTTTGCACTCGCTGGATGTGGCTAGATCGCTGAAGTTCTACGTGGACCGCACGAAGAGTTTTCGGAAGACATCACAGATGTTTGTGAACTTTGGACCTGTGAATCAAGGAAGGCTCTCTCGAAGGCTTCCATTTCCAGATGGCTCTCCGGCTGCATCATGCACTGTCACCGGTTGGCAAACCGACTGCTGCCCGGCCGTCCGAGAGCCCATTCGACCAGAGCGATCGCTGCTACCACGGCGTTCCTGTCTGGTGTGCCCCTGCTGCACATCTGCAGGGCTGCTACATGGAGGTCGACGCACACCTTCACAAGATTCTACTGCGTCGATCGGGACTCGAGGAGGAGTCCAGGGTCGGCCAAGCAGTGCTGCGCAACCTGTTCACTTAAGGTGAGCCTAGTGAGGAGGTAAGAGATGCTTAATGTTGATTTGTTGTATTGCTTAATGTTGAGCCTGTTGCCACCTCCCGTGGTTGTGCATGTGTATACTGCTATGTATTCTTATATTCATGATCATGTGAATCCATGCCAGACCCCATGCTGGAGAAGGAACAAGTAACTTACCTGTAACTGTTCTCTAGCATGGGTCTGGCATGGATTCACATGCAAACTCTCCCGCCTTCCCCTCAGCGGCTCTTCACTTGGTCATACTACCACTTTACGTGCTACCAAATCTGTGGATGGCTGCCAGGGGAGGGGCTTAGGGAGAGGGCAGTCATTGGCTGGGGGCAGTATGACCCAGAGATCAGTGATTGGTTACTACTAAGAAAGACAGATCAGAAACAAAACTGATACTGATTTATTCTTTACCGAGGATTCCCAGCCTGACGACGGGGAATATTCATGAGCATGTGAATCCATGCCAGACATATGCTGGAGAACAACACTTACAGGTAAGTAACTTGTTCCTTCTCCATGGTAGAGGTGGCCAGCAGACTGGCCTCCCGTAAGGCCAGTGAGGACTGGGGTTCTCTGTTCTCCATGGTAGAGGTGGCCGGCAGGCTGACCTCCCGCAAGGCCAGTGAGGGGTGGGGTTCTCCGTGGTAGAGGTGGCCAGCGGGCTGGCCTCCCGTAAAGGCCAGTGAGGGCTGGGGTTCTCCGTGGTAGAGGTGGTCAGCGGGCTGGCCTCCCGTGCGGCCAGTGAGGACTGGGGTTCTCTGTTCTCCATGGTAGAGGAGGCCGGCGGGCTGGCCTCCCGCAAGACCATTGAGGGCTGGGTTCTCTGTTCTCCATGGTAGAGGTGGCCGGCGGGCTGGCCTCCCGCAAGGCCCGTGAGGGCTGGGGTTCTCCGTTCTCCATGGTAGAGGTGGGCGGCGGGCTGGCCTCCCGCAAGGCCAGTGTGGGCTGGGGTTCTCTGTGGTAGAGGTGGCCGGCAGGCTGGCCTCCCGTAAGGCCAGTGAAGCCCGGGGTTCACTGTGGTAGAGGTGGCTGGCAGGCTGGCCTCCCGTAAGGCCAGTGAGGGCTGGGGTTCTCCGTGGTAGAGGTGGCCGGCAGGCTGGCCTCCCGCAAGGCCAGGGTTCTCTGTTCTCCATGGTAGAGGTGACCGGCGGGCTGGCCTCCCACAAGGCCAGTGAGGGCTGGGGTTCTCCGTGGTAGAGGTGGCCGGCAGGCTGGCCTCCCGCAAGGCCAGGGTTCTCTGTTCTCCATGGTAGAGGTGGCCGGCGGGCTGGCCATAGGTGGTGGAATTGAACGCCCGGCATTTGGCAAACGAGCGACCGGGATGGCCTCGCAAGTCCGTGGAAAGAACCCTCTCTTATGCAAATAACCTGAAGGATGGGGGAAGGGGGATTCCGGGGGAGGGGGTAATGGAATCCACTCCGGCCCAGCAGGAGCTGCATACTCTCTGGCAACCATGCCATGCATTGAAAGGCTAAACTGACTGGCGGGGGCATCCGGCTGCGGGCGGATGAGCGGCTGGCACCGGGGAGGATGGCAGGAGGAAGCCCGTCCAGAGGATTAGGAGAGGATTATCCTCATTGGGAGCCAGAGCGGAAACAGCCGTGTCTTGCCAAAGCCGGGATTACCCGGGAGGACAGCCCCACGACTTAACCCCGCCAACCCCCCTGCCACACCCACCCCCCCCCCCCCTGACTACTGTCTCCCAGGGCATGTAAAGTCACCATTGGCTTTACTAGTCCCAAATTATTAACAGAAACCAGTACAAACCATCATATTGTGGATTTACTGGTCGGGGCAATTCGATTGCCCCGCGGTCTGTTAGTCGAGGGGGCACGTCTCCGTCCCCCCTGATCGAGTTTTGGCTGGTGGCAGTGGAAACTACTTTTTATATTCGACTCGACCGCAAATATTTTCCTATGGGATTTTCCCGTTCGAGGCTACCAGCTTTAATTAATTCTCATAGCCTCGAACATACCGCCGGTTTATTTAATTAATATTCTCAGGTTGGTATTTTTTGCCAAGACTCAATTCTAAAATGGCATTTGTGTTCTCTTCTGTGACTCCAACCCAAGTCGAGCCCTTTGTTCCACTTTTTGGCGGGCTTCTCCACAGAAGCCTCCAAAAGTGGTGCCACTCTGTCTGGGTACCACAGGGGGTGTGGGAGGGGGTTTAGGCACCCTGGACTGAGTTACCTTAGTAACTCAAGTCACACTCTTGTGTGATTGGTCGGCTCACCACTTAGCATGTTTGAGTGACAGCTAGGCTGAGTGAATGGGGGTGTGCTGCATAAAAGCAGGGCTTTTAGGACTGGAACTTCAGAAGTCGCCACAGGACCTGAGATTCCAACGAGGGAGAAGCTGAGCCGACCTACCACGACGACACCACCGGTGGAGCCCTGCGGAACCGACTCGCCACTTCCCGACGACAGAGAAGATCTCCCGGCTGGAGAGGCTTCTTCCCCTGACTGGTTGGCACAACCAGTTTACCTTTCTTTCTTCGCACCCCAGCCCGGTTTGTGGTCGAACTGCCCATGCCAAGCACCCCGGCGGCCGGATAGCCACTCACCACTGAACCGCAAATCAACGGACCGCTCCTTGTACCTGAGAAACTCCGCGGCTGGTTTCTTCCCTGGCAGTGCAACGTGCCCCGGTCTTCCTCCACGACGAGATCCTCTCTTCCCCCGGCCGAACCACCGACTTGCACCCGCTGCCAGGAACAACTGCTCCCGCTGGAGTGTTCTCACCACTTTAAGGTACCGTGTCTGCCAGGCCTCCCTTTCTAAAGATTGCAACAAGGTAATAACTCCTTAACCTTCTGGACTGGCTGCCTTGACCCTCCAACTGGTCCCTTTTCTTTGATCCAACTTCTTTTTGAACCATTACAAGACTTTTGTGCACTGCAACCGTGTGACCTTGGACACATTTCGTTTGGATCCTCTTAAAGCGGATCCGGCCTACTAACTCTGAATTCACAGTTTTACTTTGCCTTCCTCTCTTGCTATGTTCTTGTGAAAGTGTTGGGATCTGTTTCAAGTTGTTCTCTGCTTTTCTCTCCCTTTTTAAAAACAAACTATTAGAGTGCCATCTACGTTAAGCGCTCACCGCTGTCTGAAAATAAGTGGGCCTTTACTTACTTGTCTCAGTGATGGCGAGCACATCAAGATCCATGAGTTCGAGGAGGTTGCAGATATCGGCAAAGTGAGTGTTAAGGGTGGCAATGTGGAGTAGTTTGCCATCCATAAAGGTCTTCCGCGGGTGGGCGCATGGGACAGTGGACCCCCCGAGGGTTGCAAAAAAGCCAGAGAGATGGTAGTGAATGGAGGAGGAATCGAGGCCGACAAGGGGGCCAGGATAGGGCAAGGCCCAGGTTCCTGTGCTGACGAGGAAAGTGTAGTGGGCAGGGGGGCCTGTGTGGAGGAGGAAGCAGGCACAGTGGGCAAGTGAGCCTGGCCAGAGGGCAAGTTGAGATTAGATGGGCATGGGAGGAGTCTGTCAAAGAAAAGGTTAGGTTGAGGACCCTGTACCATGATGGTTCCATTGAAGTAGACATTAATGATGACTCTGGAAATGGTGAAGAGGTCCTCCAAGCCGGTGTCACCATTAATGGAGAGAAGGCCGACCATGTAACAAATCCCTACGTCAGGTGAGTTAACGAAGAAGAGAATGTCAGTGACAGTTTCTCTGGCGGAAGCCTTGACATAGCTGTCTGCATTAAGAAGGCCTGGGTTGGTGGCCAGAGTGTCCTTAAGTTTCTTCCGGCCAGATTTAGTGATAGAGGGATAGATGATTGTGAAACAGTTGGGAGAGTATAGGAGAGATAGCAACATGATTGGAAGAAGTGGAGGGGTGGGGGAGACACTTGCCGGGCTGAAGCACTAGTGCACATGGAGGGGGAGCACAAACAGCCACGAAGCACAATTAAATCGATTGTGCAGGTGAAATGCAGTACACTAAGCGGGCTAATTCGACTTTAAAAACAGGCAGGTGAAACGTTCAGTTACTGGCAGGGCTAGATAAAATGATAATCGGGTGAGAGTTAGTCAGACCAGGTACAGAGGGAAGGATTTGTGAAGCTAATAAGAATAGCTGACCTGATAAGTGTTAGGAAGTCCGTTCCTCACCGTGGGACCCGGGAACATGGTGGTTTCCTCAGCTTCCATGTATATGTGAGGGGTGGGTAGGAGAGGACCCCCAGGGACCCACCAAACCTGGCCAGACGGCAGACAGGGCCTTAGAAGTGGGCCTTTGAGCAATTGACCGGCTCCCGCCTCCAGGTCCCGCCTCCAGGTCCTGCCAATTGGCTAATGAAGCTGAGGTAGCCAATGGTGAGGAGTCAGGACAAGGCTGCACAGGGATCGTCAAAAAGGTGCAGCCATCTTAGAAGGGGGAGAGGGCTGCATGACCAGTGATTTCAGCTCCAGTTGAGGCACCTTTAAGGGCACAGGAAGCACAACGAAGTGAAAACAAATTCTTCTTTACATATGCGGCTGCGTGTAAACATGCAGTGAAAATTGCCCATATGAAATAACGCAACTTTCTCCGCTCGTTGTGATGCAGGGGCCTTGTGGGCATTGATTGAGAGCCACAAGACTTACCTTATCAAGGGTGGGCACACAGCTGCAGATGGTCACCGGAGCGCGAGATCAGCTGATTGAAGAAATGTAGAAGTGCAGAATTGGTTTCTGCATTTTTTGCATTTCTCCATGGTCCTGTCCCTTGGTTTGATGTTACTACTTTCTCCTGCCTTGATTGATTTTGTATTACATGTTCTCTGAACAGGTGGCTACCATTTCAATAAATATTGTTTAAAAAAGAATTTATATTTTTATAGTGTCATACCAGAATAGTGACTAGTGCAATAATTGGTTTAGATAACTGCATATAGCAAATTAGAATGATAAACCAGTAACAAATGCCAGTGGTAGACTATGTGGTGTCAATATGTATTACCCCAGCTAACCACTGTAAGTAGAGGTTTCCCCTGCCTCTGCGGTCCATGAATTTGATCCTGAAACGGGTGTTGGAAATGGGCTGCTAGTTCTGGGGAATGAGCATTTCCGATGTGAGGTATTGGTTATGGATTGACCGTGCAATGATGCCTGTGCAGGTTGATGTTGGGATGTTTTTTTAGGAGAGTGGGGCGGGCATGGGGTTTCAGGGGATCCGGACGGGCAACTTTGCGCTAAGAGTGAAAGGAACTCCTGGTGTGAGATCGGGGAGAAGTAGGAGGTAAATGGGACATGGGACGGGAGGTGAGCGGGCAGGGTTATTGCTATTTTAGAGATGACACTACGTCTATAGATAGCGATTGTTTGAACATTTTCAGATAAGGCATTGCATAGGGATTGGGAGTTAAGTAAAGGAGGGGTTGAGCAACCTGGCAACTTGAATTCAGAGATGATTTGGTGCAATTCCTTGCTTGAGTTGCGAGAGGTCAAGATTCTGTTACCATAGAATTCTTTTTTGGCTTTTATAATTTCTGAACTGTAGGCCCTTGTTCTTGCCTTGGCGGGGTGCGAAGGGGTCGGGTTGGTTGTCTAGGTCTTTTCCAGATGGTGCTTGAGTTTTGAAATGGGTGGTGTTCTGAGAGGTCTGTTTTGTTGAAGTGAGGGGTGTGAGGGCGCTGGAGAGCCAGTGGTCAAAGAGTTTGATGGCGAGCGTACTGGGAGTGAGTTGAAGGAGTTGTCTAGGTCTGGGGTGATAAATACTTTGTTCCAGAGTGGGGTGAGGATGATGGAGGCGGGGCGAGGCCCTGGAAGGGGTCCGGGGGTGAGGATGATGAGAAAATTGTTGTTGTGATCTGTCTTTATTGGGGGGCATTGAGGCAGAGTGGCTATGTTTGTGGCTTATAACCGCATAAAGGGTGCGGCCTGCAGTGTGGGTTGGGAGTGCATTGAGTTGTCAGGTTGAGAGCTTCTAGATCTGCGAGAGAGCGGGTCATGGGGATTGAGGTGGAGTCAAACCAGATGTTGAAGTCTTATAGGATGGTGCGCGATGAATGTTGGTTGAAGATAGTTGACGGGGCCAGAGAGCCTGCACATTTTTTGTTGTAGTCAGGGGGTCTGTATAGGAGTAAAAAGCTGTGGAAGGTAGCTGGTGAGAGTTGGAATTAGGGATTCATAATCTGCTGCTAGCGAAGGTGTCCTTGAAAAGGAGTAGAATTTGGTCTTTGTCTAGGGTTGCTAGTCCCACATCTCTTCTGGGTCTGTTCTGAACAATCGGGTTGTATCCTGTGGGGGAAGGCCTTGTGTGCAATGGGTTTGTAGTCATCCGCAAACCAGTTCTGTGATGACATGGATGTCTGGGTGTTCGTCTGAGATAAGGTCAAAGATGTTACATTTGTTTAGAGACCGACGTGGTGTTGATGAGAATGCAGGCGATCAGGTTGGATGTGGGGAATGGGGGGCAGAAATGTTCCTGGTAGCACAGGGGGTCGTGATGTGTGTTGGAGATGAGGGATGTGCTGGAAGGCTTGAGCTTGTACAGGTTGCGGTGGGGATTGTTGAGTGGGAGTGGAGGCAGGTTGAGGGATGGGGGTGGATAGATGGGTGGGATGAGGATAATGGAGCTAAGACTAGGTTGGGAGCAGAAGGGGAGATTTGGGTGGTATATCGAGGGGGCAAGGATTGGGTTCTGGGGCTGAGCAAGGTGATGCTAGGTGGGGCTTCAAGTGCCTGAAGCTTGGGCCTTTTCTTGTCTTGCGGTAGGCCCACAGGTTGTGGGTGGGGGGGGGGGGTGTTGAGCTCTGGGTGTTGGCCAGGGCTGCCTTTGCTGCACTTAGCGAAGGAAAGTATGAGTTGGTGGGGAGACGTGAGGCGTGGGATCGGAGGCACCGTGGTTTGAGTGGATTGCAGGGGCTGCGTGTGGGGTGGTTGGGCTATGCAAGGAAGAGGATGGGGGTTGGGTGGAGTAGGCATCATTGGGCTTACTGGTGCACTTGGGCGTTGTGAGCCATGGTGTCCATCTTGTTGGTAGGATGCACCCCTAATTGAGAGCTCACAAAGGTATGAAGGTGCAGCTGGAATAACAAAGGGGCAGGGGGATGAGGTTAGATCCCGAGAGCACAGCTGGGCCACAGCACCTGGTGTTTTTAAAAGACCAGTGGTGGGGGGTGCACCTAAGTTTAAGATGAACACAGCCGGAGGATGCAACCATCGTAGATTGAACACAGCAGTGAGACGCACCCAGATTTACAGACAATAGCAGGCAGCAATGCACCTTGACTTGGGGAACGCAGCAGACAAAAGCACCTACTTAGTTGGCCCTCTCAGGGTTCCCTTCACCAAGCTTAGACCGCTTCCAGCTTTCAAACACAAGACATAATATAGCACAGTTCCTTCTTGATTTCATAGGGTACCCTTCCCCAGGTTTAGGTCCCTCTAATTCAAAACACAAATTCAGATTTGTCAGGATGTTCCTTATTGACACACTTTTCTATACACCATCCTTTTATGGGGTAGAATCCAAGGCTTTGAAAAACACCAGGCTCTTTGCTTTTCCTGAGCGTGACCACTCTGACCCTTTGCCTTTCTTTGTTTTCTTCCTTTCACTTTCAATGCTTCCTGCACCCCTTTACTCCTTTCCATGTACACTTGCACTGTTTATTCCTGCTTTTCTTATTGTGCCCCTAGCACATCTTTTACTCTCCACGTACTACCTTGCGCCCCCTTTTCTGTTTTCCTTTTTATCATGCTCCTGGCACCTTTCCTTCACTCTGCTCATGCCCCTCTCCAACTGTTATGGTCCACTCTCACCCTGGTGATTTTCTTGGCTTTCTCTCTGATCTGCTGTTCGCTTTTACTGTCCGTGCCTTTCTCCTGCTCTGCTCTCATCCAAACGCACGCTCCAGAGTTTCTCACATTCTCCTGCTGCTCTGCGTCTGGGCTCCTCCAGTCCGGACTGCATCCCCAGCTCGCTCATTTCTTTGTGCAAGACCACACCTTTTATAGTGAACAGACCAGTCAAGAGGAGTCGGTGTGAGTAGTGGATATCCGTAGAAATGTCGAATAATAAAAACAAAGACTGGAGAAATTACATAATTTTTTGACCGAAAAACAAAAAATGTTTTTTTACTTTATAGTTTTATAACGCAGTGGCCGTCCCCGCCTTTCCCCCACCCCCTAACCTAATGTATACTTATCCCACCCGCCACCTATTATTTATTATATATATATATATATATATACTAAAATAACTACTACTTCGATCAAATAAATTCTGTTTGCCTTCTGTTTTGTTGCATTTGTTTTTATTTGTACGGATTCTGGGAGTAGTTACTATTGAATGAATGACCCTGCCTGTCTTAGTGGCACAATCTGAGTTCTTTTTCGGGTAGGGTGCCCTTACTTTCCCCATGTTATTCCCATGGGCAATCTTTACTGATGTAGTTGCTTTGTTTTCTCAGTATTTGTTGGAAATGGGGAGGGGTGATGGGATGAGATTGAACACCCCCTTGGGGTTGAGGAAAATAATTTAGAAGTGTAACAAAATTTAGACTGAGTTCTGATAATCTTATCAGGGTATTGACAGGGGGTTAATGTTCCCCTTTTTTGTCTGTCTATGGCTTATGTGTATAGGGTTCTAGGTGGTATTCCCTATGACTTGGAGAAGATGATTCTGTCTTGGTTTCAGTACTCTGATCTTGTTACTTGCGCCTTCCTCCCTTTTACTCATGGGTAATCAACTCTTTCCCTTATCGCTTTGGGGCCATGACAGATAGAATGAGATGTAAGGATTAATCCTGGCAATCGAGCTATCCCAAGAAGGCATCTGGGACTTCCTCCTCCATTGCTGTCCTATTTGAATACTGCATCTCTCTTAGGGTATTCGCCTGAGGACAACCCCGGCCTCCCCTGCTCAGGCGATCCTCCATCACTTGTCCACCTTCAGGGTTGGGACCCAAAAAGGATGGCCCTCCCCTGGCCACCTGAACAAAGGATTGTTGGGGGGAGGGAGGGGTGGAAGGTCTACGTGGGAGAATACCCCTAGGTTTCTCAACGCACAACTGCAATTCTTTATAGAACAAAACAAAATGCTGGACGAATATCAATCTGGCTATGCCTATGGGACAGAAACGGCCCTACTCTCTGTATGCAGTGACATATTGGAAGCAGCTGACCAAGGAGAAATGGCTCTGTGTGATGCTTGATTTGCCACCAGCATTCAACACACTTGATGACAAACTTTTCATCTTGCCGACAAGATCAAGCTAATATCGCGACTGTAACGTATCTGACGTCATCACTTCTTTCCCAGGGGTACCTTTCCTCATGTGGCCAGGTGATGGCAGCTGCTACCTGATCCTGACCCTGTGGGCGGCTATGCGAGGGAGAATCACATGGGGGGGGGGGGGCGCTAGGCGGCCCTTGTAGGGGGGGGGGAGTTGACATTTATAGAACGAGATATGGGATCCTTCTTTCCCTTATAGGGATGGTCCCTCTATTCATAATGGCATACTGTGGAAAACCCTTTGTACAAATCACTAGACATAATGACATCTTTCAATATTCCATGAGTAAGCCACCAGGAACTACCTATCAATCCCATATGGATAGAAATGCTGGGAGAACTTGACATAGTTAAGAGACACGTTGAGAATAATTCTTCTATTTCTTGACAGCTTCTTGACTGTTGGCAGTGTGGGTTACAAGTTTCTCCCAGTTGATATCCCAAAAAGGCAGAGTTGCACCCTTGTTGCCTCTGTATGGTTTCAGTCTCTTGTCGATGCAGGATATACGCTTTCACCAATGAACATTTCCTCTGAGGGATTTATGGCTGTTTTATTGTGGTGTTCTCCTAGTCTCTCGACTGTGGGCAAGTCTGGTTAAAAGCTGTAATGTTTTTGACTAAAACATGGAGTCTGTGAAATGCTTTCTGGGTGTGCCCAGAGCAGCAATGGACATTTTCCTCAGTGAGATCTGCATTTAATGGGAAGTTTGAACACTGTTTCACTGGCAAACAAGTTGTTCCGCGAGGCTCACGTCTTATATTTTTCTGCATTGCTTCATGGATTGCTTTGAAGAAAGGTGCCGGCTGACGCCAGATAAAGTTGCAGGAGCTGAAGGAAAGTTATACAGTCTTTTGCGCTCCCATGAGAAAGGGAAGAGTTTACCTCTTGAGGTTGCCATGGGTCATTCGGCCGAGGATCCATTGGAATTGCAACAGGGGGAAAGCCAGAAAGTTCAGGAAAGGTCATTACACATTTGTGTGATGTTTAAAACGCAGAGCATCGAAAGCAGTCAGACGCAAAAGCTTTGGGAAAGCGTGGACGCATGGCTTTACATTCCCTTTGCAGGGAGAATCTCTTGTGTCTGGCCTGTTTTTTGAGTTTTCTGAGCTTACAGTGATGCTGGTTAAGATTATTCTGCAGTGACCTCAACAGTGAAGTATTTTAAAAACATTTACTAATCATTTATTTTCTTTATTGCATTTGTTTTGATATGCATGCTGATAGATTATAAAATGGCTCTTTATGGCAGTTTATTCTCAGTGTGTCTGTGTGAATTGTCTCTCGGCGTAGAAGGTTGTTTTTCAGTTAGTGTACTGGGGAGAAAAATGGGAGGTGCACTTTTTGAAAAGCAAAACGGAAGGGTTCCCCAATTGTAGTCCCCTATGAAGGAGCTTGAGCCAACTTCTGCTCTGTTTAATTGTTTGGTATTCAGAATTACAAGGTTGTAACAACGTTATTATGCTGAGCACCCCGGGTCAGTATTTGCATCTAGCCAACTCACTGGCGTTCTTCGGCAGCTCCTGGTCGTGGTCACCGCTTATGGTGGGCCTCTGGTGTCCTGCCCGCACGCTCCTACTTTTGCGTACCAGTTGGTGAGCTGTGTCCATCTCCTGGAGCTCTGAAAGCTCTAATCCTCTGCTGCTTCCCTTTCACTGGTTCTGGTTCTAGTCAGCTGGGCTCCTTCTCCACATGCCACTTTCTGCTGCGCATCCTCTGCAAAGCTGCTCGCCTTTCTCTCTGTGACTGCATCAGCTGGCATTCTTCTCTCTGAAGCAGTCCCTTCACCTCGGACAGCCTCTGCTTCAGCTATGCCTTCTGTACTGCGTTCTCCATCTTTTTCCTCATCACCTACTACTTTCCTCAGAGGTGCCTCATCTTGAATTGAAATGTCCCGCTCAGGTGCCTTGGTCTAACAACTATACCACATCTTTTGGTGAACAGCATTCAGATCCTCACTGCCTCCGAGCCCTTCTTCCTCGTCCAAGTACTATGAGCATTATCGGTACTGTGGTCCATTATGGTGTAGGCCTTTTGATAGTTAGTTTTGCCTGTTTGATATATTGAGAGTTCCTAGAGTGAGAGGTAATTGTGACTCTACATTAGATTTAGGATTTCTACTTCATGCCGAATTAGGATGATTCAAGGTTTTTACATTGAATTATTGAATTACAGAGGCACAAACCTTATTCTGTCTAGATGATTTTCCATAACCTGTTCTTTGAGTAGTTATATGGGTGGGACTTGTACATTGATGCCATGCCATTAGGTATTTGGGAATAATCTGACTCTCATGCTGGGAAGATGAATACTGCGTCCCTCACAGCGGAGTCACCACTTCCCCCTGATAGCAGTCTCTTCCCATGTGATCCTCCCCCAATGCCACCCCCAGGGTTGGGAAAAGGTAAGGACTGCCTTCCCCTGGCCACATGGGAGGAGACTTTAGGCTGGGGTTTGGTAATGACTCAGCAGTATTCATCACAATCCACGGACCACTCTGCGCAAAATCTCCACACCCTGGACCATATTCAATACACTCTCTACAGAGGACCTGGTAGAAGCCCTTGCCACCCTCCTAGCCACATTGTACACAAATGGCATCCTGTCAAGACTCTCCCCGCAGATGCTCTCCTTCCCTACCTGGAGATCATCTGCTCCCTAACTCAAGGTACCTCCCATTAACCCTAAAGATGGGACAAATCCTCCCTCTATTAAAGAAACCCACCCTGGATCCTGATAACCTAGGTAACTATCGCCCCATCACCCATCTTTCCTTTTTAGCTAATATCGAGAAAGCAGTAGCAGTGCAACTGCAGCAACACATAGACACCAACAATCTCTGCCAAACCTACCAATCCGGGTTCAGACCTAGATGCAGCACAGATACATCAACCATACAGGTGGTTCACAATGCCCTCAACACCCCTGCCTTCTGGTTCTACTCGACCTCTTGGCCGCTTCGCCACAGTAGACCATCAAGTGGTCACAATCCCCTTAAGTTGGTGCATGGGGATCAGCGACCTTGTCCTATGCTGGTTCAAGTCCTACCTCGCCAACCGCCAGCAGTTTGTTTAGATGGATTCGAGATCACCAATGATACCAGTCACCTGTGGTTTCGTCCTCTTCCCCAGTGATCTCCAGTCTATACGTGGAGCTGCCGGAGCCTTCCAGGCCACACACAGCATCTACATCCACCAATACACTGACACACAGCTATGCCTCAAGAGCAACTCCATTGATAACCACAGGCTCAAAACCTGCCTCTCGCTGAACCAGTCTTGGATGTCCAGTACATACTTTAAGCTCAACCCCTCCAAGACCGAATTCCTAGTCCACACCAACTACACTGAACACCCAGACATACAGACCTTGCTATCCACTATAAACCCTGACTGCTTCACACCCAAGCTCACCTCCTGCGTCAGGTCCCTTGGGTTCCACATCAACACCTCTTTCAAGACACCCATAGCTAAGAAAACTTAGACCGAACGGTATCCGCTCTCCCTCCTGCATAAAGTCACGCCCTTTCTCCCTCCGGACAGCTTTAGATCCACCGTTCAAGCACTGGTCCTATCCCACCAGGATGGGGGCAGTGCCCTCCTCCAAGGCCTCATGCCATCTTCCCTTGTGCCTCTGAGGCTGCATGCCTAATCAAGGGTCTACGCAGATACAACCCCATCACCCTGGCCCTCATCGACCTTCACTGGCTTCCACTGCAAGCACAAATCACCTTCCAGTATTGCTACATCATCTCTAAGGCAGTCATCAAGTCACCCAGCTTACCTTGCAGAGAAACTCTCCGTCTCCAGTGGACAGCGCACCACGGAAAATAGGAAACGTGCAGACTTGAAATTCACCACTACAAAAAGTATAGGACCAGAAAACAAGCCTCATCTGTCTACGCTCCAAGACTATGGAACCTCCTCCCCGTCCGCATGACATTTGCCCTCACACTCCTACAATTCAGAGAACTCGAGACCCACCTCTTCAAGGAATCTCTTCTCCTCAACCCCTAGGCCATCACGTCACCACTGGCCCCAGTGCCACTTGACTTTCTAGATGCAGTCAGACCCTCTCCACTATGCCCTTCTGTTAGGGTGACCAGATTTCCAAAATGGAAAACCAGGACGACCAACAACATAAGAGGGACTACCCCATCGCAGTCCACCAATTATCGCTCCTCCCCCAACATGCCCCCACAACCACCACCCAATCAAATTTCCGGCCCTTCTCCTTTCTATAAATTGTATATGATCTAATTTATGCAGTTTTGTCTGTGAATCTTGGCATGTTAATTCAAAACAAGCGTTTGCTCTAATTGATATACCATGGCTTGCTGTACACTCCTTTCCAAGCCAGTTTCTGTAGCACAGTCAGTAAGTGTTGTGACTTGTATGTGAAAGATTGGGGGTTCGAGCCAATCCTCCAACTTCAAAATTCTGAAAGTGTTGAAAAAAATAATTACGATTTTAATTACCGTAGCCACCCAACCCTGCAAACCGTGGACGGGGTTTCTAAAATGAAAAATAGGAGGGCGATTTTCCCCGGACAGTCATCCTACCCTTCACTGTATATCAGTTCTGAAAAGCGCTCTGTTGTATACATCTGTAAAGTGCTCCGTTGTTTATCTGTATTGCGCTCAATGAATACCATGGTAATAATGCGGCAGTCTTCACTCTCTGCCATGCTGGGCCATAAGAGGCAGCACAGGGGGGGTTAGGGGGGTGCATGGGGCCATACACCACATCCATTCTGGGCAATGCCGCAGGCCCGCCCAAGGCGAGGCAGGGTAACTGCTGTTACCATTTGGCAGGCCAGGGAGAGGGACAGCCCTCCCCACTCCAAGCCTGCTCCTCTCCCCACCCATGGACATAGACATGCAGTCTCTGCCACACAAGGGAAGGGTGAGGTGTGAACAATCACCTCACCCTTCCCAAAGCTGCAAGGTGCTAATGCACCTGGAAGTAACAGTCAGGCAGGGCACAGGTTCAAAGACCTGCCCCTCCCCTCAGGGGGAGTGCCAGTCGGCTACACCGGCCTGGGGGCTGGACTACAGCCCCCAATACGCACTACAAAGGCCCAGGGCTCCCCTGGGTCTGATAAATAAGGGCAGCAAGCCCTAAGAAATCACAATCGGTTTGTGGACCCTGAACGGGGACCCAAACAAACAGGAGGTTCGCTGTTTACTCGGCATCCTCCACTCTTTGCTTCTTTACCACAAACCCCCCCCCCCCCCCTACAAAAGAAGGGAGAAGAACAAAGAAAAGACTAAGGAGGACACTGGACGGTGACCACTACAAGTCATGGGACATGAAGGCGGCACGGGCCGAGGGGGGTAACCTCAGGACCCAGTGCCCAAAAGTATGATATTATGTGATTGTTATTCCCATACCATATCTGCACAATAAAATCCTACGGCCTTTTATTGCGATCACTTGACAACCTTTGTGCTCCAACTTATTTACAGGTGAGGGTAAGGGTTCGGCCATTTGTAAGTGCATGCATACGCATGGGTTCAGCAGTTATAGATGGGAAGCTTTGAGGTACCTTTCCTTCGGCATTCCCACCATGTGACTCGAAACCCTGCAGGGAATGTATCCCCAGTAATTCTATGTGGATCATGCGCAGTGAGTGGGGGGGGGGGTCCCCTCAACTCAGATTCTCCTCAATTCTTGACACAGGGATCAGCTGTCAGGGACACTTGCTCTGCATTGGCCTTGGGGTGTGGGAATCATGAGAACAGGAGGCCCTCTGCTTCCTGAACTTTGCATCCATCAGGGCCTGGTGGGAGACCTCCTCCTGGACCCCCGCCTGCACCTCTTGTGAGACCCGCGCCATGGACTTGGCACTACTCGGAGGGGCCTGTCTAAACAATGGCGGCTATTATCCCAGCGTGCCCCGGGAGCTTGGATTGATTGGGCTGAATGCGACATCTGCCCCTGGGAAAGCTGCTGACCTGGGCAGGCCTTGCCAGGACCGTGCTCCGTGGCTGCCTCATTAAGGAGATATGGGGGGCTTCCCACCTTCTTCTGCGGTGAATGGGGCCGGGCCAGGCTCAGCAGGTAGGCTGCCGAACCCCCAGTCTTCCGAGCGCGAGGCGCCGGGGTGGCAGCTGCCTCCCGCCATCTTGTCGTCAGGCCACAAAGGCAAGGGGCCGGTTAGCTGCCATGCCGCGGTGTAAGCGCTCCCTGGCGAAGCCTCGCTGCGGCATTGTGCGCCGGGAAACTTGCTCTGCGTGTGTGCCATTCACTGGCCCGGGCCCAGGGTCCATGTGCGACTCTGCAGAGGGGCAATTAGGCCGGCGAGTGGCTGCCAGCCTTCTTATCGCACCGTGAGAACCTGCGCCGTGAAGGGCACTCTCTGCAGCCAGTGTGCGTGGAGGATCCATACACGTGCATAGAGCCCATAGCACCACAATCCTCCTTTATACACTCAGTGTAGGCTTATGAATATTCAAACTCCACTCAGCTATGTCCCATGGCTATAGACGTAGCTTTTGCACACCGAAGTAGTCTACTTATTTTTTTTAAAGTGTTTCCACCGTTTGATGTTATTTTTGTGGTTGCCGGTAGCTGCCTATCACGGCTGGCAGTATTGTGTGTCCTGGGCCTTGGCGGGGCAAGCGTCCCTTGCACAGGGCTAGGCTTTAGACAGCACAACTTGCTCTCTGCTCCCCGCCCTTCCCACCGCCATTTGCACAGGGTCTCCAGTATCGGGTGTCCACATGTCACAAGAAGCCTGAGCCCACAGATAAGAGGGGCAAATGGTTCTCGAGAGGCAAAGGCAATGATGGAAACCATGGAGGGCAACAGACTATAGGGGGTGGTGCTAGAGAAGAGGCCGGGACAGTGTCAAAAGCAGTTTAGATGGGGCAAGCAACCAAATCGAGCCCACCTGCCTGAAACATGTCTCTCCGTAACTTTTGGAAGTAACTGAAAAAAGCAGTCCAAATTCCATTTTTGGGGATCTACGCTCCCATTCATGAGACCCCTAAACAATTTGTACCCTGCCCCCCGTTTTGTTAGGGTGACTATCTTTATTTTTGTGGTTAGAGAGAGAAGCTTCTGCTTAATGTGCCCTGTTGGACTGCACCGGTCTTGGGCCCGCCCATGAGTGAATGGGTTTTTCTTGGGCAGACCCTCACACTCCCTGAATTCTGCTGTGATTTTAGTAGGCTTACCTGGATGCTGCTGGGGGGGATTGTAGCTTTTGAAGCTGTGCTGATGCTTTTAAGGACCAGGTCTGGCATCCTGGCTGGGGTCTGTGCTCTTTCCCTTGGCTGCTGGATGTCATGCCCAGGCTGTCATTCATCCTCCTCGTCTTCCTCACTGCCCTCTTCTAATATCTTCCCGATCACGTACCTTGAGGTAGGAAGCTGCCTTCCTCCAGAAGGGTGGTGGGACACCACAACCCGGCACTTCCTGGATTCTTTCTTTCACTAATATCTTCCCGATCACGTACCTTGAGGTAGGAAGCTGCCTTCCTCCACAAGGGTGGCGGTCCGGACACCACGACCACGCACTTCCTCCATTCTTTCTTTCACTAATAGGTTCCCGATCACGTACCTTGAGGTAGGACGCTGCCTTCGTCCAGAAGGGTGGCGGTCCGGACACCACGACCACGCACTTCCTCCATTCTTTCTTTCACTAATATCTTCCCGATCACGTACCTTGATGTAGGAAGCCGACTGCCACCCTTCTGGAGGAAGGCAGGACACCACTACCCGGCCTTTCATTTAGCCCGTCCTTGGCACTTCCTCCTTTGTTTCTTTCATGGGACCGTTTTCTGCTGGCTGCTCTGTTTTGTCACTTGACCTGTCTAGATATCCCCTTGTTTATATTTTTGTGACTTCCTCGCAGTTGGCACTCCTGGGTGGGGAGGGTCACTACAAATGCTGGTTCTTTTTGGTTGTCTGGGTCTTCCGTTGGTGCCTGTAGCTTGAACTGCAGTATTCCTTTAATTCACCGGGATTTTTCGCTATACTCCTACGCCACATCCCCTTTCCTCCATACTTGTGCCACCTTCTGTCCTTCACTACAGGACCAGAATACTTTTTGAAGCATCAAAAATATAGTTTTTATTTTGACACCGGTCCAAACACGCGGTGGTGTGTGGCATTAGCCCCGCCTTCCTGAGCCCCGCCGAGCGCATCGCCCTTCAGTCCTTTTTTTTCTCTGCGTGATCGTACGCACCTGCATCAATGGGATTTTGTTTTTTCCCCAAGTTCTTTAATTTGTCTTCCTGCTAGGTTTCCGTGCCAACTTCTTTCCCTCTACCAGAGCATAAGCATATTCTTTGTCTCGAGTGCCTGGGCCCAGACCATCGGTGGGGACACCTGCTGGTATTGCAACTAACTTTCGGTTTGTGCACTTCAGAGAAGGCCCGTCGGGTGGTAGGAAGTCTTCCACTGTGTGCCTCCAGTACATCTTCAAAGCTTCGAAGAAAAGAAACCACGTCCGGTAAGTACCCATTTAAAATGTTTGATTTTTAAACATTTTTTTATAGGGCAACCCGCCTAGGTGACTCCTTCCCGGGGTCATCTGGTTTTGGAAGGAGTCGCACCGGCTCTAGCCTTCCCAGGGTTTACAATGAGGTACCCCAAGCAGAGTCTAAACTGGATACCAGAGTTTCCTCTGAGATTTCCCCTCTAGGGGCTAAGTGTACTGGGGGAGTGGGGGTGCATCTCGAGGTTCCCCAGTGAGGGGCTAAACATACCAGGGTTGCTCCCAAGGTCCCCCAGACAGGTGCTAGAAGCACCAGCAAGGTGTAGGCTCCCCAGTGTGGGGCTAAAGGGACCAGATCTTCATCAGAGGTTCCCCTCATAGGGGCTAAACATTGTATCGGCCAGCTGATGTATCGAAAGTCAGACACACGTCCAAAGTCTGAGTATTGGCTCTGTCGAGGATCCCTGTAAGGGGGCTAATCTTTATTCCAAGGCTCTTAAAGTTCCAGTCAGAACGACTGTCTTCTGACACACCTGTGACACATCACTTCAGAGGGTCACAAAATGGTGCCTCAGCCTATGTCGACAGCGTTTGCCATTTTGTCGGGGCCCTCAGGGGGTTCAGGTCTAGAGCCCAGGCCCAAATCTTAGATGTCTGTGCCTATGGGGGAAAATCCTTTTAATCAATTGTTAGACTGGATTACGAGAATCCCTCTTCCAGTTATTACGCTTATACCGACATCCGCCCTGCTGCACTGTGGATGGGAGGCCTGTCGTGGAAGCCAGTTTCGACTGACTTGTGAAGATAGTCCTCTGAACCACCCAATTCATACGCCACAGCATAGACTTCTTCAGAAGACTCGTTCTTAAAGCGGATGCATTCTGATCCCATGAAGGTGTATTTTAGGGACCCCTTCAAAGAAATTATCCCTAAGCCTCTGGAGACCTGACCCCTGCGAGATGCCTCCTCTGAAGCCAGTAGAAGCGCTAACTCCTCTTCTAGTTAAGCGGCCTCCGGAGCCCAACGATTCAGAACCGGTATGCTCCTCCGCACCTGCTGATGTTCCCACCAAAGAGGATGGAGCAGGTGCTTATGAGGACAGAGAGGACCTCCCCTCTTCTATCAGGGCGTTTTATGATAGGGTGCTGGACTTGATGGCTTTTTTTGGACATCCCAACTCCTGATCCACTTGCACTGCATGAGGGGGCGTTATCGGGGGCCCTTCCGCTGAAGTCACAAGACCGGTCAGGCCTCTTCCTGCAAAAGGACGTTCTGTCAGAGGCCCACTAAGTGTGGGAGAAAGCCCATACTGGCCATCAAAAAACGAGGATTGATGCCCGGTACAAGCTTAAGGCTTCCGAAGGGATTTCTTTGGCTACGTGGCCGCTTCCTTTTCCACTGTTGTCGTGGCTGCGACTCTCCATTGTAAATCCTCCTCTTCTTCCGGCGCAACGTCACAAGAGACAAGACAAGGTTCTAGAAGGGGTAGGGAAGAACGTTTTTGAGAATGCAGGTCTTCACCTGCGTCAGGCACATAGAGATGGTCCTGGTGGCGGCTATCCTCCATTTATGGAGAGAGTTGTCAGTTTAAACAATTCATTCTCAAGATCGTCTTGACGGTTTAAGGACCGGCTTGTTGGACGCCAGTCTTGGCCCAGGATTTACTGTAGGTGGCAGCACATCATGTATATACCTCTGCACGCAGCCTCATGAGCAGCGTTGATAGCACCCGCCAGGCGTGGCTTTGAACAACCAAGTTTTCAAATAAGGTTCAGAAGGTGGTCCTGGACCTCCCCTTTGAAGGCAAGGAGATCTTCCACAGTCCCAATAATGATGAGCTGGCAAAGACTAAGGCTAATACTTTAATGGCTAAATCTTTGTCAGTTCTTGCTAAGCCTCCAACCGCCAGTTCATCTTTTCCCCAGAAGTCATATTTCCGCTCGAACCTTCTACAGGTTCAAGGGGTTTCAGGACCACAAGACGCGTCAGCCAGACTGTTCTCCTAGTGGCACTCGGCGCAAGTAGCAAGGGCATAGTGGTAGGTTTTTCTCCCACTCCATGTCCCCTTCTGTCGGAAAGGGGGTGTTTTTCCTTTCACCTAAAGGCCTGGTCTTGTTAGTCACCTGTTCATGTTTCCGTCTGTCCGTTCCAGTGATCCCTCCATCCCATCCACCTTGGCATCAGACAGGGTCCCTCTCTCTCGGTGCCGCTTCTGAATTCGAACGAGGTAGTACGTCGTCTTCCAGCAGAAGAGGGTGTAGGGTTTTCCTGCATTTTTACAGTGCCAAAACCTAACCAGGCTGTCCTGCGTACTTTCTTGGGCCTGTCCGATTTCAATCTGTACATTCCACAAGAAAGATTAAACATGATCACGCCCAGCCCTCCAGATAAGGAGCGTATGGGGCTTTTTACGCAGTAAAATAATGTAAAAATGCCACATTTCTTTTTTTTTTTTGTACCATTTACGCAGGCTGGCCACAGTACTTTTTGAGAATTCCCCTATTTTTTTTTTCCAGTAGAAGGCGCTGGAACACGTATTTAGGAAATGCTAGCTTTGTGTGAACTGCTGTGCCATATTACTGTAATAGGAGTAGGACGCACACTTTTGGGCATGGTGGAAAGGGCATGTGCTCAGCACAGGAATTGCTGCAAGCGGTTGCTTTTTTAAATCAATTCTTCAAAATGCACAGATTCTATGTGGTGAGTTTGATTGGTGACGGGGCCCGGCCTGAAATGGAAGTACCAACAATGTCATGAATGGCACTTGATTTATTTGGCTGAATCTGAACTGGGTTAATTGCTACCACTCATCTTAGATCCATGGAGAAGGGACATAACATGTTTTTATTTTGGATGTGGTATGTTAATTTTGCCTCGACAAAAGCCCAATCTTTCGGGTACTCTTCAACGGGATCATCCCCCCAAGCAGACATAACTCTCTAAAAAGTGTTCTTCATGGACTATCTTCTGTTTAAGGAGAACACTAAGCATGTTTAGAGCTATGCAATAAATGACAGGGCTCTGCAGCGGCTAATGTACCCTGCGTAATTGTCAATGGTCCCTCACATATTAGTGCTGTCTCTAGCAGACTGTGGAAATACAGCTTCTGGGTGGTGGGACCTGTGTGATGTCTACACAGCACAGCGAACGGTATTAACCAAACTGAAGCTCCCAACAGCACATCACAGCTCTCTTGCACTTTGCACACTCAAGCCTACTAACCCATCCTACCCTTTTTCCATTCAGATCCGCCAGAGCACCAGGGGAACACTCCAGTGGTGATAGGTTACAGTATAAATAGCCTTTAACATTGAGTTGCATTTGAATCATCCATTTTCAGTGATAGCAGGGCCTTTAATCAGACCGCTAAGTGTGACCCTCGCAAACCCATTCATAGCGCTGCAACACCGCCCAGCACAATTAGTCACACACTCCTGTGCATTTACAGATGGCTTTAACAGTGCAGTAAATCTCTTCAAAGGTCGGGTAATTACAAAGAGTCTGACCTAGCAGCCTCACAAGTGGAATCTGCGAATCGTCAAGGTGATGCAGATGCTTGAACATCAATAACAGGTGGATTCAGCCGCTGTGACAGTTTCTCCCTGAGCTACTCCTTCCTATAGGAAGAGCCAATCTTCTAGTAAGTGTGTGAGCAGTTAACTGTTAAACACAGGCACATCACAGTGCAGCAAACATGCAATTCTTAATGGGGCATATAGAATTGCATTATTGCTGCAGTGGCCCTCCCCCAATATCATAACAGTGGATTTGACAGGCAGACAGTCTCACCAGCCAGTCAGTGCACCAGAGATTCTAGTATAGCGGACTGTGGTAGAACCAACATTACATTTTCTGTCCTGTTGATCCCAGCCACTGAAGTTGCTTGAGCCGTCTAGAGAATTGCCCCACACTCTGCAATGTTCTGTTATGATATTGAATCTTTCATTGCACTCCATCTGCCATTTTCACACTTTCTAGGACCTTCAGGATCTGCAAGAAGTGGGTTTGAGACTTTGAGAGAGTTAACTGATTGTAACATTGAAGCTGCACTGGAATAGTCTCATTACAATGAGTAATGTAGTTTGATGCCCCTACACAAGTATGTTTGTCACTCCTCCGCTGTCTCTGAAGTTGGTGCCCCTTCCAACATTTGAAGGGTTAGCCCCGCCTACATTTTAGCCTAGGTGCACCCCTTTGGATGTGCGCACTTGCAATTTGTAAGGCAGAGAGGCGAGGGAAGCCTTTCCCTGAAACTGGCAGTGTTAGTTTTACTGTATTTGTTCAGAAAAATGTACTTGGAACAAACACAACAAAACTTTAAAGCTGTTACTTTCTAGAAAGACTTGCATCACCTCTCGGCATATTGCAGAGGAGAAAACAAATTTTTACTTTCTTGATATTGCATTTACTCTCATTTGAAAAAGCATGCGTAATATACTCCCATCTCAAAATCTTATCTGGAGCACTGATCACGGCCACGCAAATTCGTTTCTCCCTCTTGATGGATGTTTGGCTCTGTGTGGTGGATCTTCAAGATGCGTACCTGCATGTTCCGATTTTGGCCTCAACACTGCACCTTTCTTTGTTTTTCGGTAGAGGCTGATCATTTCCAATAATGAGGAGTCCTCTTCGGTTTAAGCTCGGCGGCGCAAGTCATTACCAAGATGATGGCTGTAATAGCAGCGTTCCTCAGACTCCAAGGAGTTCATGTCTATCTGTATTTGGGTGACCAGCTCCTTCGTAGTCACTGTCCCTGAACAGCAGCGGCTCACTTGCAATTCCTTCTCCAGCTGCTTTTCCGGCTGGGATTGCAGGTGAACTGGTGAAAATCAATAACCGGTCCTACAGGACCTGATTATTTCTTTTTTTGTTGTTGGGGTTTTTTCAATGGATCATGGTCTTTCTGACTGGCACAGTATGAGGGACTTAATGCAGACGTGCGCGATGTTGTTCAATTCCACCCACAGGTCAGCATGGTGGTTTCAGAGGCTCCTAGGGCTGATGGCCTTGTGTGTTTTAGCCTTCAATCTGGCGAGGTTGAAAATGAGACGTACTCCATTAATGCTCAGACGGAACTCCAAGCAATGGATCCAGACTCCCGTTTAATTCCTGTGACTCCGGACAAGATTTCTGATCTCTACTGATGGTCCGACTTCTCTAATCTGTCGGTGGGTACTCCCTTTTGGGATCTGTCGCTGCAGGTCATATTAACAGCGGATTCATCCCTATTTGGTTGTAGGGGCAACGATGAACCATCTGGAAGTTTTTGAACTATGGTCTCTTCTGGACTGAGATCACTGTCAAATTCCTGTATCCTTTGGCCATTTTTCTGGCCCTGGAGGCTTTACTACTCCATCTCCAAGAATGTAGTTTAGATTTGGATGGACAACTCCATGGCAATGTTCTATTTGAACTAGCGGTGGGGAGCCAGAGCTCCGCTGCTAGTGGACTTGGCTGTGGAGATTCGGGAATGGGCTGTGCATAACGCTATCTGGCTGCAGGCTGTACATATCGCGGGTAGAGAGAATATACAGGCAGACTCTATGCCGGCGGTTGCTAGTGAACTACGAGTGGGAATTGAACAAGCAGGTTCTGTCCCAGATTTTCTCAGTGGGGGGACTCCGACTGTGGACATTTTTTGCAACACCCTCCAACTCAGAACTTCCATGTTATACCTCCAGGTATGGCCTGGGTACTGGATTCTTGGGGAATGGTCTGAATATTTCGTGGGACGGGAGGTTTACATTTGCCTTCCCTCCTCTGTCCTGGATTTACCGGGCATTGTTGAAGTTACGATCATCGCACAGCTGCACTCTTAATTTTCATAGCTTCTTTCGGAGCTTCAACCTCTCAGTATGATCAGCATGCCAGAGATTCTTTATCTTCTGCACCAGAACAAACCATGGCTGTGGTATCCCTCCCCACAATCCTTCCTGAGTTTAGGTCCTTAGCTCAGTCTCTCGGAGGTCAACATGCGTATCATCCAGGCCGCGCACAAGCCTTCCACGCGAGCTTCGTACAGGAGCAAGTGGCTAAGTTTCTGTCATTGGTGCATAGAATGGCCGCTTGTTACTCATCAGGCGTCTATATATTGTTTTCTTTCCTTTATGTGCATCTGCGGGCATTCATATCTTCTCATGTTGAACATACCTGTCCACGATTGGTGCTTACCTTAACATGGACACTTGTTCAGTCTCGCTCATGAATCCAGTGGTAAAACGGCATTTTGCTGGTCTTCACCTTTTTCCCACCCATCAAGCCACCTCACCCTAAATGGGACCTCAATGTGGTGGTCCATGCGCCATCACAAACTTTTCGGACTGTTGGCAACTATGGAATTGAAACCCCTCACCTGAAAGGTGGTTTTTCTGGTTGCCATCCAGAAGGATAGGGGAGCTGCAGGCTCTTTCCATTGAAGAGCCCTTTGTAGCTTTCCATAAAGACATGGTGGTGCTTCATGCTCATCCCACTTTACTACCTAAAATGGTGGTGGAATTGCACCGTAATCTGTATCTCCTTAACATTCTTTTTTTACGTACCCAGCATCTGACGCTGAGCAGGTCCTTCACAACCGGGACGTTAGGAGGACTCTGCAGTTTTATTTAGACCGAATGAAAGAGTTTAGAACCTCTGTTCGTTACCTTTTGGAATCCAAGAGTGCAGACATATAAGGCCTCCATTTCACACTGAATAACCTCCTGCTTTTCAGAGGCTTTCAGTTCAGTGCTTGTGAATCTCCCCCAAGTATGGAGGAAAGGGGACGGGACGTAGGAGTAAAAGAGTTGCTCAATGTAGTTACTAACTTACTCCTAGTCCATAGTCCCCTTTCCTTCATACGCCTGCCAGCCTTTGCCTCTAAAAAGTTCACTCTTATTGCTAATGTCTTCCGACCTTGGCGATAGAAAAGGACTAAAGGGCAATACGCTAGGCAGGGTTAATGCCACACACAAACACACGCTGGCCCTGTGTACAAATAAAAGGACAATATTTTTGATGCTTCAGAAAAAGCTCTTGTACCGTCCCGAATGATGGAATGTTCCACAGGTATGGAGTAAAGTGGACTATCGTCTAGGAGTACCTTGGTCACTACGGTGAGTATCATTGTTTTTCTGGAGCAGTGTTCTTTGAACCTGGCACCATGAGTACTTTACTTTGGGCCTCACAGGTATTTGGTTATGAAACGCAACCTCTGGGCTCCCCTTGATACATGGAATTGAGTTTGTCGGTCCCCCTTCTACCATTGTTTACTATTGGTTAATATTGGCCTAAATCCTTCTTTGTTTTTGTTTGAGCATCTGGGCCATGAACCTGTAACTAGAACTCTAAGAGGATGTCTGCTCTGGTGTTCCCTGAGGCTGGTTGCTGTTTTCTCGTGTCTGGAGTAGACTTTCCCTATAACCAGTTATTCCTTGAGACATTTTTCAATTACCTCCTGGAGGGAACGTTTGAGGTATTTATTAAAACTCTTATCGCGCCTAGAAACTCTTGGGTACAGGCGTGTTATAAATGTCATTTAATATAGCATTAAATTGACTTGGAAGGTTCTTACCTCTACAGGGACGTTTCCCCTGCGATCTACAAGAGGTTAGGAGAAGTTACTGTGACTATTCAATTTTGGTTCCTCATTAAGTTTGTTGTCCATGGTTCCCTTTTCTCCCCACTTCATTATTTCTGTGTATTGTGCCTACCGTCATATAGTGGGCATACATGTAGCTTAGAAATGGGTAGGTGAGGGATTCCAAGATGGCTGCCGAGTCATCAACACTGTGAGGAGAGGGCTCCCTTATGCCGCCTCTAGTTCAAGCTAAGCAATGACTACCACCCAACCTAAGGCATCAAGGAGTGAAGACCAGCGCCCCCCACCACCCCCCCAGGATGAGCTGAGAGTGGTTTGTGACACCAATGCTGATGGTTTTCCATTAGGTTTTACTGCAATTGGATTGAGGCGTCTGCTGGGGCGTGGCACCTTCGGTTTTGGATATAGAGCCAGAGTGGAGGTTGTGACAGGCACATCATCCCCAAAAGAACTTCTGGGACTTCGTGGAATTGTATGGGAAGGACTGGGGGACCCCAATAAGAAAGCCGAGGTGATGTCCGCTCCACTCGGGAAGGCCTGCGTTGCGCACCCGCATTGCAAGGGAGGGGACAACTGGTGAACAGAGTTTACGTCCTACTACAGATAAGGGTACTTGGAGGTACATAAGGAGGAGCCCCTTCGTTTGCTAGTAAAGACCTGGTGAAAATAATTGTGGCGTCGCCAATGACAAGAAGCGTAATACAAAGTGGGCTGACCAATTAACAGCTTCTATCGACCAGAGCTGGGGGCAGTAAGTACTGTAACAATATCCTTACCAATAAAGAGTGAGAACTGTGAGACTACATTCGAAATGTCCAGGAACAGGCCTAAAGATCTGAGTCACGGAGGGTGGGGGGCACTCCTGAAGCTATGGCGTAAAGAAGGGGATGAGATGACAACCGACAAACGGCCAACCCTACCTCAAGATCCCAGGGCAGCCTCACCAGTAAGGAATTCTGATCAAGAGTCCACTAAAGAAGTGATGCAACAATGCTCTAGGGAATTCAAAGACCAGATTACAAACACTTCAGGCACAATCTTTACATGAGGTGAAAGTGACATTAACGACTTGGCCGAAGAAGTGGACACCAACGAAACGGCGATACAAGACCTTGCAGAGTACAAATATAAAATAGACATTTTAACTGATCAGTTGGCAGGGGCGACCCACAACATAGAACTCCAAATGGAGTATCTCGAAAATCGATCAAGGAGATCCAACATCAGGGTTAAAACACTCCCAGAAACCAACTAGGATCGGGACCTACGAGGAACAATGTTAATGTTAAAGGATATTTGTACTGTGCACTATCACCATCGGAGTGGTCCCCTGGTGCTCTGGCAGTTCTGAAAGGGAGGAGGGGTGGGGGAGATGGATGGGTTAGTGGGGACGAGCTGGAGAAGTTCAAGAGAGCAGTGATGTGCTGTTGGCGGCCTCAACCCGGAATTCCGTTGGCTGGGCTTGGGGTGTTATACTGTCGGAGGGCGTTGTGTGCTGCTGTGCGGGTCTATGCGTGCTTTGTTGTTGCAGTGTGGGGAAGTTTGTGCGAATTGCTGTGTTGTAAGTTTGTGGTTGTTTGGTTATAATTTGAGGTGTATGCAGAGCGTGAGGTTGTTAGTGGGTTGGTTAGTTGGCATTCACGGCTTGAAGTGAGGCGCAAATTCTGTGTTTCTAATCAGGTCGGGTATTGGGGATCTGTGTGTCCATGCCCAGCTCAGAGCTGTACGAAAGTCGCAGTCCCTTTCCTGTATTGTATCCGTTCATATGCATATCTTGCCCAGGTTGGGCAACCAGCTGCCTACGTGGCCCCTGTTTGTATGCGGGGTGGCGCGGCGTTGGTGCGTCCTTTGCAGTCTAGCCCAGAAAGCATTCCTAATCTAGTGGGATGTTGGCATCAGTAGGCCCGGGTTTTACTCCCATGTGTTGAGGCCTGCTCGGCATTCATCATATAATTCGGTTGCTCTTTCAAGTTATCGCTTCTACCCCGATGGTGTGCTGAAATGCTAACGCTTGCATTTATGTCCAGGGGCGGCATATGCCTGCGTTTACCACTCTTTGGTCCATGCCCCAGCCAATATCTATCTTAATTAGTGTGGCATGTGCTAATCTTGATCTACCTTCATAGAGGTATGATCTATTGTAGCATTTATCGAATGGGTGAAGGTTGTTCGCTGGGAGTTGGCTAGGGACGTTGGATTCTGTCTTTATGGGCGTCGCCTCTCGTTGTTGTTAGGCAGAAACCTGTGCAGTTCCCTTTGGGAACACTGCAAAAGATTTAGGACTACAGGTGTTAGCAGTAAACCCACTTGGTAGCAGTCTGTACCACCCAGATTTACCTGGTAGCTGTGGCTGAGCAGTCAGACTTCTCTCAAGAAGAGTTAGGCAGTATGCAAAGTATACACAATAGGCACTCAGATACAATAATACAAGCAAACACTGACCAGAGCTTTGGTATCAAAGTATATAATTATTTATTTAAAAACACACTGTTTGAAACACTCCAGCACTCTTATTGTAAAACACTCTAAACACAGTTACTATTATAATATATACAACCTTTATTCCTTATCAGATAAGTCTTAGTTAACAACACTTATTTCCAGACAGAGGCGAGCGCTTAACTATAGATGGCACTCCAATAAGTTCATGAAGAAGGGAGGCAAAAGAAAAGACAGAATATGGGAAGATACACCACTCTAAGATTTAGGAACACTGTTAGCAAGGCAAAGCAACAGTCACTTGTGAGCCAAAGTCCATAGGCTGGGCCCACTCTTAGAGAGAGCAGAGCACAAATGCGCCCAAGATCACAGTTACACTAGGCTTTGAAAGTCTTGCAGAGAGTTCGAAAAAGAGTTTAAAGAGGCTCAGAAAAGTTTAGCCAGGGTGTCCCAGGCTAACCCAGGTTCCAAAGCCGAGGGCTAAATCTACCCCGTACAGCCGGTGGCAAGGGAAGCCGGGCGGGACACGGTACCTTAAGTGAGAAGGATCCTCCAGCGGTGGCAGTTGTTCCTGGCAGCGTGTGCAAGTCTCGTGGTCGTCCAGGGGAAGAGAAGATCTTGACTTGGAGGAAAGATGAAGGTCGTTGCACTGCCTGGGAAGAAACCAGCCGTGGAGTTTTCCGGTTAAAGGTATTACCCTTTAATTCGCGGTCGTGGTAAAACGTGGTATCCCGGTTGCCGGGGTGCTTGGCACAGGCAAGGGGCCACGAGATACGTCGGGAAGGCGAAAAGACGGTGAAACTGGTTATCCCCACCAGTCGAAGGAAGAAGACTCTCCGGCGGGAGATCTCCTCTGTCGTTGGGAAAAGTGGTGAGACGGTCCAGCAGGGCTCCACCAGTGGTGTCGTCGTGGCGGGTCGGCTCAGCTCCTCCCTCGTCAGATTCTTAGGTCCTGTGGCTACTTCTGAAGTTCCAGTCCCCAAAGCCCTGCTTTTATGCAGAAAACCCCCATTCACTCAGCCTAGCTGTCACTCAAACATGCTAAGTGGTGAGCCGGCCGGCTCACCACTTGGGCCAATCAGGACGGAGTGCGACTTGAGTTGCCTAGGCAACTCAGTCCAGGGTGCCTAAATCCCCCTCAACCCCTCGTAAGTACCCCAGACAGAGTGGCACCACTTTGGAGGGCTTCTGTGGAGAAGCCCGCCAAAAAGTGGAACAAAGGGCTCGACTTGGGTTGGAGTCACAGAAGAGAACACAAACGCCATTTTAGAACCGAGTTTTGGCAAAAAATACCAACCGGAGAATTAATATTAATTAAATAAACCGGTGGTATGTTCGAGGCTATCGTAATTAAATAAAGATAGTAGCCTCGAACAATGGGAAAACCCCATAGAGAAATATTCGCGGTTGAATATAAAAAGTAGTATCCACTACCACCAGCCAAAACTCGATCAGGGGGGACGGAGACGTGCCCCCTCGACTAACAGACCCTGGGGCAATCGAATTGCCCCAGCCAGTACGTCCACAATATGATGGTTTGTACTGGTTCTGTTCAGAATTTAAGACTAGTAAAGTCAATGGTGACTTTACAGACCCTGGGAGACAGTAGTCAGTCCCAGGGTATGGAGTCTATACTGGGGAGTCACTATGACACCCCTGTTTTACTGCACTGAGGGTGCTGTGTAACACACATCACAAAAACACATGAAGCCCTATGGAGTAAAAGACCCCATAGCCCATTAAACACATCTAGAGTCAAACACACTCAAATCATGTCCAAGAATGAGGGTAAAAGAGTCTCACTCTTGGCAGGAGAAAAAAAATAAACCCCAGAAATCCAGCAAAGCTGCTGGGGGGGGACTCACTAGGTTAGGAAATTCAGCCTAAACAGAGAATTCTCCCTAACAGTTGTAGTGTAAGTTTCTTTATTCTGTTCTAGATGTTGTCATTGTCGTCCTAGATTTGTTCGCTAGGAGGTGGCCGGGGACGCTGGATTCTGTCCTGATGGGTGTTGTTTGTGTCCTATTAGACATTGTGTCGCCTCTCTTTTGTAGCAGGAGTTTCTTTATTTGGTTTTTGATGCTGTCATTGTCGTCCTATATTTGCCATCCTTTCCATTGTGTTTCTCGTTTGGTGGTTTTGGTTTTTCAGTTTGCATCTGTGGTGTTCAAGAGCCAGGTTTTTATTAATTTCCTGAATTGTAGGTTGTGTGATGTTTCTTATTTCTTTCGGGATGTTTCAGGTTTTTGCAGCTAAGTGGGAGTATGAGGAGCCCCTAGGTTTTTTCTTAAGGTATGGTTTTTCTTCCAGACGGATTTTGTTGCTTGATCTGAGGCGTCCCGTTGGCTTGTAGACTGTTAGTTTCTTTTGCAGGAATTCAGCTCCTTGTCCGCTGATTCCCCTGTGAGTTATGCACATTGTTTAGAAGTTGATCCAATGGTTGACTGGGAGCCAATGCAGTGTTTTTAGGGCTGGAGTCATGTGGTCTCTTCTTGATAGTTTGCGAAGGAGTCTGGCTGCTGCATTTTGGATCGGTTGTAGTTTCCTCAGGAGGTATTCTGATATTCCGAGAGAGAGGCTGTTTGCATAGTCGATTCTTGACATGATTAGGGCGACGATTGTGAGTGTTTTGTGGGTGAAGAAGAGGAAAGGTAAGATTCTTCTTGCCGTGTGAAGGAGGAAGAAGCATTTCTTGGTTATTGCATTGATTTGTGGTTCTAAGGTTAGGGTGTTGTCCATCAGGACTCCCAGACTTTTTACTACCTTAGGAGTTGGTGCGGTTCCCATTTCCATTGGCCATGGAATGTAGGCGGTGTTCTATTGATTTTTGGATATAATCATGATTTCTGTCTTTCCTGGGTTGATTTTCCAAGTTGTTGGCATTCATCCAATTAACAACTTCTTTTAGACACTCGATTAGGGTTGAGTGATCAGCTTGATTGTCTTCGGTTTTGTAGATGATTTGAGTGTCATCTGCGTAGTTGAAACATGTAATGTATTTTTTTGAAGATTCTGATTAGTGCAGTTTGGTAGATGAAGTACAGCGGTGATGGTGAGGACCCTTGTGGTACTCCAGGCGACTCGTGGTGTGGATTTGAAGGATTTTAGCCAGACGGTTTCTGTTCTGTCTGCTAGGAAGGATTTAGTCCAGAGTAGTGCTATGTCAGTTATGCCTATGTCTTCTAGTCTTTTGGTTAGGGTGTCATGGCTAACTGTGCGAAATGCTGCAGAGAGGTCGAGTAGAATCGGAGCTGAGTTTGTGTCGGAGTCTGCGTTTGTTTTTAGGTCGTCCCAGATGGACAATAGTGCTGTTTCTGTTCCTCTTGCGGGTTTGAAGCCGACTTGTGCTGGGTCCAGTAGATGGTGTTTTTCTACGTGTTCTTGGGTTAATTTGTAGATGTAGGTTTCCAGGAGTTTTGCTGGGTAGGGAATGTTTGAGATCGGCCTGTAGTTGGAGAGGTCTTCTACGTCGCCACTTTGAATGTTTTTGGTACAGTTCCTGTTGCTAGCGAGAGGTTTAGCAGGTTTCTGTAATATTCTGATGGTGTTCATTGTGCGAGGATTGATTTGTAGATGTCAGGCGGGCATGGATCCATGGGTGAACCTGATTTCTTGCTGTGTTTTACCAGCAAGACGAAAGACTTCGCCGATATTTCAGGGAAGTTTTGGAGTTTGTGCTGTGGTTCTGTTAGGTCCGGTTTGTTGGAGGTTGTGGTTAATTGGTCAGTTTTGTATGATTTGTCGGATGTCGTTTATTTTGTTCTTGAAATGGTCTGCCAGGTCGTTGCAGAGTTTCTCAGAGGGAGTTGATGTTGTCCCAGCTTGGTGGGTTTCTTATTTCTTTGATGATGAACATTTCTTTTTGTGAGTTTGTCGCATTGGTGATTGTCGTCATAGTGCCTTCTCTTTGCTTTTTGTATTTCCTTCTTGTATGCTCGGATTTGTTTCTGGAACAGTTTTCTTTTCTGGGCTGTATTCTTTCCTCCATTCCAGCTCCATTTTCTTGTCCTTTTTCATGGCGCTTAGTAGCGGTGTGAACCATTTTGCCATTGTTTTTTTTTTTTGTTTTTTTTTGATGGGTGAATGGTTATTCGGGACGATATTTTCGATTATGAGCAATCCATTTGTGTAGCAGCTCCGCTTTCTCGTCTGTCAGCCAGCTCTAATTGAGGGTTTGTTCATTTCCAGTTGTTCGAAGAGGTTGCTTGTTTTGACGGTTTTCCAGTTTTTATTTTGTGGTGGTTGCAGGTTTGGGGGTCTGGATGCAGAGTAGAGTTGGTAGTTTGATGATATGGTCGCTCCACAGTACCACAGTATTTGTATCCGTGGTGCCGTGGTGATGAGTTTTTCCTGGGGAAGATTGCGTCAAGGGTGTCCTGAGTGTTGCTCCCTTGACCAGCTCTCATAGTTTCATGGTTGTCAGTTGTCCGGTCAGTGAGTTTTGGGAGTTGGCGCATCTTGCTTCAAACCAGATGTTGAAATCTCCCAGGATAATTAGATGTTCATGCTTGATGGCTATGTTGGTGATGGCTTCTATGAAGTTATCGACGAAGGTTGCATCATATGAAGGTGGTCTGTAAACCAGGATGAATGTGAATTTGGTTTTTGGGTTCTCTGATGGGTGTATGTATGACCATGGTTTCGCAGTTGATGTTGAGGGTCGTCTGTTTTTATTTTTAGGTGTTCTTTGAATGCTATCGTGAGACCTACTCCTTTTTATGTTTCCTGTTTATTTGAAGGCATTTGAAGTTTGCTGGGAGGCAGCTTTAGAGTGATTTTTTTAGTTGTCATCCAGCCATGTTTCTGTGATGAATAGGATGTCAATGCCGTTATCGAGGAGGTCAAAGATCTGTTGAATGTTTTGACATGGATCTTGCGTTTAATAGATTGCAGTGGAGTTTAGAGGTGTGGTTTGCTCTTTATTGTTGGGGGTCATCTTCAGATCAGTGTTGGGGTTTCCTTTGTGGTTGAGGTGTTGGTATAGGTGCGTCTGTGTCGTCAGTTCTTCTAGGTTCAGTCTTGGGTTTTTGCCTTCCTCAGGTTCTTCCAAGATTTGTGGGCATCGAGTGAATGTTACTCTTGATATGGTGATGTAGGGTGGTATTGAGTTGATTATGTTTGTTATTTCTGGCGTTGCCTGATGTCCTGCGTGGTTGTTTGGTTGCCTGCCGTTGCTGATTCTCGCGTTTCAGTTAGTTTGTTCTGGTGACTGGTTGTTTTGCGAGATATGGAGTTGAGTAGAGGGATTTTTCTCTTCTCTCAGCATTGGTTCGAGTGTTGTTCCTGTGATTCAGTGTTTTCTGCAGTTGACCGTCTTTTTTGTTGTTCCGGTGTGTTAGTTCTTTCTGCCCTTTCTTCCACTCGGTACATGTCGTTTGCATGGCATTTTGGGTCGAGGGCTGTTTTGGTCTTTGTTTGTTTTGCTTTGGTCTGACGGTCTTGTGGTGTAGGGCGATTGTCCGCTTTAAGTTTGGGTAATGTCTGTTGGTGGTCGGTAGCTGGTATTGCCGACTTTTTTGGTCGGTGTTTGAGTAAAGTAGGGGAATTTAGTTAGTATTGTATTGTTGGGTTAACGTTGGCTGCCTTTAATGAGTCTCCCTGGACTTCAGTGTGGTGAGCCCTGTGTGTGGGTTTGGAAGGTAGCTAGTTGATGTACAAGTGACCTAATGGTTTTAATGCTAATAGCTGGATTAGCGGGCCACAGCGGGAGAAAGGGCCGCGCTTATGTGGTGGAGGGATTACAATGCTAATAAACGGGTGAAAGGGTACAATTATGAGCATAGCTAAATGTGAGTCCTGTATAGTGGGAGAGAGGCCTATGCCTAGCAGGTGAGAGAGTACAATTCTAAACACAGGTACACAGGTGAGAGAGTACAATTCGAAGCACAGTACTGTTCAAATGGGTGCTATACTAGACATCCCTCTGCTTAATAGTTGTGATGGTAAGAGTCTGAGGAGGTGTTATATGCAGAAAGTGTTTCCTGAGCTTCTAGACTTGGACACTGGGGAAGACCGTATTCATAGGGTTGGCCCAAAACGAAAGGATCCAGGAGCTAGGCCTCCAGAGGTGGTTGCGGCAATACAAATCTATGGGCAAAAAGAGGCAATCCTGCAGGCAGCAATAAAAGCCCGTCAAGGTTAATGGAGTAGAAATACAATTGTAAAAGGATTTGGCACAGACAACATTGCTGAAAAGATTATTGATGGGACCAGTGGTGTGGGCTTTGATCAAAGCTTAAGTCCAATACAGATGGACATTTCCATTTGGATTACTCTTTTCAAGGGAAGGTCAACAATACTGAATTACCACATGCTAGGAAGGACTGCGGATATTGAAGATTGAGGAAGAACGGGTACCCTCAAATGGTTGCAGGCGCCTGACACGATCGGGAAGTACAAATGATGGGAATGGATTAAAACATAAAGAGAAAAGTCAACCAAGGAATGGCTCTCTGGAGGAACGGACTGGCATATGGACAATAATGCCCACCAAGAGGGTAAAAGTTTCTATGTTTTAGGTTTAGGAAATGTGGGACCCTGGGGGAAGCTATGGTCAAATGTTATTACTAGTGGGGCGGAGGGGGCAGAATCTGAGGGAATGGTGCAGAGGGGGAGGTGGGGATGATCCCGGTGCTTGGAATCGGGGTAGTTCGGTCTGGGTAGACCCGCATAAATAATCCCCGGGAGTGGAGTAGAGCTCAACCTCCATCGCTTAATGCATGGGATGAGGGGGAAATAGGTTGGGCTTGACTGGGGAGAAGGGGGATGCGGGAATAGGGAAGATGAGGGTTAGGGGGGGTAAATATTCAGGGGGTAATCAGCTGCCAATGGAACATCCAGCAGATTTAAATGTCGATGGAAGGTGGGAAAGGGATTCATAACTTGACCCTCAATGTAAGGGGTTTAAACTCCCCTGTCAAAAAGCACAATGTGAGGTTATTCCTAAAATGCAAGAAACCCGATGTGGTGACATTACAAGAGACCCACGTCTGCAGGAGACATTGTAGAAAATTAAAGCTAATTGGATATCCACATGTTACAAGCAAACAATAAGGGGAAGACTGGGTAGAGTCCTAATAGCTTTGACTGACCAAGTGGGACACAACATAATGGCTAAAGTATCCAACAAGGAGGGAAGAAATATTTTTGTTTGTAGTCATTTAGGGAGACGTGATACCAGAGCGACAATGTATACCCCAAATGCGGGGCAAGACTGGTTCCTCCAGGGGGTCCTCGATATGCTGGAATGTTTCACTAAGAGTCAAATAATCTTGACCAGAGATTTCAATATGGCATGGGATCCACAATTTGATAGGAGGTGGGGTATGACCGTCTTCGCAATGAGCTCCCACTAAAAAATTGAAATGTAGCATGGTCCGCAACGGGGAACACAGGTACATGTTTTACTCACATATTCATTGGTCTTGTTAGAGGATAGATTATATGTGGGTCTCATCATCCTCCTTGTTAGAACGAGTACAGAAAATGGACGTGGGCCCTATAAACCTGTCGGATCATGCACCTTTGTTAGTAACTTTTCAGGAACTGGAAGGGACAGGATTATCGCAGTGGAAATTCCCTAATCATGTATGAAGAGATCCGGTATTCCGTGAAGAAATACGGCTTAAAATTGGGGAATACTTAGAACTAAATGTGACTCGGGGTACATCCGAAAGGTGTGTGTTTGATGCCTTCGAAGCGACCAGGAGGGCAGAACTGATAACAAAGAAAGCCCAGAGAGAAAAGCAGTTAGCATTGACACAAAAGGTTTAGAAGAGCAATTGAAAACTGTCATGAGGGAGATGGAAACGAATAGGGGGCCAGCAGTACGGAACAATTTAGGTATCTCAGGGGGCAATAAGATCTGCTATAGACTAGGCGTGCACATTGTTGTATTTAAGACAAACTTATTAAATTACTGCCAATAAGGCCAACCTCCTGTTGGCACGGCAAGTGCGGATGAAGGAAGAAGCAGGGACCAGTCATAACATAGCAGCTGGGCAACGTACAATAAGCTCATCATCAAAAGATATAGTAAAAGCATTCACTGAGTATTACTTAGCTCTGTATACCACAGACTCCCCGGATTACCAAGTACAAAAGACATATCTGGAACCAGGTGATAAGGAGGAGTTGGAGGGTGTGATCACCCCAGAGGAAGTATGGCAAGCGATAATGTCCTTACCACTCATAAGGCTCTGGACGGTTTTCTGGCACTATTTTACAAGACCTATAATGAGCTCTTGACACCGGTGGTCTCTTCAACTCCTTCAGTGGGGAGGGCACTAATATATCTTTGATGGAAGAGGCAAGGGTGGTGCTCTTTCCTAAATCAGGCCAGGATAAAACTCAGTGTGGGTCATACAGACCCATAGATGTCATCAACATTGATGCAAAGCTGTATACAAAAATATTCACATCTAGACTGGGAAGGCTGGTACCGAAGTTGGTTCATCCTGATCAATTGGGGTTCATCATGGGCAGGTAAATATTTGACAACATAGGACTAGTGTGTCATTTGATAGGGAAAATAAGCAAAGCAGGACTATCTGCAGGGGTGATAACGCTAGATGCTGAGAAGGCTTTTGATTGCCTGGAGTGGTCCTTTTGATTTGCTACTATGGAGGCTATAGGATTTGGACCCAGATTTCTGCAAAGGGTTACGGCAAATTACCAATCCCCAATTTTACGCCTCGCTATCAACGGAGATCTCTCGCAAGAAGTACGAGTAACTAGGGGACCAAACAAGGGTGGCCATTAGCTCAGTTATTATATGCGCTCCATCTCGAGCCATTATTGTCCAGAATCGGGGAGGAGGATTAAATCGGGGATATTCAATTTGGGGGAGAAAAACATAGTCATGGCCTTCATGGATGATTTATTACTGGCGGTGGCTGACGTAACAACTTTGTTGCTGGCCTTAGCAGCAGAACTGCAACAATTTGTGGAGGTGGCGGGCCTGAACATAAACGTACGTAAATCGGTCATGAGATTTCAGGAGGGAAACATTTCTGGGGCGCGTGACAATGAGAACCAGTTTGCATCAACAGATAAGGGCATAAGCTATCTGGGGGTACTGATAACTGATTCTCTTGAGTTAATGTTGTTAGGGAGAATTCTCTGTTTAGGCTGAATTTCCTAACCTAGTGAGTCCCCCAGCAGCTTTGCTGGATTTTTGGGGTTTATTTTTTTCTCCTACCAAGAGTGAGACTCTTTTACCCTCACTCTTGGGCATGATTTGAGTGTTTCTTTGACTCTCGATGTGCTTAATGGGCTATGGGGTCTTTTACTCCATAGGGCTGCATGTGTTTTTATGATGTGTTACACAGCACCCTCAGTGCAGTAACACAGGGGTGCCATAGCGACCCCCCAATATAGACTCCATACCCTGGGACTGACTACTGTCTCCCAGGGCATGTAAAGTCACCATTGACTTTACTAGTCTCAAATTCTGAACAGAACCAGTACAATCCATCATATTGTGGACGTACTGGCCGGGGCAATTCGATTGCCCCGGGGTCTGTTAGTCGAAGGGGCACGTCTCCGTCCCCCCTGATCGAGTTTTGGCTGGTGGCAGTGGATACTACTTTTTATGTTCAACCGCGAATATATCTATGGGATTTCCCATTGTTCGAGGCTACCAACTTTAATTATTTAATTCCTATAGCCTCGAACATACCACCGGTTTATTTATTTAATATTAATTCTCCGGTTGGTATTTTTTGCCAGAACTCTGTTCTAAAATGGCGTTTGTGTTCGCTTCTGTGACTCCAACCCAAGTTGAGCCCTTTGTTCCACTTTTTGGCGGGCTTCTCCAGAGAAGCCCTCCAAAGTGGTGCCACTCTGTCTGGGGTACTTAGGAGGGGTGGAGGGGGATTTAGGCACCCTGGACTGAGTTGCCTAGGCAACTCAAGTCGCACTCTGTCCTGATTGGCCCAAGTGGTGAGCCGGCCGCTCACCACTTAGCATGTTTGAGTGACAGCTATGCTGAGTGAATGGGGGTTTTCTGCATAAAAGCAGGGCTTTGGGGACTGGAACTTCTGAAGTCGCCACAGGACCTAAGAATCCGACGAGGGAGAAGCTGAGCCGACCTGCTACGACGACGCCACCGGTGGAGCCCTGCTGAACAGTCTCACCACTTTTTCCCAGCGACAGAGGAGATCTCCAGCCCGGAGAGTCTTCTTCCTTCGACTGGTGGGGATAACCAGTCTGCTTCCTTTTTCACTTCCTGGAGCATCTCGTGGCCGCCTTGCCTGTGCCAAGCACCCCGGCAACCGGGATACCACGTTTTACCACTACCGGGAATCAAAGGGTAGTACCTTTAACCGGAAAACTCTGCGGCTGGTTTCTTCCCTGGCAGTGCAACGACCTTCATCTTTCCTCCACGCCGAGATCTTCTCTTCCTCTGGACGACACCACGACTTGCACCCACTGCCAGGAACAACTGCCCCCGCTGGAGGATCCTTTCCACATAAGGTACCGTGTTCCGCCTGGCTTCCCTTGCAACCGACTGTACGGGGTAGATTTAGCCCCCGGCTTTCGAACCTGGGTTAGCCTGGGACACCCTGGCTAAACTTTTCTGAGCCTAACTAAAACCTTTCTGAACGCCCTGCAAGACTTTTTAAGCCTGTTGTCATTGTGTGATCTTGGGTGCATTTGGGCCCTGCTCTCCAAGAGTGGGCCCGGCCTATGGACTTTGGCTCACAAGTAACTTTTGACTTTACTGCCTTGTTTAAGAGTTCCTAAATATTAGTGTGATGCATTTTCCTACATTCTGCCTTTTTCCCTCACTTTTTCGTTAACTTATTGGAGTGCCATCTATAGTTAAGCGCTCACCTCTGTCTGGAAATAAGTGGTGTTAACTAAGACTTGTCTGATAAGGAATAAGGGATGTATATAGAACAATAGTAACTGTGTTTAGAGTGATTTACAATAATAGTGCTGGAGTGTTTCAATCAGTGTGTTTTTAAATAAATAATGATATACCTTGATACCAAAGCTCTGGTCAGTGTTTGCTTGTGCTATTGTATCTGAGTGCCTATTGTGTATACTTTGCATACTGCCTAACTCTTCTTGAGGGAAGTGTGACTGCTCAGCCACAGCTACCAGGTAAATCGGGGTGGTGCAGACTGCTACCAAGTGGATTTACTGCCAACACCTGTAACCCTAAATCTTTTGAAGTGGTCCCCAAGGGAACTGCACAGGTTTCTGCCTAACAAATGTATCGAGCTAATTATCTTTTATTAGAATCAATTAAACAGAGGCTCAAGGAATGTAACTCCCCGACCATCTCATGGAAGGGGAGAATAAATGTAGTTAAAATTATAGTTATCCCAAAAAGTAGTATTACATTCAGGCGCTGTCACTAATGGTCCCCCAAAAATTCTTCAACGCACTCAATAAGATAAGGGAATACATTGGAAAGGTAAGAAATGAAGTGTATCGTGGAAGGTACTAACAGCGTCTGTGCTTAAAGGGGGATGGGGGCGTCCGATTTCAAAATATACTTTCAGGCGGCCCAGCTGAGAATTATTAGGGAATGGTTTTAAAAGGGCATGGAAAAAAATGGGGTTGCGGATGAACAGAGCTGTGATGGGAAGGCCACTTCAGGAAGTCCTTTGGTGTCAAAAACATGATCGCCCTACTGACGTACAATAGCAAAATCACTACCCTGTTGGCACAGGTATGGGATGCTCTGGTTAAGCGGTCAGGTGTCACGGTTTCCCTCTCCTTTTACACCTCTTTTTCGCAATCCCCAGTTTACCCCGGGATTAGAACAGTGTGCCTTCAAGAAATGGGACGAAGCGGGATGTCTAAAGATGGGTGATATGGTGGAGGGGCAGGAGATTAGTTCATTCCTACCAAGCAAACAAGAATTTGCCCTGAGCAAAAAAGAAAGGCTGAGGTATGTCCAGCTACGACACTGGTTAATGGGAAATGAATGCTTTATAAGATACCTTTGAGAATACATCACCACAAACCCAGGGGGCAGACATGTGGTTGCTGCGATGTTTGAGATGATCGAAGATAATCCCGGACAAATTGAGTGGGGGTTATGGGGAAGAGTTACCGGGACCATCATTACAGAGCATCAATGGGTGGCACTTTGGAAGGCGATTCCGAAATTAATGTGGGCGCTGAAATCGGGGTCAAGGTAATGGTGCTTTGGCATCCAACTCCAGAGAAACTACATCAATTCTACTCAAGTGTTCCAAGTGAAGGTTGGCAGGGATGTAACATGATGGGCTTGTGGGGTCCTATATGGTGGCAGTGCCCCAAATTGAAAACCTACTGGGGACGTGTTAATGAGGCGATGAAAGCGATTTTATGTCCACAAATAGGTAGAGACATGGGGGAAGCAATGTTGGGTCTGGGGGATGTAATGGAGGTTCTTCCTGTGAAGCGTCGTAGGAAAGCATATATGATTCCAAGTGTAGCTGCTTGTCACTCTTTGCACAAAAATGCAAACAGTTTACGGCCCCTACCGAGCAAGATCAGTTAATGAAAATGTGGCATTATCTCTTTGGAATGGGTTATATATGTGGTACAGGGGTGTGGGGGTTTAAGGAGGACTGGAGTTTGGATTTGGATTTTCTTAATAAAGACTTTCGAGAGAACGGGTGCCATTAAAGAATAGTAGTTTTGGACTTATTTTTCTGATTGTCAATGGTGGCAGCTGTTTGGGGGAGCGGGGGGGGGGAGATGGGAGAGTTGCGGGTGGGTTTGTATCCTAAAAGTTGAAAATGTCAATAAAAATAAGTTTAAAAAAAGTGGGTAAGGCCTGTGTCTAAACTATAGTTCTTATTTAACTTAATAGATATTATGCATGGGTTTATAATGTGTATATCTTGCAGTATACTGCTGTGGTGTATTCTACAGGGGTTACAATTGGGAATACGGTCATTCTCTACCAGCCTTACTCCCCTCCGGCCCCTTAAGTTAAGCCTAACTGCTCTGCCATAGCCACCCCTATAGAGAGCCCCCGCACCCCATCTGGTGAGATTACGCACGCACAACACGTCAATTCAGGATAGAGATGCCAACTAACCTACTCCACTAACAATTTCCCCCTCTGCGTACACCTCTCAAACTTCAAGCCAAACACAACCACAAACCTACAGCACAACAAACCGCACTACACTGCAACAACAAAACACACACAGACTTGCACAACAGTACACGACGACTACTGGCCACAAACACCCAAGGCCCAGCCAACTGACCCACCGGTCTGAGGCCGGCAACCGCACATCACTGCTTTCTTGTACTTTTCCAGCTTCCTTCCACTAACTCACCCTCCCCTCCTCTTTCAGAGCCGCCAGGGGACCACTCCGGGGGTGATAGTGCGCGGTACAAATGTCCTTTAACATTAACATAGCTGTTGATGATTGAGGCAGTTCCTTCCTTGTCCAGGAACCTCTGTTGGGGCAGATGAACCATGTGTATATGATAAACCCGGACAGCGCCTCCCTAACGCTTGAAGGACTGCCCCTAAAGAACAGCTCCTGTGCTGGCATTAACCACTTCAAGGAGCTTGGCAGAGAGCAGTACCTAGTAAGGAGCTAGAGAGAACAGCAAATGTGAGATTGCAGTGTTACTGGACTGGCAACCCCAACCCATCTTGCATATCTGCATGTGCCTCTTGACTTTCCTCCAGCCGCAGCATACTTTTTGGCCAACGAATGGTGCAATGATCCAAAATGCAATGCGCATCTAAGCCACCCAACGTGAATTGTATACCACCCCCAGCAGACCTCAAACATTACAACACTACACCTCTCCACTTACTCAGAGTGCACAATATATACAGCCCAATAACGCACATTAAAATCGTCGAAACGTGATGCAAAGCTACGACAATTTGTCAATGACCAATTACCAAAGCCAAACTAATTGGCTTTGCCCATGCTTGTTTGAGCTTTGATGTTTGTATGTCATATTACACTTTGTTAGGAGATACTAAGGTGCAACTATGTGTCCATGAAGAATTGCACAAACCAAAACATTTCACATTGCCAATGATTGTTTTTTTGAAATGTCAGCCTTATGTTTGTGTAGCATACACCCCTTTTGTAAAAATGATGCAAAGCTACGGACGTTTGTTGATGAGGAAGTACAAACCCCAAACTATTCACTTTGTCAATAATTGTTTTGTATTGAGTCATTGATCATAGCAATTGTGAATTGCGATGTTGCACTTTATGAAAGGGGATACAAAGCCACTTCCCTTTCCATGGCGGCCATCTTTGTGAAGGATTTACCTTTGTTGAAAGACGGAAAATCCTGGGTGATAATGGCGTTATGTACCTGTTCCATGGGTAGCATCAGTGGGGGGGGGGGCTGGTTGGTGGGTAACGGCCCTGGGCCCATGTTAATGGCCCTCACTTTGCTTGGGCAGTTAACTGGGGCCGCGGGCCATTACCCCACCCCACCGTTGCCTGTGGAACAGGTAAATAACGCCACATTATGACTCAAGTACCTATGTCAAATATACATACCATTGTTTTACATTTTACTCTCGAGTTGGATGTTGCAATTGAAGCAGGCACAACTTGAAGGGAAAGTATAGATGTGTGCCAAAATGATCAATAATTGAAGTGGACAACTGCAATCATGTTAAAACAATTGGAAAGCTTTACATTTGCCATGCTTGATGGGTCAGGATCGGTTATGCCATATTTAGCGACGATACATCCACGGGTTCAAAAGCTATACGAGAAAAATGTTTCCTATAATGTGAGATGCCACTTTATAGCGATTACCCAGAGTCGCCCCCCTTTCCAACCTGCCAACAGTCTGCTTCCATTCTTGTCTGCTTGAGGAGCCTTCAATATTGTTACTCTCTCCTCAAAGCTTTTCTTGCAAGTAATAGGGCAACTTCACTCACCTTGGGTTTGTGTCCCCTCTTCGCAGGGCTGGAAAGTGGTGGCGTGGTACTGAAGAGCCCTACAGCAGCCGCTGATATTCAGACGTCGTCCCCCGTTACACTCCGGTGTCTCGTTGATGGGCACCCACGGTAAGGTGCTTTTGTGTCTGTGTGCTGTCACCTGGGTCTGTCTCGACAGGACTGCTCCTGTGCATATAGGCTTCCTGGGGTTCTGAACAGTGATGCAAACCACGAATACCAAAGCTTGAATCGGGGTTATTGAGAATCTGAGAAGTCAGACTGTGAAGGTGGCCAAAAGGCTGGCTTCTATTTTGAAGAGTCTCTTGTTTTAGCGGGCATGCCTGTAAATGGTGTGCTTGGAGCTGAACACGTTCAAAATGAGGGAAGGCCTGTAAGAGGTTAGTCCTGTTCCCACAATGCCAGGCCTTTCCCATCCTCTAACGTCTGCTGCACACCATGCAGGTGCACAAGCTGTATGCCCCCGTACAGAGGCTCGCTGTATTACCTATGGAAAATAAGGTAAGGTGGCAAGCTACTAGCCAGCCACAGCCACTCGGCACATCAATTCTAAAGATACAGACCGCACACCATGTCGTACCCACCAAGAGTCAATTCGCCAATGGCAAGTGCACATTCTGTGCCCTGATATGACCCATATAGCAATGACTCTCTTATGTTTAAAGAAGGATGATCATACCCTACCACCAATTTAACTACACTGCGCCAGGGACACCTGCACTGCTGGGTGCCTAGGTTAGCGGCTGTGAACTTGTACATACTTCACATTCAAGCATCTAAAGCAATAACACCATCTTCATTGCAAAGAAGTCCATTCACTTGAGAATTGCGCAGGATTACAATACACGCATGCAGGAAGTGCGGATGGAAGCTCAGCCCAAATCACATTTATTTTGTTCCTTCTGTATTGATATTTTTTGTTCGCGCTCGTACACAAGTGTTTCAGAACGAGATGAGGCAAGGGAGAGGAACAAGGGAGAACAAAACACTAGGCCCAGTGACCTTGAGAATGCGCAAGTGCATGAGAAAGGGGAACGTGCATGGGAGGGGGAGAGAAGTGGAAAATGCTGAGCAAAGGAATACAAAGAATAATACGAAGTCTTGAAGCCTAGTAAGGCTTTAAGTTGGCTGCTGTTGGAGGGAGTTTCCTAGAGGAGAGGGGGTGAAACCCCCTCCATGTAACATTTAGCGTTAACCCTGCCTTGAGACATAAGGACCGTGACGATTCCCAAGATGTCGTCACTTCTCCTTGGGGGGTGGGAGGGTATTCCCTTCCCATAAGGCCAGGGAGGTGAGGCTGCTACCCCATAGTCCCCCTGAGGGTGGTGCTCAGCAGGAGGATCTCATGGGAAGAGACTTTTCCCCCTCTGAGGACAATCTTCCAGCCACACCTTCCTGCCCCATAAAGCCCAACTCCCTATCCTATACAAGTACTGACTTGAGGGAGAACAAGGACTACCTAAGGGAGACCTACTTGACAGATATTACGAGGAGGAGGAGGAGGAGGAGGAGGAGGAGCGGTGCAAGGAAGAGTAATGGTGAGAACTTGAATGAACATTCCAGTTTTCTGTGTCCATTGGCAATAAAGATGAAAGAAGGATTTAGCATTTTGTCAAGCAGGCTGTCCAGCCCTCTGTGGAGGAACCGCGAGCGCAGGAGTCATCTGGCGTGGAGAACAGAAGGGGCTGCTGGCCGAAATGCTAGCGGGCAGGTGAAAACCTAGCTACCCGGTCCACAGATGTACCAACTCACAAGGAGAAGCAGAAATCCATACCGCGCACTCTAGTAAGATGCACATTCTGCGAGGGACCAAACACTGCGCAGTTGCCACAGCACAACGAAGAACCAGGAAGCCACGAAAAACCTGAAGCAGAAGAGGCTGAGACCGATGAAGTGCCAAAAGCTAAAGTATAGCAAACGTTTTATAAAAATTAGGAAAACTTTTAAAGGGAGTTTAGGGGCAGGTAAGAACTACTGTAACTTGCCCACATACTCGGATTCTTCCCAGGACTTGCAGGTCAATGGAAGAAGGTCCGAGTTGGCTTTTCCTGCCGTCAGCCTCAGTCATTGATTTGCAGGGATGCAGGTTCGAGCTGAACCCCAGTCTGTTTCTTTCGCTGGTGCAAGGACTCCCTAATGAAGAATACAGAAAAACACCATGCAGGAACCCTCTCAGGACTGGACTCGACGCAGGTAAGCTGGTTTGGCCGATGGTCACTGCAGCACGGCGACGCCAAGGGCCTCACTTGTCAAACAAACTTTCCTTCCTATCTCGTGTCCCCTTGATGCTAGGACTCCGGAATGTCACTGAGGTAAGTCTTGTAGGACAAACTCAGGATCCCCCAAGTTCCAGGCCTCAGCTCAGAGCGGGGACATTAGTAGCACGGTAGCCCAAACTCTGAGCTGGTCAGCCACAGGATGCTCCCGGGACGCTTCCGAAGGCTCTTCGTCGCAGTGTACCGAGCAGACGTCGGGAATGGATGTTCCCTCTACTCCAAAGGTCACAGCCCCCTCGCAGGACTGCTGAAGATCGAGAGCAAGACCGGGCTCCCCCAAGACCGCAACAGAAGTTGGTCGCCAGGCCTCCTTCAGTTAGGTCTCCAGTCTTTTCACTGGTCTTGGCTCCTTCAGGCTCCTTTAGGTTACTCCAGGAATGGGTACAGGCGGTCCTCTTCTTGTCCTAAAAGCCAGTGAAGATCCGAAACTCCCACTAGCAGGATTAGCCACACACACACACCTTAGCAGTGGTCCAATCGGGACCACTGGCAGGATCATTCATGCATACCACTCGGACACACTGAAACCAGTTTGTGGATTGTGACCTGACAGTTCAAGCCCACATCCCTCCAGTAGCCTGCCAAAAGCCTCTGCTTTCCTGGGCACTGGAAGCCCATTTAAGATGGGCCTTAGGATCTCGCCCGTTCGACATTCCAGAAAGTTAGTCTGCCCTGGCATGGTCTTGACTAGGCCTATGCTCAATGGTTAAGTCTCTCCCTGTAGGCTTATGGACCATCGAAGCAGCTCTGGATTTCCACTTTCATGTACATTCCCCACTTAACAGGATTGCGCTTTGGTTGGATCCTGAAAGTTGACCCATTGAGGTAGGTTTGGGATCTTGTAAGGGCACATGCAATCGTAAAACACTCTTTCTGGACTGTGGCCCGCCTAGGCTCTCTACACTGTTGTTTTTTTACTTATGGGGTGTGATCCCTGCCCCAACCCAAGTGAATGTATTCATAACCAGGCCTCATTCGCCTGCCCTCTGGGATTCTGACCTACATAACCTGTCTGGCTGTGAAGAGTGCTCTGTGCCTCGGCTACTTCAAGTGCCAACTCAATGATGTTAAGTTGCATCTTCCATTCTGTTTTAGGCAGCTCTTGCCCACTAATGGTCTGCTTTCTCCTTGTCTTTCTCATTCCAGAGAGGTCCTTTAATGTGTCAATCATGAGTAAAGTGATGTCCTTCGAATGATTTGTTTTATGGTTCCAGGTGATCTGTCTGTGTAGGTTTATTAATTCGTGCAGTTCCTGGTAGGTTTCACCCATGTACTTTCTTTGTACACATTTCATGCATTGGCTGGGGTACCGTGAGGGATCAGAAATGTTAGGCAGACAACCTTTGGATGATTTCTCAAAATATGTAATTTTATTAAATTATAGGTTTCAACAAATGCCTCACTATCCCTACCTTGACAAAGGTTTCCCTGCTGATCAAAACCTAAGGAAACACTCTAACAAAGGATCTCTGGCACTCGCACTTAAACATAAAATACACAAGATATGTGGCAATTCACAAAAATATCAACAATAGTATTTCTTATATATTCACAGTATCTCTTCATAACCTGGGTGAACTCCTTGTCCCAGGTTTCAAGTGGATTCAGTTCCAACGTTCAACAAAAAAACCCAAGGAAATCCGAGTTTGCAACAAAGTTCCAACTCAGTTCCTGGCTCCTCCACTTAGTCAAAATAAAGTTCTGTTAACCAATATACTCCTACGTTCCGTCCCCTTTCCTACATACTTATGGGACATCCCTCCGTCCTTTGGGACGGGACCGGAGCACTTTGTAAAAGCATCTAAAAATTTCCCAAACATTTTTTATTCCTTCCTCTCTTTCTACGCAGGGCCCGGCACGCGGCCGTAACCCCGCCCATCTTGGCTCTGCATCGCCCATCAGTCCTTTTCTCCGCTAGTTCGGGGCTGGGCGCGCTTGCATCCTCTGAAGATCTTCCCTTTTTTCCCTCCTCTCGGGCTCTCGCTAGCGATAGTTTACTAGTCTCTCTGTTGTTCACAGTGGACTTTGCAGATTGTTCATTGTGTCACCGACGCTTCGCGAGGGCGGTTCCCCATCCTCTTTGTCTAGAGTGTTTGGGTCCAGATCACCGTTGGGACTCCTGTTTTTGTGACTCCCTTACGGTACGGGCGCTTCAACGTCGGTTGGAGCGGTGGGAAGAGGTGTTTCAACGTACTCCTCCTTCGCATTTTCAAGTCTTTATCGACGAAAAGTAGAAACGCCCGGTAAGAAGTTTACTTTTCAGAGCACCCTGGCCGGGAGATACCTTTCCGGGCTCTTCCCGAGCCGGGGGAGCATTGATCGCTCTGTCACCGGGGATTGCCCCGAGGCACCTTCGGGGCCTAATAATTGTACAAGTTTTCTCTGAGGGTCTCCATAAGGGACCTGTGGATACCGGAGCACGTTCCGAGGCCCCTCCTGTGGGGGCTGCCTGTAGACCCTGTTCTGAGTCGTGGGGTACCAGAGCTCTCTCTGAGGCCTTATTATCGGCTTCCCTCAAAAGTACCGGGGTGCGCCCCGAGGCCTCGGCTGGTCTTGGTGTTACCGAACGGATGTTCGAGGCCTGCGCTTGTAAGGCTGTTACCGGACCTGGGTCCAAGGTCCCTCATGCAGAGGCTAAAACGACCAACATTTCTGAGAGGCCTGCCCAGGCCTTATCAGTGAAAGTTGTTCCTCACTGTTCCGCTCTTGTGGTGATGCCAGAACTGTTGAGGGGGCAAGGAGTGAAAGTTCCTCCTTTACCGGCAGTGCCGAGGTCCTTCCTGTGGAGGCTAGTTTGCCCACTGGTATGTCGCAGAAACATTCCAGACCACATAGTACCGGCTCGGCCCAGGTCCCTTATGTAAAGGCTAACATTAAGACCCCTGACCCACCGACGGGGACCCCTGCCTCACTTCCACACGTGTTGCAGGTCCCCTCAGGTGATGGCAAAATGCAGCCGTTCCCGCCACGACCACAGTGGCCATTTTGGGTGCTCACCCTACAACTACGCCATCGGCCTCAGGTGTAGGAGTTGGTTCCGTGGCTGCACATAAAATTCCTTGTGCGCATCTGTTTAGTCTAGTTTACCATTGGAACGCCCAGATGCCCCTTCCGCACAATGTCTCGTTGCCTCTGGGTTCGGCACCTTTGATTTTTGTGGACACTTCGGGGGATGAGCCTGTGTGGCAACCCTCCCCTCTGCGTCCCTGGAATTATCCTCCTCATGAGAGGCCTTCTCCGGCAGTTCCGAAACCGTCTCCGGAGGATGCCTTTTTTGGCAAATTTCAGATGCTCATGTGTACCGACCCCATGAGAGAGTATTTCAAGGCTCTTTTTAGGGAGATATGCCCGCCTGCACCTCTGGCTCCACCGACCCTTCCTCCCTTGCCCCCATTGTGCCCATGGACAAGACGTTGCCTGACACGGTTCAGCAGGATCCTGATTTGTCGGATGATGCGCAGGGCGAGCAGGACAGCGAAGACCAGCCCCGCTCTTAGAGCTTTTCATGACCAGGTACTGGACATGATGTGCCTGTTGGATGTTCCAGTGCCCGAGGCACCCGCTCCGCAGGAGGGGGTGCTTTCGGGGGCATTCACCTTGTCTCCTTTGGAGCGTACCGGCCTGTTCTTACAGAAGGACGTTTTGGTCGAAGTCCGCAGGGTCTGGGAAAAGCCACACTCTGGACTGTTCGTCAATAAGAAAATTGACGCGTGTTACAGGCTGCTTTCTTCGGAAGAGGTGGCCCTGTCATCTTGTCCACCCCCCTCCTCAACATTGGTGGCTGCAGCCACTTTGCAGTCCAGGCCTGCAGCGTCCTCTTCTACGACGGTGACTCAGGTTCTGGGGAAAGAGGACAAACTCCTGGACTCCCTTGGGAGGAAGATTTTCGCTAATTTGGCCTTACAGCTCCAGCAGGCCAACGCGGAACTGGTGTTAGCGGGGGCGAACATGAAGATGTGGAAAGGTCTGTCAGAGTTCGAGGAGTTCATTCCAGTCGAGAAGCTGGATGACTTTAAGGCGGGTTTATCTGACGCCAGAGTCTTGGCCCAGGATCTTCTGGAGGCCACGGCTCATCACGTCGACACATCGGCTCGGGGCCTATGCTGGGTGTTGACACCTCTCACCAGGCGTGGTTGCATGCCACCAAGTTCTCGAAGGAGGTACATGACAAGGTGTTGGACCTGCCGTTTAACCGTAAGGAGCTTGTTCATTCCACAACGGAGAAGTGGAGCTCACCAAAATGAAGGACAGCACCCAGACAGCTAAATCCTTGTCAGTCCCGGTTAAAACCCCTTTCAGGACCCAGAGACCGCTGTCGCAGAGCTGGCCCTACACTGGTTTCAGGGGCTTTCTAGACCGGGAATCCCGCTGAGTGGATACTCCTTCGGGTAATAACCGCCAGAGGCAGAAACGGACTCAGTTTTTCTCCCGCTGATCAGCCTCCGCCTCCGCCTCAGGTGGTAACACCACTGAAAAGCCTGCCAAATGAGGGTTTTCCTCACTCGCACGAGACCCTGGTGGGAGGACGCATTGCGTCTCATTGGGAGGCGTTGCAGACCATCACAGAGGAGGGTTGGGTCTTATCAGTAGCTCGGGTGGGCTTTCGCTTACCCCTACCCCACCCTTCAACCCTCCTTTCCAGCAGTCGGGATCGCCCTCCCTAAAAGCCGAGGTGCAGAAACTGCAGGACCTCAGAGCTGTGGGTTCCTCTTGGGGAGCGAGGGGAGGACTTCTACTCCCGGCTGTTTACGGTGCCCAAACCCATCCAGGCTGGCCTCTGGACCATCCTAGACCTTTCCCAGTTCACTTTCCCTACCCCCAAGAGAAATTCAAGATGATCACGCCCAGCCAGATACAGTCGGCCCTGCAGATGGGCGATTGGCTCAGTGTGGTGGATCTTCAGGATGCCTACATGCATATCCTGATCTGGGGTCCACACAGGAGATATCTCCGTTTCTCTGTGTGAGACGAGCATTTCCAGTTTCGAGTGCTTCCTTTTGGCCTAAGTTCGGCACCGCGTGTCTTTACAAAGATGTCGGTGATCGCGGCCTATCTTCGTCTGCAGGGTATCCATGTATATCAGTATTTGGACGACTGGCTCTTGCGCAGCCCTTGTCCGCTGAAAGCTGCCTGCAATCTTCAGTCTCTCCTCCAGCTCCTGTTCCACCTCGGGCTGTCGGTGAACTGGCGGAAATCTTCCATGACGGTCTCTCAGGACATGATCTTCCTGGGTTTTCGCTGGAACACGATCGACTGCCGATGTACCTGACCGGGGACAGAATGGCAGATCTGTTGGCCACGTGTCAGATGTTTGCGCAGTCGGAGAGCATGTCGGCCTGGTGGTTCCAGAGGCTTTTGGGCCTCATGGCCTTGTGCTTTTCAGATGGCTCTTCGGAGTTCGTGGCTTCAGGCTGTGGATCCGGACTCAAAGTTGATAACGATTCCGGATTCCATGAGAGCGGCCCTGGACTGGTGGACGTCTCTCAGCAACCGGTCGGTGGGGGTGGGGTTTCAGGACCCAGCTCCGATGGTAACTGTCACGATGGACTCCTCCCTTCTGCGGTGGGGTGCGATGTTGGATCTTCTACAGGTCTCGGACCTTTGGTTGCCTCAGGGCAAGCTCCTCCACATAAATCATCTGGAGCTCCTGGCGATCTTCCTAGCGCTCAAGGCGTTCAGACAGATTATAGCTAACAGGGTGATCCGGATTCGCACGGACAATGCGGTGTCGATGTTCTACATCAACAAGCAAGGGGGCACCAAGTCTCCCCCGCTCGTGGAACTGTCCATCCAGATTTGGGACTGGGCGGTTCAGCATGGTGTTTGGCTACTTGCGGTACACATCTGGGCCAGCTGAATGTCACGGCAGATGCCGTCAGTCGGCGGATGATAGTCAGCTACGAGTGGGAACTGAAGGCGAAGGTCCTCTCATGGATTTTCCTGCGCTGGGGCACTCTGGAAGTGGACCTCTTTGCTACGGTGGCAAACAAGAAGCTTCCTCTGAATGCCTCCAGAAACGGTCTGAGAGCCTCTTCTCTGGGCGATATTAGAATCCTGTGCAGTACCCTTAAGGACCAGTACACACAATTAAGACTACAGGTGGCAGTACAAGTTTTACCTTTGGTACAAGCCTGTACTACTAGGTTATAGTGGTAGCAGTAGCGGAGCAGCCAGGCTTATCTCAATAGTATATGAGCAGTAGCAGAGATTACACAAAGGGACCACAATTACTATGGCTCAAGGTTTCAGGTAAAAAAATATAATTACATTTATTTTATAAACCATTCGTTATCGACACAACACTTCTATTAATTCAAAAACCACATGTTAAATATACTACAACTAACCAATTCACTTTGTACAGTATGATTCGAGGTAAGTACCCTGTGTTTGAATGGACCGGTGTTATGAAACAGAACATGTTAGCGTGAATACAATTTCCGATCACTTTTTGACAGTTCGGTCTACTAGATAAACTCTTATCTGTGGCAAGAAATGCTACCGGGGTAAAAACACACTTAGCACCCGAAATACCCAGAGAGAGTTGGGGCAAAAATTGCAGGCAATATGTTGGTTAGGTAGACAGAATCGAAGAACACACATAGACAGGGATTCAAGATTCAAAGGGCGGGAGCCAAAGTCAAATGACACCGGGTGCCTGTCGTGGATCACAGTCGGACAGTTCGAGATTCAGCGTTGCCAAGAGTACTTTGATATTGTCAATGTTCGGAAGCAAAAGTTATAAGAAGGAGGGAAAAGTAAGGACAATCCTTAAAATAGAGGAATGGGGATTTCAACCAAAATTCCTCAAACGGGACACAGTACCTTTCTCAAAGAACAAAGCTGGTGCCACGGCAGTTGATCCTGTTGGTTTCCCGCAGACCCACGCTTTCCTGCAGCGTCAGCACGAAGAACGATGAGGGCGTCCGGCAACGACCATGATTAAAAGGTGCGCTCCTTAAAAACAGGAGAGGTTCTTCAGGTGGCTATCCGGACCACTACAGCAGTGTGCAGCGATTTCGACCATGAAGGCGACCTCTGGCTGCAGATGAGCTGGTTATCCCCACCAGGCTCAAGGGAAGAAGACTCCGTACTGGATCTCCTCTTAGTCGTTGAAGGGTAGATAGCTCAGGACTGCAGCAGGGCTTCACCGGTACGGGGTAGTTGCAGCAGTCGACCTCTCCTCCACTTCTCGTCGGTTCCTTGTAGTTCCAGTGGCGACTCTCTGACTTCCAGCCCAAGAGACCTGCCTTTTATGCGCAAAACCCCCATTCACACAGCCTGGCTGTCAATCACCCAGCAGGGGGGTTGTGCAGCCCGGACAACCACCTTGCCCTATCATGGCAAAGTGTGACTTGGGTTTCCTAGGATACCCTGTGCAGGGGCTGACAACACCCCTCCCTCACATTCAGCCCACCTAGACATCCAGGCGCCTGGAGGAGGGCTTCTTAGCAGAAGCCTGCCAAAAGACAATGAACAAAGAAGGCAAACCTGGTTTGCCGCGCAAAGTAAAATACAAGAAGGGTTTTAACAAAAAGAAATTGCGAATAAACCGTACCGTCGCCAAAAGAGAAAGCATTTGGTCAAGCGGGTTTAAGTTCGAGGCGAATACAATGGCCTACAATATTACCACAGTTATATAAGATAACTGCGGTAGAAAGTTGGGGTAGATACCACTGCCACAAGCCATGTCTAAATGTTAAAGAGCGAAACAATGCTCTGTGAGGTACAGATAAAGAGTTAAGTGTTAACCCTTCCTGCACTCCATGTAAAATGGTGTGTACTAGATCTGTGGTTAAATTTGACTAAGTAAAGTTAATGGTAACTTTACCTTTTTCTGGGGGACGGTAGTCGCTTCAGAAATGCAGTTGGGGGGAGTCTGAACGACAACCCTGTGCCACTGACAGAAGGTGCTGGGTGACACACACAAAGAAGGGGGCTACTGAAGTGGTGTACTCCAGAGCCCACAATCACAAAAAAACAGGTCGAAACACATAGCAAAACACAAGTAAGAGTGGGGAAAAACTTCCACTCTTACCAAGTGGAAAGCAGCAGCTCGAGTGATCCAGCAAAGCTGCTGAGGGACTCACTAGGTAAGGGAAATTAGCCATGAAATGAGAATTCTCCCTAACAGGATGCTCTCGAAATTCCATGGGACAACATGAGGGCTTATGCTTTCCCGCTTTTGCCTCTAGTTCATTGGACCATTTGCAAATTGAAGAACTCGGTGAACTGTTCGCATCTGCTCATTGCCCCGTGGTGGCCGGCCAGGTTTTGGTTCTCAGAACTTCAACACCTGTCAGTGTATCCTCCGATCGGGTTACCGGTGACCCCTGATCATCTTCACCAGGGGGAACAACTGTGGCACCCCTCCCCACAATCACTCAGTTTGGCGGCATGGTGCCTGAGTTCAGGTCTTTAGAACAACTTGGTCTGTTTGCGGATAACATGCGCTTTATCCAGGCAGCCAGGAAACCTTTGACTTGGTCCCAGTACAAAAGCATATGGCTTAGATTCTGTCATTGGTGTTTAGACAAACAGATGGACCAAAGGCGGGCTACGATTGACACAGTACTGTCCTTTGTATCCCATCTAGCAGAGTCGGGAGTTCACGTTCTGTCATGTAGAACTTATCTTTCGGCGGTTTCTGCCTACCGATCTACGGCCCAATGTTCTTGCTCCGTCTAATCCAGTGGTTAAGAGACATTTTGCGGGCTTGATGCGCCTTTATCCTGCGATTCGCAGTCTGCACCCGGCGTGGGATCTAAATGTGGTCCTGACGGCGTTGTGCCATAAGCCTTTCGAACCAATGGCCACGGTGGACTTCAAGCACATCTCATGGAAGGTGTCCTTTTTGGTGGCCATCACTTCGGCAAGGCGTGTGAGTGAACTCCAAGCTTTGTCGGTGGAACATCCCTTCTTGGCTTTTCACAAGGATAAGGTGGTCCTACGGACAAACCCTGCTTTTTTGCTGAAGGTGGTTTCTGAGTTCCATCTAAACCAGTCTATTACCTTGCCGGTCTTTTTCCCAAATCCCGCGTCAGAGGCGGAAAGGGTTCTACAATGTCTGAATGTTAGAAGTGCTCTTAAGTTCTATCTTGACAGGACTTCCGATCTTAGGAGCTTTTCTCAACTGTTCGTCACCTTTGGCAATCCGCAACGTAAGCAGGCCTCTAAGGCGACCATCTCCCGATGGATTGCGGCCTGCATTACGGAGTCTTGCACCGTTCAAGGGTTGAAGCCTCCTAAAGGTATTCATGCATACCTGGTGCAGGGCAAGGCAGCCGCAGTTGCCTTTCAGAAATGTCCCCTGGGAGACCATCGCAAAGGCAACTACTTGGGCCTCCTCATCAGCTTTTTGTAAACATTGTCTAGACCGGAGTTCAAGAGCTGATGCCCAGTTTGGTCAGGCTGTGCTGAAGAACCTTTTTCAGTAAGGGATTTTTTCCCATCCACCCATAGATCCTGTAAGGAGTGCTTGGGAATCTCCCATAAGTATGGTGGAAAGGGGACGGGGGAACGTAGGAGTATAATCAGGTTACTCACCGTACTGACCACCTTACTCCTAGTCCATAGTCCCCTTTTCTCCATACGCCCACCCGCCCGATGTCCCCTCTAATAAGGTTCCTCTGTTATTGCTAAAAGGTCTCTGACCTGGCGATAGAAAAGGACTGATGGGAGATGCGCGGGGCGGAGACTAGATGGGCGGGGTTACGGCCGCATGCTGGGCCCTGCGTACAAAGCGAGGAAGGACTAAAAAAATTCTTTGACATTTTTGGATGCTTTTACAAAGCGCTCCGGTCCCGTCCCACAGGACGGAGGGATGTCCCAGAAGTATGGAGGAAAGGGGACTATGGACTAGGAGTAAACTGGTCACTACGGTGAGTAACCTGGTTAATATTCAACCAACAGAAGATTTCTCCTCTTCCTTGAATAATGATATTGACTTCATCAAATAGCATTAGTGAGGTTCTGGGTTAAGATGCTTTGCCACAACTTGGAATGCTGTCAGATTCAAATAAACACCACTCCTGGCAAGGTTAAAGAAACACAGCTTGTTGGCACTTCTCAATTCTCTTTTTATAGCATCAATCACAGTTTAGATCTTTCAGGATGACTTCACAGCACCTCTGCTTCCACTTGGATAACTCTCATACTATGTTAACTTCTGCAAAGTTCCACCATGTGGGTCTACCCGCCAGCACGATAGCGTTTCACATTCATCTCTGCTTCTGAAGTTTTAAATCTTGCAACCGAAAGTGTTACCAAAGCTTCAACAGTTCCCAACCTTGTGCCTTTTCGCAATTTTTCAGAAAATGGATGATTCACATTAGTGCTCCTCAACACCTTTGTGTTGGCAAGCCACTCTTCCCCTGAACATTCACCTTTCAGAAGGGCAGCCTCTTTGCCAGTTGTCTTTCTGCAACATCAATATTCACCACAGCTTCAGCAGTTTGTACGTGTGTGACTTTGAACAACTTTTTTGGAAAAGACAAGATTAACTTTCATGCCCCTCAGCACTTCCAAGTAAGAAATGCATTTTTCTTCTGAACATGCCCTTTCCAGAAGGGCAGCCTCTTTGCCACTCTTGTCGTTCTGCAACATCAAACACAATTGCCCTTTAAAGATGTAATTCTACCTTTCTACCTTATGACTTTGGCAATGCAAGTTCTACCAATTGTTAGGGAACAATTGCAATCAGCAAGCTTCACCTGTTTACATCCTTGCATTCGCCTCTTTCCTGCCCACCAAAGCAGTTTAATTGTATGCCTTGCTGTTTGTCTCTTTTGGCTTAAGACAATGCGTGCCCCCCGCTTGGCTTTGGCAATACGTGCCCCCCTCTTGGCTTTGGCAATACGTGCCCCCCTCTTGGCTTTGGCAATACGTGCCCCCCTCTTGGCTTTGGCAATACGTGCCCCCCTCTTGGCTTTGGCAATACTTACCCCCCTCTTGGCTTTGGGCAATGCTCATTTCACTCTTGGCTTGGGCAATGCTTGTTCCCTCCAGATCACAATTATCAATGTACAGTCGCTTAACTTTCATTGCTATGTTATTTTCAACTGCTTCACAATTGACTTCGGTTAACCTTTACCTCAGAATTGCTTTTAAGCACATGAGATCGGTCACATCTGTTTTCAGAAGTTTTAGTATTCAATTTACACAGCTCGGTGTGTTTTACTCTTACACCAATGCTATTAAAGAAGTTCACTCATAAGCGAGTGCAACTTTTGTGGCTTCCCATTGTCTTGACAATCAACGGTCGGTGTACTACTGCTTCAATTCCACACAAGTGATTCTGCTTGGGTACAATTGCCTATCTTTGTTCGCGCAAGGTATCAGAACGCTCAGTAACTCATCAGCTTCTGTCTGGCTCCCTTTTCGTGCTGCAGGACTTGAAGTGATTCTGGCTTTGTTTGAACATAAACCCTTCCTCGATGAAGGTGTCTTCGTTCCCGCTACTCAGGCACAGAGCTTGTATCGTTCCTGGGACCCTCTGCTGTACACCATTCAGCCACGGTCTCCGGGACGCTTCCTCCTGCGCTATCTCTGCACGTCACATTTATGGGTAACGGAATCCCTTCCAGGACAGGCAGCTGGAATCTGCGTGGTCAAAGTCCCGATGTGCCTTCTTTCCATAACTTCTGCTTGCATTGCCAACGTGCTCTCCTGCTGCGACTGCTCCAGCTCCATCACCATCTAATGGCCTCCACCCAAGGGGACATTTTTTAAGCCTCCTCTTCATTTAGGTGTGGGTCATTATGCTTAACAAGCGGACTGCTCAGTGCTCTTGATCCCTCTTCCTGGTCCCAGTACTTGTAGTCCCTAACAACAAAATTGGGTTTCCTTGTCAGCGTTCTATTTTTAAATGCAGATTTACTTCTCTTCAATGTGTTTAAGGAACAATCCCAAGAATTCTCTTAAAGGGAAAGGCAGTTCATTTATGCAATTTTTTTAAAAAGTGCATTTGGTTATACCTTTCACATTAAAACCATATATGCATATACAAGCCAATAAAAAAAAAAAACACATAGTAAAATTAAATGCATAGCACTTCATAATTCAATACTATGTCTTAAAATATACAATAAAATGATTTTAAAAGATTAGAATGAATCAACAAGATCTGTCAATCTATCTTCACAATTTACCATATGTGATGAGCAGCCGATACCAAAACCAGCAATTCAACTTGATAAAGCATGCTCAGTGGAGTAACTTGGCCGAAAATGTTGGGGGGGACATGACATCTGAAGAAAAGGTGCCCCAGCCAAATGGATGGGGACAAAACAGTGTGCCATGAAAGTTGGGGGGGACAAACGCCCCTGTGCCCCCCTATAAATATGCCCATGAGCATGCTCCAAAATTGATCATTCTGAAAACCCTGTAACTTAGCAAAGCCTTTGTCATACCGAGGTGGTAATTTGACAAATTGTGTAAGTATATGTTGAAGTTCCCACATGGTCCCCACTGTATCTACAGTCTTTTCTCTAGGGATTCCCTTACATGCTGCAGTATATCCCAAAACAGGTAATATATTGTATCTTAAGTACAGAACAAATTGTATCGGAGCAGGAATTCCCAGCTTGGTAGGATTTTTTCGAACATTCCTAGTTGGGCATATAATATATACCTCGGTCGCACAGCTAGATAGGCCAGGGATTGTGTGCGATCTAGATACCTTGATTTCTTCTCAAGCCCTTTCAGATGGAATTCAACGGTCTTGGTGGCACAGCTCTGGCCGATAGCTTCAAAATGTCTATGGACTAGCAATTCCATGTCTATAAACCAAACAAAACAATGTGCACCTTCGAGAGTGTCCTATTGTAAAATTTAAAAAAGATGGTTTCTTTTGTTCCCCGTAGCTGATCTTAGCCCAAAACCTGCATACTGTGACCTGCCATAAAGAGAGGCTGTAAACCCAGTTCCAAACATATTGCCTGTACTGGCACTGCATTCGGAAGGCCCAATAGGGAGTGCAATATCTTAGCCTCCAAAGGAGGGAGCCAGGCAACTGCGCTCTCCGGCAGCCATTACTTATAGGATTCCTTTCATTGTACCTCTGGGAGTAAGGGGGATTTTTAACCTTGGAGTTCTCAAACGGTCTTTCCTTTCTTTTCATGTGTAGAGATGTCACACCAGTTTCACCCATATCAAAAGGCTTTGTGTGGTTCAGATACATCATACAGACAATAAGCCAATAAATACTGTCTCATATCCCATGGATCTCCTCACCGACCTGTCTCCTCCCAGGGGATCCTCCTGCAGTACACCACCCCCAAGGTCAGGATCAGGAAGTGTCTGCCTTTCCCTGGCCAGATGGGAGGAGACTTTAGGCAGGGGTTTAGGGAGGGATCTGGAGGATTAATCACAGTACACCATGTTGGAAGATCGCCAGTTGGAAGTCTCTTGTTGTTATAGGAGATTCAGTTCAGATGTGTGCTTAAACTTCTAAACCTTTTGCTTTAATGAACAACACTTCTACAAAACACTGGAATGGCCATGGCAAAGAAAAAGGCGCTGCAATATGTGAACTGTTTTATGGCACACCTTGAAGAGTTTCTAAAACATCAAACATCAACATTAATGATGCATTAACGTTTTCATGATTTGAATGCAGGCTGAAGATTCTCTTAAACTATTTCATGAATCTGTCAATTGCTACCGCGTGCACATTAAATTCACAATGTACTATTCAAAGATGAGCATATACTTTCTGGATACCACTATCTCTGTGGGAAGGAATGGCCATTTGGAAGTAGGAATACAGAGATTGCCACACAAAGACCTGTCCTTTTAAGGACAGGCACTTGCATACCAACGCATGTGCCCAATCACGAGAACAAGGGAGAAGTAACACTCGGCATGCGATACATCCTTACTGCAAAATGGAAACTCAGATTTGATCGTGCATTGAAAACTAGCTACAATATAGAGAAATTAGCCCTACAGAATGAGTACCCCTAGGTGTTAACCATCACCCAGCGTTAACCCAAGTGAACAGGATTATTACGGAACTACAATCCATATTCGGCAGGGATAAAGAGGTAAAGGACATTTTCAATGACCCCTCCTCATGATTGCATACAGGCAACCAGATGATCCCTGACCAGAAAGAAGAGCATTTCCAATCCATCAAGAACAAATGAGACCTGGGAGGTACCCATGCAATACGAGGGGATGCATAGCCTGATACATCTGCACTGGCTTTGCTAAAAGCACCCCACAGAACCGAAGCCTACAGATTCAAGGGACTTGCAACTACGAATCATCCAACATTGTGTACCTCAGCCAATGCAGGCATGCTCACAAGAAAAGTATGTAGGTGAATGAAGCCTGCCAGGAACTTTGTCATACCCTCTCAAACTATACAACAAACACTGGTAGACATGACTTTGCTCTTGGGGTTGTGGTGAACCAAAAGGAGTCGGACTAAGTAGTGCCATGGTTTAAGGGTGGTTATTCAAAATAGAATTAAAACGCCAATCTAGCCATATCGCTATGAGGGAAGTTCCTTGTCTTACCAACTAAAAGTAAGGGTGCTCATCCTAGTCCAAAAGAAAAGTCCTTAGTCCAAATCCTAATAACTGGTCCTACCACTTCGGAAAATATACCAAAAAGGAGGCTGCAGTTTCTTGAGTATAATCCTCGGAATAGGAAGAAATTACCGAAATATAATTTACCAACCTTACAAAAAGACCTAAAACATACCACCAAAAGTTTGACCTTTTTGTGGTATGTGTTTTGGTGAGTGTCAATTCAAAGAAAAAAAGCCAGACGTTGCGGGGGTGCCACCTGCAACACCCAGCTCACTAGACTATACAGTATAGGTGGGGGTTGCGGGGAACACCCCTGCAGCGCTCCCGAGCAAAAGTAAAAAGAGAAAAAGAAAAAAAGAAAAGGACCCTGATGCAGTCTGAAGGAAAGGTAAGTGGGGGTGTGTTGGGGGTTGTGAGGGTGTGTATGAATCTGTGATTTTCAATGGATGTCCACATGGGAAATGTACGAAATTTTTTGTGTTCCCCATGCAGACATTTCCGTCGCGGACCATTCCACAACGGTAAAATCACACAGATCCTAATCAGCTTCTCTGCAGGTTCTGTATGGCAAGTTCAAGTCTTTACACAGATTTCATATGGTTCCCTTTTCTCAGGAAATACAAGTTTTCCTTAACCCAATTCCACCAAATTTTTTCTTGGTACTTGACAGAGTCCTTGTCAAACACTGGAACCCTCCAGCATGTCTCCTTCCAGTTCTGTTTGCTATGTTTTGTAGTTAACCACTCCCCCTTAATGCTCCCCATCCCCCTTCATTCCCACCTACCACCCCAGTCCTGTCAAGCACGGCCTTGGTACGGCGTCTGCCCGTTTGGGTTTTCCAGGCTTCCATAACCCTTGAGGCTTCTCCAGCCCCTGGTATCATAGTTTTCCCCTCTCAATGGCGTTACCCTTTCGGAAACGTTCGCTTCCCTCCCTAGCACACTTCTTGTGTGGTGATCAGGGATTTGCCTTCTCCACTGTAGTCTAGTCTCTGCGTCAGTAAATAGGCCCCAGGCTTCCGCATGGTCACACCACCAGGTGAGATGGCCTTTCTAGCCTGACCTTGGCTTATTGGTCAGTCAGGATACCACCCTTCCCGCGTCTGGCTAGCTTAGCTCACTCTCCACACTGCTGCTGGCTCTGTGAGCTAGCGCGGCTTAGCCCCTCCAGGACGTTTTCCTGCCAGTGGCTCGCCTCTGCGTAGGATTATTTCCCTTGGATTCAAAGTTTCTTATGGTTTTATGTACGTTACCAAGCACTATGCATAGCAGTGTGAATATTAAGTGTAGAAACAATGGAGTCAGCCAGAGTTGGACCTTCCCAACTAAGTCAAGGAATGGAAATGTTCCTTTTCGGTGCAGTTTTTCACCAATGCAATTTGTTTCTGTAAAATGAATACACTATAAAATATCCCTCCTTCCTTTCTAAACCATGCACTTGAAGACATTTTTACCATTAACAGAAATATGCAATATTTTAAGTTCACTTGGCCTCCATTTCTTTAAAGGACTTTCCACATGTGTCTGGCATGCAATGGGCCACTGCAGGCAGACTTAATCTCATCAACATCAGAAAAATAAGAACAATTCTTCCCTTTAAGGCCATGTAGTAGACTTTTTTTTTTGTTATTCTCAAGTAGAACTAACCATGGGTTTGACCGTACTGTTCCCTAAAGGAGCGGAAGCTATAAAAGCATGGGAACTTCTACTGCGGGGTAGGTTGGGAGGAGCGATGAGCAATGCGTGGGAGGAACATCAAATCGCAAGAACGTTACCAGGGTTAAGTAACTTGTTCTTCAAATGGATTGTGTCCTCCCATGTATTCCTCATCTTTGATAGACTCCCAAAGCAGTGTTTGTTTTGGTGCAGGGAGTACATATTTTGCCATAAATGGTTTCCATGAATAGAATTGAGAACAGCTTTTCCAAAGCTTCCATCCTGACTTAAAGTAGAACCAAGGCAGTAATGCTTAGTGAACGTGTGTATTGTAGACCAGGTAGCTGCCTCACAAATGTTTTTAGTAGGAACACCTGTTTGCAGAGCAGCAGTAGTTGCCATGCCCCTAGGGGAATGTGCCCTAAAGCCTTCTGGAGGATTGCCCACCATCCTGTAGCATTTGGAAATAGCTAGAATGATCCACCTGGTTGAGGACTGCTTTGTTACAGCCTGTCCCAGTCCATAACCCGTATAACCTATGAATAGTTAGTCATCCAGACGAAGTTTTGACAACCTTGAAATGTAGAAGCACAGATCCCTTCGTAGATCGAGCCTGTACAACCTCCTCCTTGCCAGGATGAGGTGGAGGATAGAAAGTGGGTAACAATCTTTTGTCATAAATGAAAGTCTTGAATGACCTTCGGTAGAAAGGAAGGCTTGACCCTCAGGACGACCTTGTCATTATGAAATATTGTAAACGGTGGTTTAGTGGATCATGCCTGCAACTCACTCACTCTACGGGCTAAAGTTAGTGCTACCAAAAAGATGGTCTTGAACTTTAGTAACCTGGTTCAAATGGTGCACACAGAAGACATTTTAACATCAGATTAAGGTCCCAAACGGGAACTTGAAAAGGAGTTGGAGGTAACAGATTAGTGAGTCTCTTCAGAAATTGTATCACCAAAGATAGCTTAAAGTTTCCTCGATGAGCATTTGAAGATGGAAAGCGCTGCCAAAAAAAGTCCAACCTGGAGCCCCAGATTGGCCAAGTACAGCAAAAGGATAACACCTCTGGTGTTATGCAAATCAAAGGGTTCACATTCTTGTCCCTGCACCAGCTGCACCATTTTTTGCAACGGCAGTGATGCAAAGACTTTGTTGCTGGCCCTCTGGCTGAAAGCAAGATCTCCATTACGTCATCCGGGAGGCCCCAATCCCTGTATCTCTGCCTTCACGCATTGTTTCTCAGAGGCTGAATGTCTTGAAAGCTGGATGGAGATGTCATGCACCCGTCTCCATGACGCCTGTGGCCGCATGTGTGCTTGGCCCGCCATTAGAATGTTCCATCATGTAGCGGCTCAGCGCACCGGAGCAGTCTAGTTGTTTAGAAAATGGCTGCTACCTGAAGCACTTAGCCTCGCCCCCTCCGGCGTGTTGCGACCATTGAGGTTTCTTTTCCTTAGACCTTGGTCTGTAGCGCTAGTTTTTCTTTCGTTCCTCATTGGAACCGCTTTGCTGCCTCCTTCTCTCTGCAGCACTTCCCAGCGGCTCCGGCAACTCTTGAAACGGCCCGTTCTCTCTCTATCTCGCACTCGCAGTGCCTTCTTCCTCCGTGCCCCGACGCTTCCTTCTGCTGTTGACTGGTTCTCGGCCGGGTCGCCGCCTTCTCAGCAGCTCTGTTCTTTCCGCTCCCCCTCTTCGCTTCCCTTACCTACTCTTCCTTTCTCTCGCCTGGCTTTGCTATCTCAGTGTAGAGTTCTCTCCTCTGCCACTGGTTCAGGCTCCGGTTGACATATCCCTGTTCCTTGGGTCTTTACCTTGCCTTTTGTACTCACTAGTATTTTTTATTTTGTGCAAGTGGAGCCTACCTTCCTGAGGATCCCTCCTGTGGAGCTACTTCCTGGAGCCCAGAGACGACATACCTACATTCCACTTGGTTTTTTTTATGCCGTAGGGTGGCTTTTTCCCCAAGTCAATCCCGGAAGCGGAGTCACAGGTCTGCACTTGGAAAAGCATTCGCTGTGACTTCCTCCCGGGTTAGACTGTTCATTAAAAAAAAGACTACCGATACCGACTTCCACGGGTTCACAGCAGTCCGGATTCCAGTCTCTCAGGCGAGGAGGAGGAGAGTGGAGACTCTGGGAGGACCAGGCTAAGGGATCTGACAGGAGAACCCAACCCTCTTCGCGTGAGAGAAAGTCCTCTTTGTGGAAGACGTATTGGAGGGCAAATGTACATGTCGAGAAGGCCCGGGTACCGATCCTCCTCGCCCATCTGGGGCAATTAGGATCATGTGTTTCCTGAAAGTTCTTAACCTCCTGATCACGTGAGGAATGACTGGGACTAGAGCAAACGCATACATGAATGGAAACACCCAGTCCACCACAAACACATCTCCTAGAGCTCTTCTTGGGGCAAATTTCTTGGAGCAGAACAGTTCGCACTTCCTGTTGACACTGGTCATGACCAGATCCACTTGCGGGGTTCTCCAAAGGGTAAATATCTCTTGAAGGACTTCCTGAGCTAGTACGCACTTGTGGGAGACTCTGCTCTGTCTGCTCAGTGTCCACTGCTGTGTTCTTTTCTCCATCTAGGTGAACCGCTGACCGAAAGATTCCTTCTTGAATTGTCCACAGCCAGAGCTGCATTGCGTCAGTGCAGTGGTACTGACCCTATACCTCTTCTCTTTTTGGGGAAGTACATGGCCAATGCGTTGTCCATCATTATCAGGACATTCTTTCTCTGAACAGAAGAAAAGCTTTCAGCCCAATTCTGATTACTCGGCTCCAAAAGATTGAGTAGTTTTGACTCTGATGGAGACCAACAACCGCTGATTGTCAGATCGTTGGTATGGGCTCCCCACCCCGTGAGTGAGGCGTCCGTCACTACTGTTCTCTGACCATGATTGCCAAAAAGGTTCTCTCTTCAGAATGTTGTCCTCGCAGGCCCACCACAGGAGATCCTGTGCGACTCTACTTGGAACCTGAAGTAGGTCCGACATGTTGCCCAGAATTGAGACCATTGTGTCCTGAGCGCCCATTGAATGGATCTCATTCTCAGGCGAGCCTCTGGCACCAGTGACATGCAGGATGCCATAAGGCCGAGCAACCTCAAAGTCAAAGGCTGGGAGACACTGAGAACTCTGAAACTTGGAGGCCATCTGCAAAATATCTTGAGCCCTCACCTTGGGTGGTGAGCTCTTTCCCAAGGATACATCCAGTACAGCCTCGATGAACTGGAGTTTTTGAGATGGTGTCAAATTGTACTTCTTGTAATTGAGGGAGAAGCCCAGTCTGTGAAGAGTGGCAGGTGACGTTGAGATGATCCAGGACATGTTCGGGAGAACGTGCCTTGATCAGCAAATCGTCCAGGTAGGGGTAGACATGAATTCCCCTAATCTCCTGAGACTCCCTGCCACCACCGTAATCAGTTTGGTGAAACCCCTTGTGGTGGTGGTCAGCCCGCATGGCAGAACTCTAAACTGATGATGAACCTCGGGTACTTTCTGTGCTTGAGATGGATTGGCACATGAAAATAAGAATCCTGAAGGTTCAATGACACCATCCAATCCTGGAGTTGGAAGGCCTGAAGGATCTGAGAGAGTGACATCTTGAACTTGCCCTCCCTGAGGAACTTGTTCAAGTATCTCATACAAGATGAATCTCAGTCCTCCGTCCTTCTCGGGGATTAGGAAATATGGAGAATACCATATTTTGTTTCTCTCCGCTACAGGTAGCGGCTCTTTAGCACCTTTCTCTAGCATGGTCAACATTACCTGCACAAGCAATGGATCTGGAACCTTCAAAGAATGGCTCCCCGGTGGATGGTCCTGAGGTCTCTGAATGAAGGGGGGGGGCAGTAACCTTAGGCTATGGTTTCTCTATCCTAAGCATCCGAAGTAATGTCTTTCCATTCTTTCAGATGCTGAGAAAGTCTGCCCCCCACTGAGGTGTCGTGACTCAAGACCTCAGAGATTTTGAAGTGGCTGAAGCAGTGGCTGTTGGTAAAGATGCTGCTGCTTGAGCCAACCACGAGGGAATCTTCTTTGGCCTCCTGAATCGGCTTTTCATCTCGCTCTTCCAACTGAGGAGTAGTGGCGAAAGGATCTACCCCTCCAAGACAGTCCCCTGGGGTGAAAAGGCTGTGGTTGACTAAAAGCGGCACCCAAAGACTTGACTGCCACCTTCGAGGTCTACAACTTCTCAAGGCTTTCGTTAGCGTTGCTGCCAAAAAGCTGAGACCTGTCAGAAGGCATGTTAAGGAGTCTAAACTACACGGCAGTGCAAATCAAGATTTCCTTAACCTCGCAAATCTGCAAATGACAGTGCTTGCCGCCATGGCTCTGCAGATGCTGTCCACAGAATCCAAACCCGACTGAATACACTTGCACATGCCTTCCTTGCCATCCTTAACAATGGCCAAGAAAGCGCCTTTCATCTTCTTCCGGAATATGATCAGCTGCCATCGAAATGCAGTCCCATAGAGTGTATGAAATCTTTGCCAAAGCATATGGGGAGTTGGCTGATTTAAGAGCCATGCTCCCAGCAGAAAATGCCTTTCTTGACCAGGCGTCTACCCTTTTATCGGTTGGTTAAGCTGCCTGTTTCAAGTTAGCGGTTGCTGCCTGCACCACCAGGCTTCCTTGGGTAGGTTGTTTCGACAAGTAGTTAGGGTCACTATTTAAAGGATGATATTTCCTTGTCCGGTTCTAATTTACTGCCAGACCTGACTACAGTGCTTTCCAATTGGAACTTACTCTCTTCTGAAGAGCAATATGAAAAAATAAGATGGGATCTTTTTTGAGGACCTTTATCTAGGATATCTGTAAGGTCATCCTGTTCAAAAGGGAGGGCCGGTCTGCTCGATCCCAGGTAATCCACTCTCCTTGGTCATAAACTACCTGTAAGAGGCATCTGCATGCTCATTTGACTCAGGCTTTCCAAATTCCCATTCCGGTAAAGTGTCCACTCCACTGGCTGTCTGAAAATTTTCATATGGGTCTCTCAGTCTGGATTCCTCTGATAGGAAACTATCAGGGACATTTGGTGTGACATACTGCAAACCAAAGGGCGTAACATTATCAGATGGCTCATTGTCTCCCTAAATAGAAGTCGGAGATTTAAAGAAATCCTTTTCTGGTAAAGGAGTGAAGATTTCCTGTATTGCAGGTAAAGGCGTCAAAGGCTTTGAATATTTCGAGCCTGGGGAGTCATCTGTTGTCTGTATTCGATGGCAACAGAAGCTTCGATGGCATCAATAGCGTTGATGAGGCGCTTGCAGCTACGACCTCGGCTTGTCTTTCGACTTATGAATCGAAGGATCCTGCAATGATTTCTCATCGCGTCGAAGCCCCTTGCTTCGTCAGAAGGTGGTTTCTTCGGGGTAATTGATGGAGATTTATTGGGAATCTACCTAGTACCAATTTCCCCTTATGCTCTTTCAGAGCTTTTCCGTTAATCGATTGACACTTTCAGCAGGCCGTGGTCTTGTGTTCCACACCAAGACACTACATGCCTACTCGATATGGATCGTTCGGCGACATCTTGGCATCACAATTTTGACTTTTTAAACCCGGTGTTCGGGGTAGCCGGTGTCAAGGACTAAGATTTTCCGATATTTCTCGACGAAATCTCTGAAGCGTGCCATAGTTCTTGAAGCGTTGGCTTACTTGGAAAAATTGAACTGGCGCTGCGCCTGCTATATATGCCTGCGATGACATGCTTGAGGCCCTCTAGGGGCATCGAGTCGACTTCGACACACAGCGCTCTCTGCCAAATGTATTTTTTGAAGCAGCTGCAGATGGATAGAGATATGAAAGATGAGGAATACGTGGGAGGACACAATCCATTCCAAGTGGTGACTCCCTTGGGGGAGATGCAGTATTCTTCTTTCGAATGGATTGTGTCCTCCCACGTATTCCACATCTTTGACATGTAATGTCCACAGCTGTGCTGCTTTGGAAATTTTTCGGCAGAGGGCGTCCTGCGTCGGGTTGATGTCTCTCAAAGGCCTCCGTCGAGGGTGACATCGGATGTTATAAATGGCATGCATGGCTCCCGTAGCCTCAAGTCCGTTTTTTCCACAAACTTGTTTGCTTCGTGAACCTGGCACACCTCGTGTTATCTACTTCGATAATCTTTTCTTCTACCCTGCCGACCCCGCGGTCTGGCTTCAAAAAGTACCGGGACTGTAAGTCCAAGATGTCCATTACAGACCCGTACCGTATCTGCTTGTGGAGTCTGGGGGAGAGCCACGACACAGACGACTGCTCGAAGTCCCAGTCATTGCCAAGGCCTTGCGGGAGCTTAAGGGGAAATTGCAGGTAGGTCTGGTGTCCAAACCCCGTAAATCCAAAAGGACTACTGGTCTTTCCACTGACGACTCGAGGGGTGACTCTTCCCGTCGAAGGGAGTCCAGGGGATCTCGGTCCCGGAGTGGTTCCCGCCACTAGTCCTTGTCGAGGCACTTCTGGAAGCGGCGTCACTTTTCACCTTCCCCGTCCTCGTCGGATGATGGCTCAGTGAGGAAAGTGGCTTGTCCACTAAATTCTCTACTCCGGACGAATAGGAGGCATTCAGGGAGAAAATGCTGGAGATTTTTGTATCTCGGGGCACTGTTACATCCGCACCTTCGGTTGAAGCTGGCAGGGAACTGTCTCGGTCCGACGCTCACGCGCCCTCGGACCCGGGCAGTCTGTGTGATAAACATCGGGAACCACCGAGGTCCTGTTCGGACAAGGCTCTGGTCGATCGCCAGAGACTTGCCAGATCCAGATTGCGGTCTTCGTAGATGGTGTTGAGGATGGCGTAGACAGTCAGCGCTGTGTCCATTGAGTGCGGCTGTCGAGGCTTTGCCCTCGGTCAGGCCCTCTGAGCCTTCAGCGCCCTCAACGACATCGGGGCCTAAAGGCCAGAAGTTGCAGTTGGAGGCCCCTGTGGCTGTGGATCCTTCGAGAAAGGCTCTAAGACTGTGAAGCCTGTTCTTGAATCAGGTCTGCTCCTGTATCTAGGAAGGTGTTCTTTCATTCTCTACAGAACATGAGGATGAGGAGAGGTCTGATGTGGAGTTGGAGCCTTTTGATGTTTATGGTGAAACACCTGAAGCTCCTGACATTGTCCTTTCTGAGGACATTCAGATGGAGGATCTGTGCCAGTCTTTACATGATGCCAGTGGCCTTGACACATCTCCTGAAATGCAGTTTGGTCACTGGCGCCTGGGGCTCATGCTGAATCCTCCTATAGGAGGTTGATGTCGCGAGTTAAGGAGTACCTAGAGGGGGTCCGTCCCGACGGGTGAGTTCAATCAGGATAACCTGACTGACATTTTAGATCAGGGTCCGTCAACGGACCCAGTTTTGCCTTTTCACATGGTGTTACAGAAAAGGGTGGCTGCTAATTGGAACACCCCAGAGTCTCTTCCGGTGGTCAACAAGTCGTTGACTAAGAAATACCGCCCATCCAGTAGTAACCCCAGCTACCTATCCACACTCCCCACTCCTGAGAGTTTGGTGGTTCAGGTGGCCACGGCCACCTCGAGGCAGGCAGCGTACACTACCATCCCTCCTGCTGGGGGCAAGCGCTTCGATGGTTGGGCATGCAAGGTATTTTTGGCTGGGAGTATGGCACTGAAATCAGCCAACTCCACCTGTGCCTTGGCAAAATGTTTGCAGACACTGTGGAATTGTCTCTTTGGCGGCTGAGCATATTCCCAAAAGGGAAGAAAGGGATGGGTTTCTTGCTATTGTACAGGGTTGCAAGGATGCCATGTGTGAATCCCTTCAGTCTGGGTTGGAGACGGCTGATGTCAGCCGGTCCATGGCTGCGAGCACCGTGAAACGCAGGTTTGCGTGGTTGCAGAAGTCGGGGTTTGCACCCAATGGCCAGGCCCATGTTCTCGACCTACCCTTTGACGGTTCTCATTTGTTTGGCAGCAAGGCTGACGAGGGCCTTGAGGTTGCAGACCTCCAAAGAAGCTGCTAAATCTTTGGGCGCAATTGTGTGTCAACCTCCGCCTTTTTGTCCTAGGGGACAGCAGTGGAGGGGTGGTCCCTTTCATTACTACTACTCTTTTGGTAGAGCGCGAGGAGCGGCCAGTCAAATGTGCCACCGTAGAGTTCCTCATGGTGGACGGGGAAGAGATGCGAAAGCCGCTCAGGTAGCAGCCTCTTTGCCTTCAGGCGCTGCTGCAGCCGCTCCAAAACAGCTATGAGGCCAGGTCTCATTGTTCGCCGGTTGGGGGCAGACTGTCTCAGCATCTCGAAGAGTGGCGAGCCATTATTTCAGATGCGTGGGTTCTGGAAACAATAGCCCATGGCTACTGCCTACCCTTCCTACGTCGGCCTCACGACAATCCATCAGGGAAGCTTTCTTTGAATATTCCGGATCCACTCCTTGTGCAGGAAATCTTGACCCTGCTGGAGAAAGGCGCTATAAAACTAGTGCCTGTGGCGGAGAGGAAGAAGGGCTGGTATTCCCCATATTTTTTGATTCCCAAGAAAGACAGAGGACTGAGACCCATCTTGGACTTGCGTTGCTTGAACAAGTTCCTCAGGAAGGACAAGTTAAAGATGGTCACTCTTTCTCAGGTCCTTCAGGCCCTTCAACTTCAGGATTGGTTGGTGTCACTGGATCTACAGGATGCTTGTTTTCATGTGCTGATCCATCCAAAGCACAGAAAATACCTGCGGTTTGTGACTGGCAATTCGCACTTTGTTTCGGGTCCTGCCATTCGGGTTGACCTCCGCCCGAGGGGCTTCACCAAGCTTATGGTGGATGTGGCAGCCTATCTCGGGAGAGGGGCGGGGTTCACGTCTACCCCTACCTGGACGACTGGCTGATCCGAGCGCGTTCTCCCGAACAAGCCTTGGATCATCTCAGCCTCACCTGCCACTCCCTTCACAAGCTGGGCTTCTCCCCTCAATTTCAAGAAGTCTCATATGACACCTTCCCAACAGCTCCAGTACATCAGGCTGTATTGGACACATCCTTGGAAGTGCTCGCCCCCCCAAGGTGAGGGCTCATCACATTGTCCAGATGGTCAACAAATTTCAACATGTCCGGAGTCTCTCGGCTTTCAAATTCTTAAGGTTGCTCGGCCTCATGGCATCCTGCATTTTTCTGGTGCCAGAGGCCAGACTGAGAGAGCCCTTAAATGGGCTCTCAGGACGCAGTGGTTGCAATTCTCGGGCAAAATGTCGGATTTCCTTCAGATTCCGCTCATGGTCTCACAGGATCTTCTGTAGTGGGCCAGCAAAGGGAATCTGATGAAGGGGGAGCCTTTTTGGCAACCGTGGCTGGAGGTGACGGTAGTGACGGATGCTTCCCTCACGGGATGGGGAGCTCACGCCAACGAGCTGACCACCAACGGTCATTGGTCTCTGTCGGATTCCAAACTCCACAAACATCTTTTTGAGCTGAGGGCCATCAGGCTAGCCCTGAAGGCTTTTTTGCCGTTTGTGTGAGGGAAGAGTGTCCTGATCATGACGGACAACACAGTGGCCATGCATTATCTCAACAAAAAGGGAGGTGTAGGGTCACTCCCGCTGTGCAGAGGCAATGCAGCTCTGGTTCTGGGCGATACAGCAAGGAATATCACTCTCTGAAGTTCATCTGGCAGGAGATGAGCATTCAGTGGTGGACGCTCTGAGCAGGCAGAGCGCAGTCCCCCACGAGTGTGAGGTGGGAGTTGGCTCAGGAAGTCCTTCAGGAGATCTTTGCCCATTGGGGAACCCTTCAAGTGGATCTGTTCGCAATCGGTGCCAACTGAAAGTGCAAGAGGTATTGCTGAAGGAAATTTCCTCTGAGAAGCTTTAGGGGACGCATTAGTCATGAATTGGTCATTGCCACTTCTGAATGAGTTTCCTCAGGTCTAAGGAGGTTGCAGAGGTTTGGGTCCCCCATGATTCTTATTGCTCCGGATTGGGCCAGGAGAGTGTGGTACCCGGACCTTCTAGAATTGTCCATCTGACCTCCATGCCGTCTTCCCCATAGAGACTTTCTCTCTCTGTCTTGCGCATGCAATAGGGGGCGGGGGCATTCAGGGCCGCAAGGGGGAGGGGAGTCGGGCTCGGGTTCTCCATCCAGAGGTCAAGACGCTCAACCTTCACGCATGGTTCTTGAAAGGTTAAGATATAAGGATTGGGACCTCCCGGATGACGTGATGGAGGTTTTGATTTCGGCCAGGCGTCCGGCAACCACATCCCTGTACCGTTGGCGTAGGTTTTGCGACTGGTACAGAGGACACAATATTAATCCTTTTCAGTGTTCAATTCCGATGGTTCTTTCTTTATTGCTTTCTTTGTCCAACAAGGGTCTTCAAGTGGGCACCATTAAAGGTTACCTGGCAGCGCTGTCTATTTTCAAGCGCTCATCTGAAGAATGTTCTTATTTTAAGATTCCTTTGATTACCCAGTTTCTAAAAGGGCTCACTAATGTGTTCCCGCCGTCCCCTTTCCAGGTGCCGGGGTTGGGATCTGAATTTAGTCTTGAAATTCTTGATGGGTGCTCCGTTTGATCCTTTGCAATCTTGTTCTTTGAGACTGTTGACCTTCAAGGCGGTTTTCTTGGTTGGAGTTGCATATGCTCGCAGAGTGAGCGAGTTGCTGGCACTTTCATGTAAGCCACCCTTTACTGTGTTCCACAACGATAGGGTTGTACTGAGGGTACGTCCGTCCTTCCTACCTAAGGTAGTGTCTGAGTTTCTTTTGAGCCAGAAGGTCCTACTTCCTGCTTTCCATCCTCCTCATCCTGGTAAGGAAGAGGAGAGACTCCATAGGTTGGACTCTAGGAGAGCTTTGAGCTTTTATATTTCTGGGATGTCCAGCGTCAGAGTTGATGACCACATTTTTGTGTGATATACTGGACACTGATTGGACCAGGCTGTTACCGAAGAGGCCTTGCCAAGGTGGATTATCCTCCCCATTGCTGAATGTTACAGACTGGCTGGCAAGGACCCTTGTGAGGGTTTTCGAGCTCACTCCACCAGGGGCGTGGCTACATCCACAGCCCTGCAACAGGGAGTTCCTGTTAACATTTGTGATGCTTCAACGTGGTCTTCCATCCACACCTTTGTCAAGCATTACTCCCTGGATACTTTCCATGGTCAGGATATGGCCTTTGGTAAAGCCGTGCTTTATTCTGCCATCTGATTCGGTATAGCTAAATTCTTCTCCCTCCTCCAATCACTGATACTGCACAGGATTCTGTCAAAGATGTGGAATACGTTGGAGGACACAGTCCATTCGAAGAACAAGTAATTTACCAACTGGTAACTTTCTTTCGAATGGATGTTCCTCCAACAGATTCCTCATCGCCCTCCCAGTCTGCCCCTCTGAAGAATTTCCTATGCTATTGCAGCTTGCGTTCCCACAAGGCTATGTGCAGTCAAGAGGCTTTGTGTGCGGTTATGGCAGAAGTGGAGGGAAAAAACGAACTGAGGCTACAGGCGCCATGCGTGCTACTTACAACATCCAATGACGTCGCCCTTGGCGGAGGCCTTCGAGGGACATCGACCCAACGCAGGACGCCCTCTGCCGAAAAATTTCCGAAGCAGCACATGTGTGGACATCGCATGTCAAAGATGAGGAATACGTTGGAGGAACATCCAGTCAAAAGAACTTTATCAGTTGGTAAGTAACTTGTTTTTCTGTCAAGATGAAGATCCTATAATCCCCTAATACCTGATAGCATGTTGTCATTGCATGCAAAAGTCCCTCCCATGTTACTCAAATGTGGAACCCCATAAACAGAATAAGCTTGGCACTTCAGGAATAAATGAGTCGCAATTTAACATCCCTTGATTGTAGTGGTTCTGTCTTGGCTAAGAGTGTTGAACAGTGGCAATGCGCATAGGGTTCACAGAACAGCTGTTTTTGACAAACTTAAATCTAATAAGCATTTAAAACAATATAGATTTAGAAAGCTTAAAATCAATATGGAGTTCAATTCCCATAACACCTATGGTACTGGGACGAAGAAGAGTCCAGTCAATGCGCAATGGGAACAACCATAAGCCAAAAATGCAGACTAGTAGTACAACAAATCATCAGCTGTGCGGGAGATTTTAAAATGGTGCGTCTGGATATGCACAGTGAAGGAGTAGCAGGGGAGGAGGTGGTTGCAGTTCAGAGGAAGGAGGAGCGGAAAGCCACAGAAGACATGAAGCTGGAGATGAGCCCCATAGCAGAGTAAAAGCAACGAGCCGTACAGACGAAGGAAGTGTCTCACAGGCACCCACTTTGAGGCATTGTGTACCAAAGGAGGACTCCTCCAGGGAACGTCGGAGTCTGCAGAACCAGGTGAAATACGGTTGTGCCGGACAGCAAAGGTTCAATTTCTAAAGGCACTAGAGACCGCTGTGAGAATATAGAGAGTCTGCAAGTGGGGAAACAGACCCGCCAATGGTTCTTCTTCAAAGACACGCGTTAAGCCAGTCAAAATGAGTTGTGGGGAGAGCATAACTTTTTATAGTTAAAGCACACTTGAGCAGGCAATTTGAATACTGACCCCGTATAACAGAAGACCAACAAGGGTACAATTCTCCTCACATGGGTTGCCAGTTTGGGGAAACCTGTAACCCTCATTACCAACAGCCAAAATACTTTTGAGAAAGAAAGGCAAAAGGGGTGCAATTCTCCTCCCGTGACATAGTTTAGAGAAACCTGAAACCAACATTGGCACAAGCAAAGAACTGGGCTAACATTGTACAATTCTCCTCATAGGGGATGTCGATGTAGAGTAACCTGGAACAAAGCGCGCAAGAGAGAGAGACATTAACAAGTTGTGTGAAGTAGAAACCATTCTTGGCAGGCTATTAAACCAGTCAAGGAGTAGTAGTGTAGAGTGGAAACCATTCCTCCCAAACTAGGACCTAACTGTGTTGTGGGAAAAAAAAATGTACTTTACCACAAGAGACATTTAGTGTGCCATTCTGACACGTTTTCTGTGAGAGAAAACACTTACTTTGACCACCTAAGAAAAGCCTTCTATGAAAAAAAAAACACTTGCGTTAACATCTTGAGAAACGTTTTCTATGGAATACACAGTTGTATCTTTGTAACTAATCATCTTTGACATCTGGAGAAGAATATTTCATAAGATAAATGGTTGCTTTGGTTTTGAACAAGTATTCTGTGGAATAGACATTTACTTTGGCCATTTGAGCGAAGTGGTGGATGAAAGATTGTTTTCCTTAAGTCAACTAGAATATTGTTGGAACAGAACTCTTTCAAAAATCTTCCTGAATTGATTCAGGGGGTGGGAGTTAAGCCCTGGACGCAAGGATTGCTTTGTTGAAGTCACACTTGTGAACTTTTGCAAATTTTTGTTGAATTGAAAATGCACATTTTCCTTACACATTTTGGTTGTATATGTTACTGTGAAGGCCAGATATATTTGGGCACAAGATACATTTTCTTTAGCTTTAGTTTGATAGGCAGGAACATTCTTAAGATGGGGGACAGATGGACCTTTATCCTGTTCCCCTTTTTTATTTTAATACAAATGCTGAGATAATCACCACTTTGTGGCTGCCTCTTATTTCTGACCCCTCACATAGATCAGAAATGAATTTGTTGTAAATTGATGGAAATTTAATAAAGAATTATAAAAAAAATGAAATGGACTAAAATTCAATCCATCAAAAACTGAACTCATACTGGTGGGACCTAAACATCTGACCGAACATCCCTTCCTCTCCGATTCATTTTAAAATATCCCAGTTCTGTTTCGTAAGGTCAGGGGTCGGAGTGCTCTGGGAATCTGATCTTTCATTGTCACATCACATTAATGAAGTGATGAGAAAGTATTTTTTTTAGTTTTTTCGAAGTTCGATGCCCAAAGAAGACGACTCAACAGTAGTTGTTACTCATCAACCCCCACATGGCCTCTAGGGATTTCAAAATGCACTTAACGGACTCTGTTTCCGAATTCCAAAGTCCTTGCCCATTTCAAGTTTCTGTATCACTCTAAATTGGATACCTTTTACCAACTTATTGTTTTTAAGTTTTTTTGTATTGTCTTCCAAGTGTTTCCATGGACTGGCCCTGGTGTATCCTAATAAGATCCAGTCCTTCCATCACGTTGGTGCACCGCTGTCCTTGATCAAGTTCCTGTTGGTCATCCCAGGGTCAAAATATGTATTGAGGGACAATTCTCTACAATGGTCCACAGACTCTGGAACTGCCTCCCTTTGGTACTCCTGTAATTGGATTCATTGGTCTCATTTCTCAAGAAAAACAAAAAAAGATCTTTCAATAATTATTCACTCTCTCCACTAACTAATCATTGTGGCTTATTGATTGATCTATCTGCACCCAGATACAACAGGCCTGTTCGGTTCCCCTAGGGATTGGCTCTCTACAAAAGAAATCGCGTACAACCTCCCTTTTGATGAATTGAGGGGGGGGGGTTGAGAAAGGACCCAGCTAGGCAAAAGGGAGTCCACCTGGTGAAACCATTTTACACAGGCCAGAAAGCCACAACCACGCTATCCACATGACTGACCAAGTGGGATCCCTGTCTACAAAACTATGGCGTACTCCTTCCTTTGAGGTTATCAGGACTCTTGAGGCAGAGGCCAATAATACAGACATGCATACTGTCAGGCTTGAGATTAACAATGGCTCAGAGAAAAACAAGTTGCAATCACAGAGAAGCCAGAAAAAGTATTACATGTGTTATAAAATGGGCTTTCAGACAAACAGTCAGTTGTCATGGTGAAAAATGCACTTGGCAAGCTTTTATAGAATTAATTAAAATATGAACCCACCGTTGCAAAGAATTGTGCTAACCTATTGCCATAGGGTTTTGTAATGGGATACACCCATTTGTTATGCGAGTGTTGCTGCTTTTGTGGACTTCTTTGCCACCTTTGTCAGTGAATTATTTTGGTTGGGGTGGCAGGGGACCATTTAATGATTTTTGGTGTGAGGGAGGGGTAATTTGTCATGTATTGCGTCTGCCTGTCACTATTGGTGGCCTCGCTGCACTTGTAGAAGGGGATTGTGGGAAGCGGGTATGGGGCAATTGCCCCTCCCTGCCTCCCATAAGGATAAAGCTGCATCAAGTGCAGCCGCAATGGCAAGGCAGCAAGGTTGGCCACATCAGTTTCAAACATACTCTTGTGTTCACCATTTTAACAAATGCATAAATATAACTGACACATTTTCCTGAAAAGATGGTTTTTAAATACTATGACTTCTACTGCTGGAGAAGCTTGCGGCTCACTTTACAAGGGCAACAGAAGCTACATTTGCATACTTGTTGCATGTGCTTCTGCTAAATATCTGCACAATATCTACATCGAATTCAACTCCCTTTTTCACAAAACAGTTCTACATTAATATTCAAAGTAAAGCAGACTTTGTAGTTGAATAATATTTCAAACTGTGCCACTGGCACACCCACCTCACCAAATCAAACTGCATGGTATTGGATTCAAAGCTTGTGAATCCAACGCACGCTGCAAAAGATATATGCGGAGTAAAGATATAAAACCGGTCCAAAAAAAAGGGTGTGTCCCGCCTACCAGTGTTTCTAAAAGGGTGTCATGTTGTTAATAATGTAAAGTAAACAAATGAGCTGTTTTCCTAGAGGTTTTACAGATGAGCTTACCTTGATGATCTGTTTCTCACAGGCCGTCTTACCATTGGTACCGCGACGGAACCTCAATAACGGTTGATGGGAGCACTTATGCAATCCTTGGCAAAGAACGAACACTCACTCTGAAGAGCGCCAGCCCTGATGACAATGGTGTCTATTACTGCTGTTCCAAGAACGCTGTGGGTCAGCTGTGCAGCAGCGACAACTTCACTCTCAACATAATCGGTAGGTGTCACAGGGTGCTTGGAGATCTACGGTCCCGGTTGCTACCACCAATCTCCCTTCTGCCTGCAACATTTTAAATTGCTCAAGCAATGGATCTTTCATAGATTCACATGCTTGAACTATTCCCCCATCGACAGACTGGGAGGCCTTAGTTCAGTTTTACATTGGCACTAATAGTAAGTAAAAACTGCAGCTCCTTCTCCAACTGATCAACTTCCTTTTGGGTAATTTTGCACTCAACCAATGAAGTTGAGGGTCCAAGGAGGAGGACAGAGCAGTCAGCTGAACCTTACCATCTTTGAGAGTGTAGTGACCAGACCCTTTGCCCTATCTGTCCAGAGTGTCCTGAGATCCAGCTGGCTTTCCTGAATCCTAAACCAAGGCTTGGTATGTAAGTAGCATATAACCCAGCCCTAAATTGCATAAACCCTTCCTTTTTGTAGCAGTACATCCAATATTTCCCATTGAAAACCCCAATTGCCCAGGTAGTCCATTCATCTCCCCATAGAAGAAGCTCTTGTTTGCCTGTATGTTGGCATATTACCATTAAGGGACCCTGCTTTTGTCTGTGTAAATCCTTGGTATTTTTGTAAGTAAATCAATTCCCCCTTTGAAATTCACGGATCAAGATTGTTGCAATTTGAAATCAGCGATCTTGTTCCTAGTGTTTTATTTAATGGTTATAGACATTAAAGTGTTGCCCAAAAGAATAATTGTCACAGAGCTGAAAACCGAATGTATCCGTGTGTTGTGTGCATTACCAAACTAATTCCTAGTTGCATCTGTCAGTTTAAACCCCAACTGGTGTCATTAGTGTGAGCAATCCCTTTTGCCTAGAAGTCTACCTGTTTTGTGCCTCTGTCATTGTCACTGAAAAAACGATTTTCCTATTGTAAGCTAAACCCCTTCCCTGAGCTGCCTGTCATTGGAAGCTCCAGTGTAAAGGAATTTCCATTTGCCGCTGTATCTTCCCTTTCTGTGCTGGCTTTCCATTTTGTGGTGGTGGGCTTTACACCAAAACCGATCTTTCCCTCTATATTCCTACTCCTTGCCACTGCCTTCCATTCAAAGGAATCAAGTTTTAATTGATGTTTGGGGGTGGGTGTGTGTTGCAGTGGGTAGTGCTGAACTGTAAGGGGCTATCACGTTGTGTGGAATTGTTATTTTCCTGTTAGTCATAACAAAAGTGAGTGTAACAGCCCATTTCCATTTGGTCGCTCTAGATAGGGTATTGCATTTGTGTTGCCACGATTTTGGTGGCTGTTGTATTTTGATTATCCTCATTTACATTGAATAATAAACGAATAAAATACATTAATACACACCAGCCTGGTTCCTAGTCTATTGTGACACAGGTTGTTTGTGGAGGGTGGGTGGGCGACGGGTTGGAGGCCTACTCAACTACTCAAAAACAATCTGTGACGGCCACCAGGGAGCGCACGGATGAGCAAGCCCCCCCCGTGTGAGCTATGCCATCACAGGTCTGTAATGTGAACTGAGCCCCCATATTACGCCCCCCCTCCCCTCGGACAGCACTGCGGTGGATCGAGCGTCTGAGGACCCCCTGCCTGCACACAAGAAAACCCGACGAAAATCGGACAAGAAAAGCGTGAGAAAAACGCATCTGAAGTTTCCCCTCGGTGACGTGAGATAGAGACCGGGAGCACAAAGTGTACGTCGCGGGCCTTTGAGGGGCTGTGGAGGGACTGCGCGTACTGACCCAGAGGTGCCCCGAAGAAGTGTGGCGTCCTGGCCTCCCCCCGCCCACCTCCCCCCCCCCTGGCTGCTGGTGAACGGAATTTGGAGTCACCCAACCGCTTAGTGGAGGACCTGGGCCCCCTCCCTGGAGGCCCCCCACTGAAGAGCCCTGCCCCTGGGCCCAGGCGGGGCCCCCGAGGCGCTTCCCCTGATGGGCGGGGTCTCGGACCCCCTGCTGCACTGCACCCTTTGGCGTCGAAGCAGCGCGCGGGGCCGCGTGGTGCGGAGGCTCCGGCTCCAGTGGGTGGCGGGAGGCTGCCTGCGACGTGCGCGGCCGCAGCTCTGAGAAACAGCGCATGCCGGAGCAGGGCGGTGAGGTGCTGCGCTGCACCCGTGGATTCCGGAACATCTAGGCCCCGGACACAAAATACTCCCGGCCCCCCCCCCCTGACAAAGGTGAGGCACACGGGGCTGGAGCCCGCCCTTTAATATAAAAGGGGGAGGGGGGAGAAAAAAAATAATAAAATAAATAGGGACAAAAAGCAGATCTCCAGGCGACCCTCTCTCAATGAGTCTACCAATGCAGGGCTAGCTAAGCAGCCCATTGTAGTACATCCGCCTCACGCCCCATGTGGGAAGTGGGCCTTGAGCAATGAGAACAGGACCCGGCTGCTGAAGATGCCTATGGCCCCCTCCTAGTTTGAATCAAGTGTGTGCCGCTGCACCACTGAAGCAAGGAGTGGAGCACCACAATAGACCTGATACTTGGGCCTCCCATGGATGTCCCGGAGCACCATACCCCACCATAATCCAGCGATGTGACGGTTTTGGCCGGTTGTGGAGACAGACCCATGGTCACCCAAAATATCTCACAAGTGCCATAGACCAGAAAAACGGCTGCTTACACACAGCCAGAGAATAATACTGTGACTGGGTAGGTCCCCCCACGAGAGGCAACCGCAGGTGGACCCACCCGAGGACAGGGTCACCAACACCGCAGAGAGCCCACAGATCCTTCAAAACATCTCATCATCCAAGCAACGGGCTGCGCATCGATCCTTGCACTAAGGTCTGTCTTGATACCCCCGGACCACGTAGCGCCTAAGAGGGTAAGGCCCCGACCCAGGGGCGCGTGCCTCCTCTGAGCTAATAACTATTCTATGGACGTTAAAAGCAAGCTAGCCAGATACGCCTACTCCCCGTCCTCTTCGGCCCTCGAATATAAAGTCACAATGTCAACAGACGCTGTGGAAGTGGGGGCAGCCGCCACCAAGGGGGGATATTGCTGCACTGCTAAGCGAAATAAAAAATATGGGAGCCAATCTGGGCGGAAAGATCGACAGGATCACACACAGAATGGACAACATTGAAGAGAGACTGGAAGGTGTGGAGAACAACCAGGCCTCAATTGACACCCTTGAAACCCAAATGGACATGAGAATTCAAAATATTGAAAGGCGGGAAGAGGAGATACGTTTGAAAATGGATGACATGGAAAACAGAAAGAAGGAACCTCCGATTCTTTGGAATTCCAGAATCCGACGGAGAAACGGAGGACTCACTTAAAACCACAATACACAACATCATAAAAATCCTAATGGCAGCTGAGGAGATGGACAAACCCAAGACGGAGCGGATCCATAGGGCAGGCGGCTCCCCTGGTGGACCACGCTCTGTCCTCGCAAGATTCCACAGATATCAGGACAGGAGCAGGATCCTAGCCAAGGCCCGATCTGGAGACTCGCTCATGCTTGGAGGTGCTCGAATCACTATATTTCAAGACCTATCCTCCCTCGCGCTGAGGCGCCTCTGCAGCCCCCTGACCAAATGGCTTAAGGAACGGGGCACAAGATACAGGTGGGGATACCTCTTCTCCCTCACATTTGAGCACGGTAGCACAAAGATAACACTCTGGTCCGAACAGGAGATCAAGGACTGCATGGTGGACATTTTGGAAACGGCCCCAGGAGGGGGCGAGGGAGGCGAGCCTGCACAGGTGGGGATGCAATGGGAGCTCCAGGGCCCTAAGAGAAGATGAGTGAAAGGATCAAGGAAATACAGACAACCAAACAATACGCCTGAAATGGGATCTGCATAAATCTCGCAAGCTAATTGATTGAAACATGCATCTGAAAGGTCTGCGAATAGATATCCACAGCCGTAGGGCAATAGAACCATTGGCCGGACTGTGGCTCCCGGTGGGAAGACTCCCTTCTGAAGTAGGGAGGAAAATGAACATCTGAAGACCGAGCCGGAGGTCGCACGTAACGTTACACGTTTGTTTTCTTTTCAAGGTTACAGTTGCAACATATGATGATGGGTGGGGGGGGGAACGGGAGAGGGGGGCTCATTTAAATGTTACGATTCTATACTCGAAAGGGACCGTGAGATGAGGGTCTCTGCTGGTGGTCCGGTACTGGACTGAACATTTCCACCAAGTCCGAATCGGACGCCATCAAGGTGCCGAGAATGGCACACTTTCAGTTCTTGGGTTCACTTGAACTCAATCGACTCAGTGAGGGGGGGGGGGGAGGGGAGGAAAGGGGAGGAAGAGGGGGGAGGGAAATGAGAACCTCAAGATCAGTAGCACTAACATCTGAATGAACCTACAACAGCATTCACAGCGAAAGACTGAAAAATCAAATATTGGTCTGTCCATCTGAAGTGAGCGATCCTCCAAAGATAACTGACAATGGCATCTCCTGATCATCATGAGGCAAAGGTTTCGCTCAAGGTCGGGACTATTAATGTGAAAGGCTTAAATTCACCGACCAAAAGATCCTTAGTCCATAGGGAATTTCGTAGATCTAATATTGACATACTCCTAGTGCAGGAGACTGAATATGCCAAAGGTGAAGAACGGAGCATACTGGGTAAGAGGGGGGGCCGCTCAGGAGAGGTGGTGTTGGAATTCTAATCAGGAAAGGTCTCGAATTCGATTTGGACAAAACATGGTCTGACGTAGGGGGCCGTACTCTCCTCATAACTGGGAAAGTAGCAAAGGTACAGGTAATTATTGCCACTCTATATGCACCTAATACTGGACAGCCTGCATTCTTTGAGAAGATGATCCCTAAGATAATGTCGGAGGCCACAGGACATGTCATCCTGGGAGGGGATTTTAATCAATGGGTTGACCCGAATAAAGACTGTAAACCGGGTAGACCCGAAACGAGAAACCAATACAGAAGCGACAGCACTGCATTGCTGGATCTCTATAACATGAAGGATGTGTGGAGAATTATGCATCCCACCAAGAGCGGCTATACTTTCTACTCAAACCCTCACCATACATTCAGGCGTATCGATTACATATACCTCCCAAATGCCCTTACCATCACTACACACCACTCAGACATTGTCCCGATAACTTGGTCCGACCATGATATGGTTCTGGTTGATATCAACTGGGCAGACCTACCTCTCACCGGAGGGAAGTGGCGGTGTAACGAGACCCTTTGGAAAGATCTGGCTTTCAAAACTACCATGGAGGCAGAAATCGATGAATACTTTAAAATTAATAACGATGGCGAAGTCTCCAAACAGATAATTTGGGAAGCAGGAAAGGCCACATGGAGAGGTATCCTAATAAGAGAGGGGTCCACCAAGAAAAGGGAGCGGAAGATCATAGAGCAAAGGTTACGGACTGAAATATGTCAATTGGAGGCGGAGGTAAGGAACAACCCAGAGGTAGACCTGGACAAAAAGAGAACAGCCCAACAAAAAAGGGAAGAACTACGTTTGTTGGAACATGGTCAAGTAGTACGCAAACTGCAGTTTCTAAAACAGAAATTTTATGAAAAAGGGGATAAGGCTGACGCCTTACTAGCGGCCAGGCTCAGAGAACAAAGAGCGGAGCGCAAAGTAACCGAAATACTTCAGGACCCCGCCCCTTCTGCCCAGGCCCCCTGTACTATCCCCGAATCCTTTGCCAACTTCTTTGAGAACTTATATTCCTCTGAAATAGCTTCAGGTCAGTTAGAAATAAACTGGTACCTATCCCCGATCGCCATGCCTACCATAACGCTTGTAGAAACCGAGCTCCTTGACTCCCCAATTATTGAACTGGAGATCCAAGAGGCGATTAAAAGATTGACGCTGGGCAAATCCCCGGGGGAGGATGGCTACACTGCTGGGTTCTACAAAACTTTTGCCAAACACCTGACACCCTTCTTAACGGAATTATTTGATGAAATAATGGAGACAGCCGTAGCACCAGACTTCTTCAAAAAAGCGCTGATAACAGTGATCCCTAAAGAGGGAAGAGACCCTAAGTGTTGCGGATCGTATCGCCCCATTTCCCTCCTCAATCTTGATGCCAAAATCTACGCCAGGGTAATAGCGGCCAGATTGGAAACGATAATGCCCCGCCTAATCCACCCAGACCAGGTCGGGTTTATAATGGGGAGACAGGGAGCTGACTCCATGCGCAAGACGTTACACCTCATTCACGCAGCCCAGCACCTTCCCAACGACCCTGCTCTATTGTCAATAGACGCGGAGAAGGCCTTCGATAGGGTTGAATGGAACTTTCTGGGAGCGGTCCTGCAGAAGGTTGGGATAGGTCCCAGAATTAGAAAGGGAATGCGAGCAATATACACATCCCGAAAGGCAGCGATATTTGTTAATGGGGAATATTCCAGATGGTTTGAGCTGGAACGTGGGACTAGACAGGGATGCCCCCTCTCTGCAATCCTGTTTGCACTCTCGCTGGAACCCCTGGCACAAAAGGTGAGAGCGGACCCCTTGATAGAGGGCATGAAGCTAGGATCAACCGAATACAAGGTAGTGCTCTACGCAGACGATATCCTCCTTCACGTAACTAACCCCTTAGATTCTGTCCCTCATGCCCTTAAACTATGGACGTATATGGCCAGTTCTCCAGATTCAAAGTCAACAAGACAAAGTCCATTTTGTTCCCCCTGCAGGGAACTGTAGAGGCAAACGATGCCAGGTTTCGCCAGCTCGGCCCTAAGCTCGAGCATGCTACGTTACAATACCTTGGCGTACAAATCACTAAAAACCTGAGCGACCTCTTTGAAGCCAACTTTCCCCTATTCCTCCAGCGATTTGCAGCCGATCTCAAAGAATGGGGAAAAACTCACGATCTCATGGCTCGGCCGAGTCAATGCAGTTAAGATGGTATGCCTCCCCCGTTTTTTGTATCTCTTCCAAATGCTCCTGCTGGAGATCCCAAAATAATTCTTTACTGAAGCCAAAAAGGTCATGGTAAGAGTCATATGGAAGGGGAAGAAAGCTAGAATCCATACAATACGTTAACGCTCCCCAAAGACAAGGGAGGGGTCGGACTCCCCAATCTGTGGACCTATTACAAAGCCGCCCAGCTGCGTGTCCTGATCCCACACCTTAGAGATCAGAAAAACCTCCAATGGGTCCAAATGGACAATCACTATTTCTCCCCAGCCACAGTATCGGAATGGCTCTGGACCCCGCACAAAAGGGTACATCGAAAAACCCGAGGCCACCCCATCTTGAGCACTATTTGGAGCATATGGCGCCCAGGCAAGGAAATGCACAGAATCACCACCTGGCCGTCTCCACTCAGTCATCTATGGTCACCCGGCATAAACAATCATACCTAACGTGGGTAGGTTCCAGGGGTGGTATGAAGCGGGTTTGGAGAGAGTAGGTCAGCTCCAGAAGAAAGATGTGTTCATCACGCTACCAGACCTGACGGAGGCTTTGGGCATAGGCACCCTCTCCACATTCCAATACATTCAACTGAAAGGAGTCTTAACGCAGGCAAAATGGAGAGACAAATTGAACAGAGATCTCACCCCATTTGAGAAACTTCTAGACTCCAAATCAGAGAGGAAAGGCCTCATATCGGTGATGGATCAACGGAACCCTACGAGCAAGGTGGGAAAAAGACTTTGGAGAAGAAATACGCCCTGACCTATGGGAAACTGTGTAGAGTGGCCTCCAAAACGTCTATATGCAGTCAATAAAAGCTTCACACCATTAAACTCCTACATAGATGGCAATACGACCCCTTCAGACTCTCCAAAATGTCCCAAACAATGAGCCCAACATGCTAGAGAAAATGTGGGGAAATAGCCAATTATGGGCACATGTGGTGGGACTGTCCGCACATAAAGGTTTTCTGGAATGAGGTCTTGGGGTGGATTAAAGAGATAGAAAGGGTTCAAAGAGACGCTGACCCCTACTTGATACTCTTTGGCCTGAAAAAAGACGAAGATGAATGGACTAGAGTGAAGGGCTTGACCCCCTGACCTACTGTTAGCAGCCAGGGCTCTCCTTTGATTAAATGGAAGTCTACAACGGTGCCCGGCAAAAATGAGTGGATCAATCTCGCTACGAATATCTACCTAATGGAGACAGTAACCGCCTCTCTACATGGCAAAGCCGCACAATGTGAAGCTCTATGGATGGACTTCAAAAACAAACATCTTGCGACAGATTCCAAGTCCCAATCGGAAGAGCCTGCCAAGCCATAATAAAAACACAATCCTTGATAGAAATCATGGGAGGTGAACTTGCATTGGATGGTCCCAGACCAATCGGACAATGGAAATGTGAATAAAAATGTTTTGAAGTCCCCACGCTTGTATACCATTCAACAGATGAGTGCTCAATCAAGGAAGGGAGGGGGGTGGGGGGAAAGTTGGGGTCTTTAACTTGTGATGGACATACTCTGACATAAATAACCTGATTTACGTCGCAAAGATATCTTGATATGTTTCTTTCTCGTACAATCACATGAATACGATGGTGTTAAATGTGACATGTATTCCATCTTGTTTGTTTATTTCGTTAAAACCAATAAAGCCAAATAAAAAAAATCCGTAGTATATTAAAAATAAAAAGCGTTTTATTGTGCGCCACATTCATTGTAGGGGAAGGAGTTGCCTAGCTAGTGTATAATAAACCATGACAAAGTGGGGGCTTGTCCGGGATTGAGAAAAGTGTTTTCACCCGTGGCAGTGCAGCACAGCACACTACCTACCTTTTGAAGGTATAGTTACATTAGTGGATCGAAAGCTGGGTTACATTGTAAAGGCGCCATCCAAAAACATGTACCCTAGGTATCAGGCCTGTGTCTCAAAATAAAATGTTGTAAGCGTATATTACGCAGGAGCAGGGTGCAGATTTTTCCCTTGCATAGATAATCCACCAGCAGTAGCTCAAATTTCAAAATGAGCACCATGGAAATTAATATAGCAACACGGCACCTCCTATCCAAATTGTTCATTAGAGGGGAATGGGCAGAACAGGGACATGAAGCCTGCCAATCTAGTATGATGTAACAGGTGACCTCTATAAATATGGATGTGGTGTGGAAGGACAGTGGCCTGTTGGATCAAGCCCTGAATGATTTCTGCGTGACGCAGACCACCAAAGATGAGCAAACTTAAATGGTCCAACTCACTGCATACATGTACCTCCACGTCATAGTTATGGAAGAAAGGTACCAGGAGTGTGTAACCTCTGTGCAAAATCAGTCTAAGCTTTTAGATCAAACACAGTGAGTTAAGACCGGTAGAGGAAAAAGTGCTGCAGAACCACAAGTTAGAATTAGGAAACATTAGTCAGCAGCTAAAGGAGGAGTTGGCAGCACAGCAACACATTAATTCAGAACAAGAGGCCCAATTATCTACACTGAAATAGGAGTGTCAAGAAGGGGTTCAGAACCTGAAAGAGTCAATTAAAATAACAATTGACGCACAGTAGACTGTTTACAGGACATGTACGCATTGCAAAATCAGATTAAGAAATTGGAAGAGGAGAATAACCAGTGGTTTATTAATGAGGTCCATTCTCAGGCAGATTTTGACCAGGAGCGCCAAAAGGTGAGTGCTATGAAACCGCAGAGAACACCTTCGTGAACAGAATAGCCTGCTGTCTGGAAAAAGATGCCCTGTCTCAGGAAGTGTGCCAGTTGAAGGCAGACCTGGAGAAAAGTGAGTCATGTTTTCAGGAACTGACATAAAATTAGAGAATGAAAATGGGGCATATCAGACAAATAGAATGTGACTTAGAGTGGACAATAGACCAAAAATGCAGAAAGTGAGGAGATTAGTCTCCTGCAACAGAAAGGGTCTGCGTATTCCCAGACAATACAATAAGCACAGAAAGAAAATGAGGCCCTTTGTGATGGGAACAGGGGAATCCATGGTCAAGTAGTAGCACAAGGTGAGGTCCTAGAAGCCAGTCAAGCCCAGATAGCAGAGCACAAAGCTCAGGCCTTTGCATACTATCAGGAAATAGGGACTGAGAAAGAGAAATCTGAGATTAGAGAAGGGGTGTGCTAGGTTTCATAAGGCATTGGGGAACCCTGAACTGATAGGGGTTGCCCTTCCATTCCCTGACCTTGGTGTAGGGCCCTCTATACCAGGGGACTCAAGCCAACCTACCACCTTGTATGTGCAAGGCACTGCTAAATTCACACCTGGGAGTTCACAAGAACCAGGAACCATGAGGCAGCTGGACTTAAGTAGGTCTAGCATGACTGGGCAGGAAGGCTGGCCCCCATCAGAGATTGATGAATGTGCATCACTGCTTAGGTTCAAAACATATTTGGCAAATGTATCTGACCAGTAGGACTCCTATGAAGAGAAAATCAGAGAGTTAGACTGGCAGAGACATCAGCTACAAAGGGACCATCTGGTCCACTTTGCACATAAGGAAGAGTCTGAGTTTAGGTCCCAAAAGAGCATCCTGAAAACCTCCACCCGTTGAAGGAGGTGGCAGAGTTCTCCACCAACCCCGGAAGGAGGGAGGAGTCGGATGAGTACTCCCCTGTACGAAAGAGGGAATCCAAGGGAACTGACCCAGTGAGCCTACAATATAACAGGTTTGAAGAGACCAGGCCCAGTCATTCTGGGAGACTCCCAGTCTCACAGAATTGGCGAGCACCTAGACGGTGGGGATGGGACCTCAAATAGCAGCAGCTCTGAGTCTGAGGGTGAACGGACTCGGGTGCAGCAGAAAAAGAAGGCTGCTAAACAAAAGCGAACTTTGGTAGAAGACCCCATTAGACGAATAAAAGCCATTAGAAACTTCATGACCTTTACCATAAAAATGCCAAATACTCAGTCTGGGAGCATCTGGAGCTGTCTGAGCAGATGTCATTTGGCATAAAAATGACCGGAATTCTATAGAGTTTGCCAAGTGGACATTCTCCCCAGAATACTCCAGCTTCTTTGCTGGGCTGGAGGATCAGAATCATTCAAGGTGGTCTACCTACAAAGCAGCCATCTTGAAGCACTTCTCCGTACACCAGAACCCCCAGGAGGCTCACAAGGCGGCCTACAACATGCAGTGCAGAGAATTTGTCCAATAATTGAAGCAGGAATTTGCACAAATCACTAGCCCGGGTGCGCACAGACAGTAGAGAGTTCATTAATATCTATTTTCATACCCTCCTTAAGTACATAATGACGCAACTGGTTAGGTCCTTCCACAAAGAAAGGACCCTGGACTGGATAATTAAGCAAGCTGACTGGATCCATGAAGTCCAAAAGCCTGTAGAAAATAAGAATTACCCCAAAAATCCCAAACCAACACCCCCGCTGCTGCCAAGGTGGCTGAGGTGAAGATTAGCCCCATTTTGGACCTAGAAATGGGGGGCCTAAAAATACACCTCCCGCTAACCAACCAAATCAGAGGCAGAGAAGACCCTCTGACCAGTCTGAAGTAAGTTGTAGCTAGACAGGATACCCCACAGATGTCACCTGACTCTGCCATCTACATCAGCCCGAGGTACAAGGGGAGCATACCTATATTGGGGTACATATGGACTCCCCCGGGTCAAGGGGGATCCAACAGGTAAGTATGGCCCCAGAAAACTTTCCTCCAAATTTCCCACAAAACGTCCCTCAGGAAGACATTAATGTGCCCTCCTATTTAAGCTACTTCCCCAGGTACCCTCCAAATCCCAACTTCCAGAATAATCCTCCTCTCTTCCCGCTTTCAGGAGTCTAGACCCCCAAATCAGGGAGAAGGGAGACAAGAATAGAGGGCTACCAGGGAAACCCTCAATACCCAAGCTACTCTGGGAGAAGGGACAGTTACCCTTCCCGAGAGCAGCAAAGATTTGACCCAAGACCCCCGTATCAGCCAGAGGGGGCATCACAATTGGAGCGCCAGGTCCAGAGCTTGACCCAAGACCTGAGTCGCATGTTCAGGGCTCAACGGAGCCCTCAAATGAACATGGCTGCCCAGAACAGCTCGATCAAAGGGTCTGGCACCCCGGAACAATGACAAGGAGAGAACCTGACAACCAATAGGTTCCAGAGGAGGTGGAGGCTCGGGAGGAAGGGGGATGCAAAGCCCTAGAAGAAGCTTCCTTCCTCACCTGTGAAAAGCCACTAGAAACCTCTGAACCTTAACCCAGATCCCCTACCCCCAAAAAGCTGCAACCTAGGGAACAGAGGGTAAGTAGGAGAAACCAAGGGACAAAGGAGACCCATTTTGTGTAGGAAGTCCACGTCCTCCAGTTTGAAGGGGAAGAATCCCTGGAGGATACTGGGGAGAAGACTTTCTTCCCTTTCAAGGACTGGGGGGGGGGACTCCTCCCAAATAAAAATGGGTGCCAAAAGACCCTAACTTAGACTGGGTAAGTATGGAGACTGACCTAAAACCACCTATCCCTGAACCCCAGAAATGTCACCCTGAGAACTCGGAAATAAATGAGGTATCCGCCCCCTCCTCCCCCCCCCCCCAAACCGGTTCAAGTGACCGTATCCAGGAGAAGGGGGAGCCCTTTCAGCGCTGGTGGATACCGGATCCCAAGCCACCATCCTGACAAAGACATTTGCGTAAATCAATTCATGAAGGGTAGAGAGTCACTGAATACCCTCACACCTCTTCCTGGACAACCCAGAACTTCGATGGAAATGACATTTCTGTAGACGGGGCTGGAGATCAAAATTGGGCGACACAAGATTAAAAACACGGTTATAGTCGTCACTCCAGAGGGAACCCCCTGTCTCCTAGGGAATTGCCTTCTTCGGAGGTTGTCACCCCTAATAAACTGTGAACAAGGTTCTGTGGACACAGACTAACCGGCCAATAAAATTAAAACGGAGCACCAACTATGTAAGCTTAAATGGCACATGCCATAGGGTTGAGCAGCAGTCTGACAAAATTGAGTTCCACTTTAGGAACAATCAAGTCCCCGACATAACTGTAATTGCTGTAGGAGAACAAACCGGTGGTGGGGGCGCTTCTTCATTCTTGAAAATCAACCTTCCTCCCAGTTTTAAGTGACATTCCACACTTGAATGAAATATCCTGACATTTTATACTGATCCACATTTTGAGGAAAACCAAAATCCCATGATAAAAAGTGAGGAAAAACCAGCTCAAAGCTTGGCCGATATTCAGAAAAGGGATGAACAGCTTTTCCTCCCCATTCAGGTAAATGAGGGGGCGGGGAGGTTGTTCTCGCCAGAGTATGTCTGAATAATGGAAAAAGCTTAATCAGTGAAGCGTTGCTCTGGAACCTCCCAAAAGATCAGACCATTCCCACATTTAAATTGATGAGTGGGAAATGGGCCTGGAAACTCCCAATTCCAAACATGGTGCATGCTAAAAATGTCGATTGGTGATAAAAGCAAATGGCATTATTGGGTCCTGCGAGATGTCCCCTTTGCCTTCTACTTCGGCAGTGACACTCTCGATTCGCAATGAAATTGTGTGACAGATCCCCAATGACTGTTACGGCAGTGACCTCCAGAAAAGATTTTCACCCGGGAAGGGGGAATATCTTTGTGTACTCTTCCTGCCCTTATTTGGGGAAGGGGGGGGGGGTGAGGCGGAGTGGAAGAGGTGACGTGCGACATCAGGAAGGATGAGGTGGTATTTCAGGTCAACAGTGACTGTCCTTCCTACCTGAGACCTCCTGTCCAGGCCAGAACCATAACCAGAGATCTCTCCACGCAGCTGGAGGATGCCATGGAGATGGTAGACAAAGCTGTTGCCACTGAGCTATCCTTGCTCCCCCTTAAGCTATTCAAGGAGAAGTATGAGCACAGTAAACTATTTTGGAAGTGCACTAATCAATTTAGGGAAAGCTCGCCCCAATTAGTTTACGAAGAGCAACAGCTATTAAAGGTCAGTATAAGGTATTGGTATATAAACTTATTACACCATTTCTATAACAAGAATAGACCGTTAACCAATTACCCTTTTCCGAAGTGTAATATACAGTTCTAAGGTAAGTAGGAATGTTATGACTATTTAAGAAGTGCTCTAAAGCAGTTCAGGGAAAGCATAACCCAATGATATACTTTTAGAAAGACAAAATGTTTTTCTAAGTAAGCAATCAACCTATTCTACTTAAGAATGGCATTCAGCAATTGACAGGCAAGTAAGAACTCTTATACTTTTAAGAGGGGCTACAAGCAACTCAGACAAGTATTCACTCCAAGACTGTTTTTAGAAATGCACTAACTTAGATCAGGTAAACCAAAACCCAATAACACACATTCAGAAAGACGCATACTCCTACGTCCCGTCCCCTTTCCTCGATACTTATGGGAAATTCTTCCGTCCTGTGGGACGGGACCGGAGCACTTTGAAAAAGCATCACATTTTTGCAAAAACATTGTCCTTCCTCTTTTTGTGCGGGGTACCGCACGTGGCCGTAACCCCGCCCTCCTTGGCTCCTCCCAGCACATCGCCCATCAGTCCTTTTCTCCGCTCGTTTGGGACTGGACGCACTTGCATCTTCGGAAGATTTTTTTTTACTTCCAGTCCTCCTCCTCCTGCGCCGGCTAGCGGTCGCGAGTCCATCTACGCCATTTCAATTAGATTTCCCTACTTGTTTGTCTTGTCAGCGATGCTTCGCTAGGGAGGACCCCCATCCTCTTAGTTTAGAGTGTTTGGGTCTGGACCACCGGTGGGACTCGTGTTTTTACTGTGACTCCCTTTTAGTCCGGGCACTTTGTCGTTTGGAGCGGTGGGAGGTGGCTTTCCAGCGCGCTCCCCCATTGCATTTTCTTACATTCATCGAAGAAAAGAAGAAACGCCCGGTGAGCTCTTTACTTTTTAGAGCACCCTGCCGAGGGACTCCTTCCTCAGAGCTCTTGACGCTCCTCCCGGTCCGGGAGGAGCGTCAAGAGCTCTGTTACCGGGGTTTGTCCTGAGGTGCCTTCTGGGCCTAAAAAGTGTACAGGAGTTTTCTCTGTGGGTCTCCGTAAGGGGCCTATTGACACTGGATTGCTATCCGAAGCCCCTCCTGTGGGAGGCTAGTTGTGGGCCCAGCTCAGCTGTGGCAGCAGGTACCGGAGCTTGCTTCGAGGTCTCCCGGGTTGGAGCTTCCTGTAAAAAGACGGGGGTAAGCCCTGAGGCCTCTTTTGGGGCTGTTGGTACCGAACAGATGTACGAGGCCCGTAGTAGGGCTATAGATACCGGACTTGGGTCCGAGGCCCCTCGTTTGATGGCGAAGGTGACCGACAGTTCTGAGAGGCCTGTTAAGGTTTTGCCGGCGAGGTGTGTTCCTCATCCGTCCCGTTCAAGCAGTGATACCAGATCTGTTGAGGGGGCACTGAGTGAGGACTTCGACTGTAATTCCTCAGTTACCAGCAATACCGAGGTCCTTCCTTTGAAGGCTGCTTTGGCTGTTGGCATGTCTCAAAAACATTCTAGGCCTCACAGCATCGGTTCGGCCGAGGTTCCTTTTATCAAGGCTAAAATGAAGACCCCCGGACCCACCTGTGGAGACCCCTGTCTCACTTCAACATGTGTTGCAGTTCCCCTCGGGTGCAGACAAAATGGTGGCCATTTTGGATACCGCCCTTACAACTATGCCATCGGGCCTAGGTGTGGGGAGTGGGTGGTCAGGTGAACATCGCTTTCCTTGTGCTCACCCTTTTCTTCCAGTTTATGACTGGAACGCTTGGATGCCCCTAGCCCCATGTCTTAATTCCTCGGACATCAGCGCCCCTGATTTACGTGGACACCAGTGGGGAAGGGCCCTCTTTGCATCCCTCTCCCTTGTGTCCCTGGAATTACCGCGCTCATGAGAGGCCGCCTCCAGTTGCGCCTAAATCATTGGCAGAGGACGTCTGTTTTGGCAAGTTTCAAAGACTAATGCATTCTGGCCCCATGAAGGAGTATTTTTGAGGCTTGTTTAGGGAGATATGCCCACCTGCGCCGACGGTTCCAGCTGTGGCATGGGTGATTCTGCTGGCGCCGCCTTTACTGGCTGGGCCTCCTCTGGCTCTTCCTCCCTTGCCTCCATTGTCCCCATTGGACAAGTCGCCAGTAGTGCCTGATGCAACTCAGCCTGATCCGGATCTGCTGGATGATGCACAAGAGGATCAGGACAGCGATGATGGCACAGTTCTGTCAGAACTTTTCTCGACCGGGTGCTGGACATGTGTTTACTAGATGTTCTAGTATCTGAGGCACCCTCTCCGCAGGAGGGGGTGCTTTCGGGGACGTTCACCTTATCTCCTTCGGAGCGTACCGGCTTGTTCTTGCAGAAGGACGTTTTAACCGAGGTCCGTAAAGTTTGGGAAAAACAACACTCTGGACTGTTTGTCAACAAGAAGATTGACGCGCGTTATAGGCTCCATTCTTCGGAAGAGATAGCTTTAGCGTCGTGTCCGCCTCCTCCCTCCACGGTAGTGGCTGCGGCCACTTTGCAGTCTAGACCTGCAGCATCGTCTTCCGCAACGGCTGCTCAGGTTCTAGCTAAAGAGGACAAGCTTCTTGACTTTTTGGGACGCAGGATTTTCACTAATTCAGCTCTGCAGTTACGTCAAGCAAACGCAGAACTGGTGCTAGCGGAGGCAAATATGAAAATGTGGAAAGGTCTGTCGGAATTGGAGGAATACATCCCCGCTGAAAAGCTAGAGGATTTCAGAGGGGGTTTGTCGGATGCTAGGGTCCTGGCGCAGGACATGCTGGAGGCCACGGTGCATCATGTCGACGCCTCGACCCGCGGCCTCATGCTCGGCGTGGGCACCTCGTCAGGCTTGGCTGCATGCCACCAAGTTCTCTAAGGAAGTGCAGGATAAGGTTTTGGACCCGCCCTTTATCGGCAAGGTACTTTATCATTCCACAACGGATGTGGAATTGACCAAAACTTAAGGGTAGCACGCACACTGCCAAATCCTTGTCGGTCCTGTTGAAACCGCCTTTCAGGGCAGAGAACGTCCTCGCAGCCTCGGCCTTCCTCTGGTTTCAGGGGGTTTCTGGACCAAAGGTCCCGCAGGGTTGATAACTCATCGGTAAATTCCCGCTGAAGGCAGCAACGGGGCAGGTTCTGCTCCCGTTCCTCAGCCTCCTCTTCAGATTCAGATGGCGCTGCCACTGAAAAACCTGCGAAATGAAATCTCTCTGCCCTAGCACGAGACCCTGGTGGGAAGACGCATTGCGTCTCATTGAGAGGCATGGCAGACAATCAATGAGGACCGGTGGGTCTTGTCAGTCGCTCGGGCGGGCTTCCGCTCACCCCTTCCCCACCCTTCATTCCTCCCTTCCAGCAGTCTGGGTCGCCCTCCCTCAGAGCTGAGATTCAGAAGTTGCTGGATCTCAGGGCGGTGGAACCCGTTCCCTTAGGGGAGCAAGGTGAGGTCTTCTATTCCCTGCTGTTTACGGTGCCCAAACCCAACCAGGCCAGCCTGCGTACCATCCTAGACCTTTCCCAGTTCAATCTCTCTACCCCAAGAGATATTCAAGATGATCACGCCTGTCAGATAGTCTTCTTTGCAGAAGGGCAATTGGCTCAGCGTGGTGGACCTCTAGGATGCGTATATGCACATACTGATCTGGAATCCACATTGAAGATGCTTATGGTTTTTTGTGGGAGAGGAGCACTTCCAGTTCCGAGTACTCCCTTTTGGCCTCAGCTCGGCACCACATGTCTTTACAAAGATGTCAGTTATCGTAGCTTATCTTCGGCTTCAGGGTATCCATGTGTATCTGTATTTGGACGATTGGCTGCTGCACAGTCCTTGTCCTTTGAAGGCCTCGAACAATCTTCAGTCTCTCTTCCATCTCTTGTTCCACTTTGGGCTGTCGGTGAACTGGTGGAAATCCTCCATGACGGTCTCTCGGGACATGATTTTTCTGGGTTTTCGCTGGAATACGATCGACTGCAGGGTACACCTGACCAGGGACAGAATGGCGGATCTGGTAGCCACGTGTCTGGTCTTAATGCAGTCGGGGAGCATGTCGGCCTGGTGGTTCCAGAGGCTTCTGGGCCTCATGGTCTCGTCTGTTTTGGCTCTTCCTCGGCTCAAGATAAGGCGGACACAGATGGTTCTTCGGAGCTCCTGGCTTCAAGCTGTGGACCCGGACTCCAAAATGTTGTTGATTTCAGCTTTCATGAGAGCGGCCCTTTTGGGGTGGTCGTCTCTCGGCAATCTGTCAGTGGGCGCGGCTTTTCAGGACCCAGTTCCACTGATGAGTCACAACGGACTCTTCCGTTCTGGGGTGGGGTGCGACGTTGGATCTTCAAGTTTCTGGTCTCTGATCGCCACGAGACAAGCTCCTCCATATAAATCACCTGTAGCTCTTGGCGATCTTCCTGGCGCTCAAGGTGTTCAGGCCGGTCATCGTCAACCAAGTGGTCCGTGTCCACATGGACAATGTGGTATCCATGTTTTATATCAACAAGCAAGGGGGTACCAAGTCCCCTCCTCTTGTGGATCTTGCAATTCAGATTTGGGAATGGGTGGTGCAGCATGGCATCTGGCTGGTGGCCGTACACATTCCGGGGTCAGCTGAATGTAACTGTGGATGCTCTCAACCGACGTACAATGGTCAGTTACAAATGGGAGTTGAAGGTGGGGGTTCTCTTAAAATCTTCCAGTTTTGGGGCACTCCAGAGGTGGCCCTCTTTGCAACGACGGACAACAGGAAACTTCCTCTATATGCCTCCAGGAATGGACTGGGAGCCTCCTCTCTGGGGGAAGCTCTCGAGATTCCCTGGCACAATAGGAGGGTATTTGCTTTTACACCCTTGCCTCTCATTCATCGGACAGTTTGCAAACTGAGGAACACAGTGAACTGTTCTCTTCTGCTCATAGCTCCGTGGTGGCTGGCCAGGTTCTGGTTTTCAGAGCTTCAGCATCTGTCAGTGTGTGCGCTGATCAGGCTTCTGTTGGTTCCTGACCTGCTTCACCATAGAGATTGGCAGCTGTAGCACCCCTCCCCACAATCGTTCAGATTGGCAGCATGGTGCCTGAGTGCAGGGCTCTAGAGCATCTCAACCTGTCTGCTGATAACATGCACATTATTCAGGAAGCCCTCGACGAGATCTCAGTACAGGAGCAAGTGGCTTTGGTTGTGCCAACAGTGATTAGCTTAACAATTGGATCCCAGGGTGGCTTCATCCAACACAGTGATGTCTTTTGTCTGTCATCTAGTGGGGTCGGGCATTCATATCCTCTCATGCAGGACGGCTGTTGCCGCTTACTTATCCACGGACAAGTGCTCTCTTTCACTATCAAATCCAGTGATTAAAAGGCACTTTGCCGCTCTAATTCGTATTTACCCTCCTGTTGGCAAACCCCATCCAACGTGGGATCTGAACGTGGTCCTTGGGGCATTGTGCCATAAGCCTTTCGAACCAATGGCTACAGTAGATCTTACGCACCTTTCGTGGAAAGTGTCTTTTTTGGTCGCTGTGACTTTGGCAAGACGTGTGAGGGAGCTCCAGGCTTTGTCTGTGGAACATCCCTTCTTGGCTTTCCACAAGGATAAGGTTGTCCTGAGGACGAATCCGTCTTTCCTACCGAAAGTGGTCTTAGATTTTCATCTAAATCAGTCAATCTCCTCTCCTGTTTTCTTCCCAAACCCGGCTTCGGAAGCTGAAAGGGTTTTGCATTGCCTAGATGTTAGAAGAGCGCTTAGGTTCTACCTGGACAGAAAATCTGAATTTAGGAGTTCTGCACAACTATTGGTGACCTTTGGTAATCCGCAGGGAAAGCAGGCCTCCAAAGCGACTATCTCCAGATGGGTTACTGCCTGTATTATGGAGTCTTACACTGTTCAGGGCCTCCAACCTCCTAAAGGGATTCATGCACACCTGGTACGGTGCAAAGCAGCTGTGGTTGCTTTTTAGAATTTTGTCCCCTTTGAGACCGTCGCGAAAGCGGCGACATGGGCCTCTCAATCAGCTTTTTGTAAACACTGTTTAGATCGGAGTTCCAGAGCTGATGCTCGGTTTGGCCAGGCTGCGCTCAAAAAACCTTTTTCAGTAAGGAGTTTCCATCCACCCGTAATTCCTGTGAGGAGTGCTTGGGAATCTCCCATAAGTATGGAGGAATGGGGACGGACCCATAGTCCCCTTTCCTCCATACGCCCGCCCGCCGTCCCCTCTAATAAGGTTCCTCTGTTATTGCTTAACAGAGGAACAGCTCATTAGGCAATATAAAAGGACTGATGGGCGATGTGCTGGGCGGAGCTAAGGAGGGTGGGGTTATGGCTGTTAGGGAGAATTCTCTGTTTAGGCTGAATTTCCTAACCTAGTGAGTCCACCAGCAGCTTTGCTGGATTTTTGGGGTTTATTTTTTTTCTCCTGTCAAGAGTGAGACTTTTACCCTCACTCTTGGACATGATTTGAGTGTATTCCTTTGACTCTAGATGTGTTTAATGGGCTATGGGGTCTTTTACTCCATAGGGCTTCATGTGTTTTTGTGATGTTACACAGCACCCTCAGTGCAGTAACACAGGGGTGTCATAGTGACCCCCCAGTATAGACTCCATACCCTGGGACTGACTGTCTCCCAGGGCATGTAAAGTCACCATTGACTTTACTAGTCTCAAATTCTGAAGAGAACCAGTACAAACCATCATATTGTGGACGTACTGGCCGGGGCAATTCGATTGCCCCGGGGTCTGTTAGTGGAGGGGGCACGTCTCCATCCCCCCTGATCGAGTTTTGGCTGGTGGCAGTGGATACTACTTTTTATATTCGACCGCGAATATATTCCTATGGGATTTCCCATTGTTCGAGGCTACCAACTTTAATTATTTAATTCCTATAGCCTCGAACATACCTCCGGTTTATTTAATATTAATTCTCCGGTTGGTATTTTTTGCCAGAACTCTGTTCTAAAATGGCGTTTGTATTCGCTTCTGTGACTCCAACCCAAGTTGAGCCCTTTGTTCCACTTTTTGGCGGGCTTCTCCACAGAAGCCCTCCAAAGTGGTGCCACTCTGTCTGGGGTACTTACGAGGGGTGGAGGGGGATTTAGGCACCCTGGACTGACTTGCCTAGGCAACTCAAGTCGCACTCCGTCCTGATTGGCCCAACCACTTAGCATGTTTGAGTGACAGCTAGGCTGAGTGAATGGGGGTTTTCTGCATAAAAGCAGGGCTTTGGGGACTGGAACTTCAGAAGTCGCCACAAGACCTAAGAATTTGACGAGGGAGAAGCTGAGCCGACCTGCTACGACGACACCACCGGTGGAGCCCTGCTGAACCGTCTCACCACTTTTCCCAACGACAGAGGAGATCTCCAGCCCAGAGAGTCTTCTTCCTTTGACTGGTGGGGATAACCAGTCTGCTTCCTTTTCGCTTCCTGGAGCATCTCGTGGCCGCCTTGCCTGTGCCAAACACCCCGGCAACCGGGATACCACGTTTTACCACTACCGCGAATCAAAGGGTAGTACCTTTAACCGGAAAACTCTGCGGCTGGTTTCTTCCCTGGCAGTGCAACGACCTTAATCTTTCCTCCACGTCGAGATCTTCTCTTCTTCTGGACGATGCCGCGACTTGCACCCGCTGCCAGGAACAACTGCCCCCGCTGGAGGATCCTTTCCACATAAGGTACCGTGTTCCGCCTGGCTTCCCTTGCAACCGACTACGGGGTAGATTTAGCCCCCGGCTTTCGACCCAGGGTTAGCCTGGGACACCCTGGCTAAACTTTTCTGAGCCTAACTAAAACCTTTCCGAACTCCCTGCTAGACTTTTTAAGCCTGCTGTCATTGTGTGATCTTGGGTGCATTGTATTTGTATTTGTTTTATTTGTAACACGCTCCCTCCGGCCCAGAGGCATCAGGGCGCAACTTGGGCAGGTTACATAGCAAACATGCATATATTCAAACTATAGGTACAATGCAAAGTATTCAGAACATACGGCTATATACATAAATTACAGATTAAGGATTAGTGCAGGCACATTACAGACACATAAACAGTCAAGGTTTCAGGGCTGATTGAAGAGCCAAGCTTTTGTTTTGGCCTTGAAGGCACTGATGCATTCTTCCGACCTGATGGTGAGGGGGAGAGCATTCCAAAGCTTGGAAGCTAGGACAGGGAAACTTGATCTGCCCGCTTTTTGTAGTTTTTTGAGCATTTGTGCCCTGCTCTCTCCAAGAGTGGGCCCGGCCTATGGACTTTGGCTCACAAGTAACTTTTACTTTCCTGCCTTGCTTAAGAGTTCCTAAGTATTAGTGTGGTGTATTTTCCTACATTCTGTCTTTTTCCCTACCTTTTTCGTTAACTTATTGGAGTGCCATCTATAGTTATGCGCTCACCTCTGTCTGGAAATAAGTGGTGTTAACTAAGACTTGTCTGATAAGGAATAAGGAGTGTATATATAATAATAGTAATTGTGTTTAGAGTGATTTACAATAATGGTGCTGGAGTGTTTCAATAAGTGTGTTTTTAAATAAATAATTATATACCTTGTTACCAAAGCTCTGGTCAGTGTTTGCTTGTGCTATTGTATCTGAGTGCCTATTGTGTATACTTTGCATACTGCCTAACTCTTCTTGAGGGAAGTCTGACTGCTCAGCCACAGCTACCAGGTAAATCTGGACAGTACAGACTGCTACCAAGTGGGTTTACTGCCAACACCTGTAGTCTTAAATCTTTTGCAGTGGTCCCCAAGGGAACTGCACAGGTTTCTGCCTAACAACGGCCGCATACAGTACCCCGCATAGAGAGGAAGGACACATTTTTGGTTACAATTTGATGCTTTTTCAAAGTGCATTCCCGTCCCACAGGATGGAGGAATGTCACATAAGTATGGAGGAAAGGGGACTATGGACTAGGAGTAAGGTGGTCACTACAGTGAGTAACCTTATAAATATATTTCATGATTGGTAAATCCTATTGGTACAATTTTACATTCAGTCACTTTAGAAATTATAAAACTCTACACAACTTTTTAAAGAGTGAAACACCATTCAATGCTAGTAAGATAACTTGCATACTTTTTTAAAGGAGCAACAAGCAACTTAAATGCACTCTGTAACCTATTCTATTACAGAACCAAAGTTACTCAACTCATTTACAAGTAAGTACTTGTTAAGGATTTCCAGACAGAAGGCTTATCAAAGTCCTTCTGGCCCATTGTGGTCTAGGAGCCAGCTGTAGGCAGGTCAGGAAAGGGTACAGTTGCAGTAAAGTCAGATTTCCAGAGGCTATTTCTTCAGACAAGTAACTATCACAGTTGAAAAATGGTTAGGGACTTCACAGAAGGCTCCCTATATGCGTTACAGCATTAGGTCTGAGTGAACAGTATGGGCAAACACCCAAACATACGAATCGCCCCCTCGGCCTCACAGGATTCACACAAGATGTAAGGTAAGTATTACCCAAGCCAACACATTATCTCAGCAAAGAAGAAGAGCTTGAAGATGATTGTCTTCCTGAAGCAGCAGCACATGACCCGGTTCATGGTCTGGAGACTGAAGAAATGGACACTGAAGGCAAACTGGTGCCTGTCAAACTGGGGAGGCTTCCAACAAAGGTTTCATCCAGGGTTCTAGTGGCTCTGCAGTTTTGACAGCCTTTTACAGGTACGTGATGTAGAAAGAATATCGCTGAATTCTCTTCACTCGGTCGTGTGCTCTGGTGAGGGGACTTCAGGGATTCAAATGGTGTCTCTGGAGGTCCAGCAGGAGTTTAACAAAGTTTCAGCAGGATTTGGACTTCGGACAATTTTGCACTGCACTCAGGCTCGAGGTCCCCTGTTATTGGCAGTTTGCAGCCTAGAAAGGTCACAGCATGTCAAGGGATGGCTCGTTTTGCAGGTCTTCTCAAGACTAGTGTATCTCACCAGCCTCTGGGTATGAGTCTTTGGATTCAGGAACCACAGGTCGATTGGAATGATGGGTTACATCTGGCTTTGGTGATGCAGCAGGCTCTCCGGTTGCAGGAAATGGTTACAGCCATCTTTTCTTAATCTTACGCTTTGGATTTGGTTCCAGTGGTTGACTTGTCTGCAGCTTCCAGGATCGGACTACTTAACAGGAACTGCAGCATAACTTCTTCTGTAAACTCTCCCTGCAGTTTACAGAAAGTAGGAACTGGTTCCTTTCAGGCAAAGTAGAAGTAAAAAGGCTGCAAAGTTTTGGACTCCTCCTTCACTTCCTGCCTTCAAAGACACTCTCGAGCTTCAGCAGGGAATACAACGGATTCCCGCTGAATATAAAACTCCAACCAAGATCTTTCCCACCTAGGACAGCAGAAGATCTCAAACAACAAATAGACGAGAAATGGCAAAAAAGAGCCCTCAATTCTAGCAGAATGGTGACCCTCCTGTGCATTGTGATTTGACAGCCTGCGAGTAATAAGTAAAAACTAAAAGCCATAAAAGTAGTTTCACTGCCACCAGAAATTCAAGTTAACTAGTAAATGTAACACAAATGTTACCAGGTAAGTGAGAAAGGGGATATCCCTAGCTCTCCACATAAGGTGGGGTGTGCTGGCACACTATATAAAAGGCAAAGTGGATGGCATTCCCACTTTAATTCTTTGGAACAGTAATCCACTGAAGAAGTGTAATACAAGAAATTTAAAAGGGAAGCCCAAAGGGGCAATCCAGTCTAAGCCCAAACTTTATAGGGAACTATAAGTCGAAGCACACACTAATGGAGGGACATAAAGGTCCCCCATGAAGAGTAAAAGACTAGGTGAGAGGTGAAAGATTCCCACTCTCCTAGGGACAAGGAAAATAATCGCAAGTCCAAGCAAATCTTTCTGGGGTTGACACAGGCCAGGAAAATGATTCCCAAATATAAACATCTTACCTGAATGTTTGGTTAACTTGGAGTACCCCTATTCTCCAGCATGGGGTCTGGCATGGATTCACATGCTCATGAATATTCCCCGTCGTCAGGCCGGGAATCCTCGGTAAAGAAAAAATAAGTATCAGTTTCGTTTCTGATCTGTCTTAGTAGTAAGCAATCACTGATCTCTGGGTCATACTGCCCCCAGCCAATGACTGCCCTCTACCTAAGCCCCTCCCCTGGCAGCCATCGTCAGATTTTTACCGCACGTTCAAGTGTTGGGAGTCCTTGTGTTTTAGCTCTCGAGCTTTTACTGCGTTTTGGTGCTTTTTCAGGTGATTTTTCTCATTTTTTCGGTTAATCGAGCCTCAAGCTCCACCGTTTCTACTTCCGATAACGGGGACCTGTTTCAGAATTCTTCTACGCCCCTCAAGGGTGAAGTTTTCGTCGTTAGACTTCTTGGAATATTCCAGGAGATCTGTGGCCTACCTCAACGGACATGGCCCAGGACAAGGGAAGCTCGACGCCCAGATCCAAGCTGTTCAGGAGCTGCCCAGGATGCGGATTGCAAAATGTTTTCAAGGAGGACGATCATTCGAGATGTCTCTACTGCCTTCATGAGGGCAAGACGCACGTGGAGAAGGACTGTGCGTTCTGCAAGAACCTGTCGGAACAGACTAAGCAAGATCGCTGTTCCCGCCTCACTGCCTGGCTGGAGAAGGGCACAGCAGGTGAGAAGGCGAAGAAAAGGTCTGAGCGGTCTTCTAAGTCCTGTGAGGGCGCCCCGGCGACGGGGGCCCAACAGAAGGCCTAGCACCGCGAGTCTGCGGGCACCGGGAACGCCGAAAGGGGTTTGGGACTTGGAGTCTTCAGCTCTTGTGTAGACCTAAGGAGGCATCTTGTTGGGGGTTGGTGCCACTCTGCGGAGCCCTGTTCAGAGGTAAAATGGTTTGAAGTGTTTTGTTGGTCGAAAAGCAAAAATGTGGTTGCACTGAGGCTGGCACTGAATATATTGCACGATTGCTGTACACTCGTGTCATTGGACAATGGCTAATGCTTCATTTCAGGGCCCTGGTCACGGACTGAAGGTTAAACCTCTGACATGGAATGTTCGGGGGCTAAATAATCATGCTAAGGTCAAGAAGGTTTCTAACTATGTTGCCAGACATACTCCCCAGATCCTGATGCTACAAGAAACCCATCTGGTGGGAACGAGTAATGCCCACATGTTGCCCAGGTGGGGGTCACCTGAGGTTCTACACTGATTATTCATCCCAGTCCAGAGGGGTGATTACCCTTATTCATCCAGGCCTTGGATTCAGGGTGGGCGGCCACAGGGTTGATCCTCTGGGCAGATATGTCCTGGTCTGGGGGGAGGTGGCTACTCAACAAATACTCCTGCTTACCACATATGGGCCCAACATCGATGACCCTGCGTTCTATATGGATGTATATCAGATAATTATGTCACTGGATGTTCCGGGGATGATGTGGGGGGGTGATTTCAATTTGGCTTTGGACCAGGTCCTTGATAGGTCCTCGAAGGTTACCAGAACTCCTAGTAGGGCAGCATTGAACCTGAAACATGTTTTGTCATAACTTTTGCTGGTTGATGGCAGGAGATACACATTCTATTCCTCGGTGCACGACTCGGAATCTAGGATTGACTATTGGTTTGTCTCCATGTCTCTGATGGCTGGGGTGGAAGGGTGCGAAATCTTCCCTCGGACGCTGACCATTCCCCAGTACTGTTGGAACCAATGTTCCTGAAGGCCCCTTGTACGGCTAGAAAGTGGAGGATGCCGAGTGGAATACTGGGAGACCCGGGGACAGTAGAGGCGCTCCATGTTGAGATTGAAGAGTTTTTTTCCAATAATGTGGGATCAGTGGAAAAATGCTCAACAGTGTGGGAGTCCTTCAAGGTTTGGGTAAGGGGTGTTCTGATGTCCAAGACTGCGGGTATGCTGAAGGCTGTGAGAGCAGAATTGTCCACTATCGAAGGCAAACTAGATGTTCTAGAGAAAACATACACGAACACGCGAGACAAGGCAGTGTTGGCCGATATACACACACACACACCTTCAGGAGTTTGGTAAACTCGCCACAAGGCGGCCCCCATACGCGCACGCAGATACGGGGAGGGTAACAAAGCTGGCAGAACACTTTCCAACCTGCTCAAACACGATGGGCAATCCACACCGATCACAAGTATACTCACAACACAGGGAAGGATACTGCTAAGCGATGAAGATATCAATGGGGAATTTATGAAATTCTACCAAGACTTGTTTTCTATTAAAGATAAGAAAACACTTGCTGAAATTAAGATGTACCTTGAGGCTCTCTCCCTGCCTAAACTCCCTGATGAAGAGCGCTTAGCGTTGGATCAACCGGTAACTGCAGAAGAAATTTTAGAGGCAGTCAAAGCACTAGCTTCTGGCAAGGCACCGGGGTCGGACGGTTTGGGTGCTGAATTCTATAAAGAGTTTCATGAGGAACTCGTTCCGATACTATTACAGGTATGGGAGGAGGCACTTGAGTGCGGCAGGCTGCCCCTGACTATGAGAGAGGCTATCATAACCGTACTCCAAAAGCCTAGACGGCCACCACAGGACGTTTTGTCCTATAGACCCCTGTCACTCATACACAGATGCTAAAATATTTGCAAAGGTCCTCGCGAATCGGCTTCTACCGGCGGTTCCTGCCCTAGTCCATCCTGACCAGAGCGGGTTTATCCCCACACGATCTACGGCCCTTAACCTCCGAAGACTTTTTGGCATAATGGTGCAGATAGATCCCGCTAGAAGTGCGGAGGCCATATCCCTCGATGCCAAAAAAGCGTTTGATTCAGTTTCGTGGGTCTATCACCATTGCAAGTCTTGAAGCGTTTGGGATGGGACCCAACTTCATAAGATATGTGAAATTACTGTACACAGAACCTGGGGCTCGTGTCCTGACCAATAAAGCCATTTCCCAGATGTTCCAGCTGGGGAGGGGAACCAGACAAGGTCAGTTTTCCCCCTTGCTGTTCGCATTGACCATCAAGCCAATGGCAGCTGCGGTCTGCCTCAGGCACTCTGATAGAGGGATCAAAATGAAGGGATCCACCCAACTAATATCGCTCTATGCGGACGACACTTTGTTATATGTCAAGGAGCTTGAACTCAATATACCACCCATTATGGCAGAGATTCAGGACTTTGCTCAGTACTCCGGTTACACGATAAACAGGGTCACGTCGGAGATATTTCCGCTTACACCTGCCACCCAGTGCCCCGCAGCTACGGGTGGACTTAAGTGGTCTGATAATCAGATCAGATACCTGGGAATTCTAGTCTCCAGGGATAAGCTTACTTTATACTCAGACAACTATGACAGCGCCCTGCAAACTTTGACCGCCAAGCTCCAAATGTGGGGTTGACTCCCGATCTCCTTGGCTGGACGAGTCGCTATTCTCAAAATGGTCATCCTGCCTAAACTTCTCTACTTATTTGTCAACATCCCTATATGGCCTGGCAGAGCCTTCTTCACCAGACTCGGATCCATGGCGGTAACATTTCTTTGGAACGGCAAGACACCGAGAATTGGCTGGGAAAAAATGACAGAACCATATTCTTCGGGAGGTATAGCGGCCCCTGATTTCGAGCTTTACTACTATGTGGCACAGCCTCACTTTGCTAAATATAGGTACAATGATGAGAACAACACGCCCCACGCTTGGATAGAGGAGTACACTACATATCCCACCAACATACAATCAGTTATTTTTGACCCATGCTATAAAGACACCTGTGAATACAATACAGTTAGCTGCACAGTCCGGGCATGGGAAGCCATATTCAAAAGGCTTAGATTGGAGGCCCCCTACAACCCTGAGATATCTCTCTGGAACTTCCCGGGAATCCGCCCCACGCACGATACGAGCATAGAGGAGGCTTGGGACCCTAATTGTGAAATGAAACTTGGGGACATGTTTGTCAATGGTGTTTTTTTGGACCTGGGTCTGTTGAGGGTGCTGGGGGATGGGCCACTGAAAGCGCTTCAATATTACGGTATGCGATCTGCGTTTCAGAAAAGGTGGCCACTCTTCCCGGATGAACCTCCACCACATCCATGTGTACAATTGGTGACAGCTAAGAGAGGTCTGGGAATCTCTAGGCTATACAATGAGGTTCAGACCCACACCCCGAAACTGAATCAGATAAGGGAACGGTGGGAGGCAGACTTCCACTTTTCCATTGATGTTCACTTACTAAGAAGGTTTCGCTTAACTCCGGCCTGAGGTTGATACAATTCAAAATATTAAACAGATTACATTACACACCTGCCAGGATTGCTAAATTCACACCAGACTCCTCGGATGCATGCCCTAAATGTAATGCACCACAGGCCGGCTCCTTCCATAGGTATTGGGACTGCCCAGCGATCAAGGGTTTCTGGAGGTCAGTGGCAGGGGTGTTGGAGGACATAACGCAGATTCCCCCTGATCTGACCCCACAAAAATATCTGTTTGGGGATATAGGCAAGCACTCAGAGAAAATCAGAAGACTATTCAACATTTCTTGTGCGGTTGCAAAAAAATGTATTTCATTAAAATGGAAAAGCGCCCTGCCGCCCAGCTTGAACCAATTTCTGCCGGAACTGACACATGTCAATGAGTCGGAGGAACAGTTTGTTTTGACTCAACCCTCGAAGTGCAGACCCAAGGACATTTGGGGCCTTTTTAGAGCTTACCTATGTAATATGATTGCTGATGATGATTTGTTGCCATAATATTGTTTTCTAAAAATGTATTGACCAATGTACTCCTGTTTTATTTTTGAAATGAACTGTGCAATGGTGCTGTTGACCTCTGTTACCACTAATAAAAAGTAAAAAAAAAAAAAGAAATTACGTACTTGTGAAAGAGTTGGTTAGTAACTGATTCTCTGAGAGTGAGCAGTAACAAACGTTCTTACTTAGCTTTAATGTGTTCTGCCTTTCTGAAATGTATATGTAATGTTGGGTTTACTCGCCTGTGAATTGGTTATGCTGCTTTCCCAAAAGCTGGCTTCACTTTAATATTCTGAAAGAAATAGTTGTGTGCAGGTTCACCAACAGGGTCTTGCTTCCCCTGACCTGCTGTATCCGCTGAGTAAACTAAGTCTACCTTGCATAACCATGGACCATTCTTAAAGTGTAACATTGGGTTTTGATTTCCTTGGTCTGTTTTATACAGATAAAGTCTTAGGTTTACACCTGTCTTACCTTGGGAATAACTGTTATCCTTAAATAAGTTGGAGGCATTGCTTCCCTTAGTCTGTGCACTGAAAAGCAACACTTTTTAAAAATTTGTTTTGGTTTAAAAAGAAAACCTTTACAAAAATAGATTTTTCACAGTTGAACTCAGTGAGATAAAAGTTAACTTAAAACTACAGCGGGCAGACAGAAGGAAGAAGAAAAAACAACAAAAAAGAATATAAGAAACGCAACTGTAATTGAATATTACACCCCAAGGTCCAACTCCCCTAGAATGACTGTTATCCTGAACCAGAGTTATGTTTTTACTGTACCTAGGATACGTTTTTCGAGTGGAGTGTGTCCTCCAACGTATTCCTCATCTTAGATGTATTCCATCCAGCTTTGCTGCTCTTCGGAAATTTTTTCAGCAGAGGGCACCATGCGTCGATGGTCCCTCGAACGCCTCAGTTGACGGTGAAGTCATCTGGTATATAAGTAGCACGCGCGACGCCCGTTGGCCTCAGTTCCATTTTTCCACAGTATACGCTGCTTTGGACATTCGGCGCGCCTCGTGTTCTGTGAAGAATAATATATAATACAAACAAAATATGTCCTCGTCATCGACACTGACCATGACCCAGAGATCGGGATTCAAAAAGTGCAAGTCGTGCGGCTCAAATGTCGATCACGGACCCGCACCGAGAGTGTTTGTGGTGCCTTGGAGAAGGCCACGACATGGAGGCATGTACAAAGTGTCAGGCGATGACGGGGAAAGCCTTGCGAGAAAGGAGAGGAAAGCTACAGGTAGGTCGAAAAACCGATCGTAAAGCCTCTACCATCGAGTCGAGATCCCGTGAGGAGAAATCTCCTCGACGTGAAAGTCATCGATCTAGGTCCCGAAGCGATTCCTATCGCTCGTCGTCTTCGTCAAAAAAATCAAACGATGCCACAGGTCTCCCTCCACTTCGCCGTCAGACGAGTCTCCGAAAAGGATGAAATGCCCCACGAAACACTCATCTTCCGAAGAGTGGGAAGCATTCAGGGTCAAAATGATGGAGGTGTTTGAGAAAGTGAAGCCTCGGTCCGCGCCTTCTTCGGAAGCCGGCCGGGAGCGTCATTGCTCCGACATTCGCGCGCCCTCGAGCCCGGGTGATCGAAAAAGGAAGGATAGGGAACCTTCAAGGACACTGAGCGAAAAACGCTCGAGTCGACCGTTCGAGGTCACCGACGCCGTCCGAGACACATTACACCTCGAAGGGAAAATCTTCGAAGGCCGCCTCGACGCAGACCCTGTCGACCACTATGTCGACGCCTTTATCGACATCGAAGCCCTCGGCGCCAAAAGCTCCAGCCAAGCCAGGAAAGCCAGAAAGAGATGGATAAGGTTACAAAACCTGTAATATCCTCAGAGCGCTGTAATACACCTCTTCCTCCTCCTCTCCCAGAGAAGGTTTTCAAGTCTCTACCCAGGAATGAGTTTTTGAAGTCCCTGACCTCAATTATTGAGGAACAGGAGAGATCTGATGAGGAAAATGTACCTTTTGGGCTAGAATATGGCACCCCAAATGTCCCAGAATGCTTGATCTCAGAAGAAAGCAGAATGAGGGATTTGGTGGAATCTTTACACAATGCAAGTGGCATTGACACAACTCCTGAGAATGACTTTGGCAGACCAGAACCAGGAGAGCATGTCAGTCCATCATACCGTCAATTAATGACGAAGGTAGTAGATTACTTGGGATGGGCTAGACCACCAGCCCAATTCATCCAGAATGATTTAATTGGACCATGGTCCCACCGAAGATCCAGTACTACTCTTTCATGTAGCCTTGCAAAATAGGGTGGCCAAGAATTGGGAAACTCCGGATTCTATTCCTCCGGTAAATAAATCCCTCACCTCAAAATACCGCCCGGCCAGTAGAGACCCCGTCTATCTGTCAAAACATCCAACTCCCGAGAGTCTGGTCATACAGGCAGCCACAGCTTCTAACAAACTTGCGTAACCTTCTATCCCTCCAGACAGGGACAATAAGCGTGTGGATGTCTGGGCACGGAAGGTATTTTCAGCTGGGAGTATGGCTTTAAAATCGGCCAACTCCACATGTGCCTTGGCAACATTTTCGTACACTTTGTGGGAGTGCATCGCACTGGCGGCGGAGCACATACCAGAAGGGGAAGAAAGGGAAGGGTTTCTAGCCATCGTTGGAGATGGAAAGGAAGCGATGCAGGAATCCCTATAATCTGGTTTGGACACTGCAGATAGTGTAAGCAGGTCCATGGGCACTAGCACGGTAATGCGCAGATTTGCGTGGCTACGGAAGTCTGGTTTTGCACCGGACGTACAGAACCGCCTTCTGAACATGCCTTTTGACGGGTCTCACCTTTTTGGCAACAAGGCTGACTAGAACCTTGAGAGGTTGCAGACCTCAAAAACAGCTGCCAAATATTTAGGAGATGCTATTATGCAACCTCAGCCTTTTCGTGTGCAGGGACAATCATGGAGGCGACGATCCTATCGTTACTACTCATATGGAAAGGCGAGAGGAATGGCTAGTCAAAGGGGCCAGAAAAAGGCCACTCGCGGTGGACGAGGAAAACGTGCAAAGCCAGCTCCAGCTGCAGCCTCTCTGCGATCAGGGGCTGCAACAACCGCCACAAAACCACTTTGAGGACTTGCATCACAAAACACCTGTAGGAGGTAGGCTGTCACAGCATCTGCAAGAATGGTTAGCCATTACTTCAGATGTTTGGGCTCTAGAAATAATAGCTCAAGGCTACTGCCTTCCTTTTCTAACGCAACCTCAATCCACCAGGGAGACACCCGTTGAAGTCTTTGAACCCGCTCCTACAGCAGGAAGTTCTAACCCTACTGGAGAAAGGTGCTGGAGAAAGGTGCACTAGAACCAGTACCTGCAGCGAAGAGGAACAAGGGATGGTATTCCCCGTAATTTTTGATCCCCAAAAAGGACGTAGGACTGAGACCCATCTTGGACTTAAACTTGAACAAGTTCCTCAGGAAGGACAAGTTCAAGATGGTCACTCTTTCTCAGATCCTTCAGGCCCTTCAACTCCAGGACTGGTTGGTGTCATTGGATCTCCAGGATGCTTATTTTCATGTGCTGATTCATCCCAAGCACAGAGAATACCTGTGGTTCGTAGTTAGCGACTCACACTATCAGTTTCGAGTCCTGCCATTCTGATTGACCTCCACCCCGAGGGCCTTCACCAAGTTAATGGTAGTGGTGGCAGTGCACCTCAGGAGAGGGGGGATTCATGTCTACCCCTGCCTGGATGATTGGTTGATCAGGGCGCGTTCTGCCGAGCAAGCACTGGATCATCTTTAAAGTCACCTGCCACTTCCTCCACAGACTGGGCTTCTCCCTCAATTTCAAGAAGTCGCAAATTACACCTTCCCAACAGCTTTAGTACGTAGGAGCTGTATTAGACACATCCTTGGGAAAGAGCTCGCCTCCGAAGTCGAGGGCTCAAGACCTTCTTCAGATGGTTTTCAAATTCCAAAATGCCCAAAATCTCCAGGCTTAAGACTTTTTAAGGTTGCTCGGCCTCATGGCATTCTGCATCTTCCTGGTGCCAGAGGCACGCTTGAGGATGAGATCCCTTCACTGGGCTCTAAAGACTAATTTCTCTCGGGCCAATTCTCCGGTCAAATGACGGATCTTCTTCAGATTCCGAACAAGGTCCGACAAGATCTTCTATGATGGACCTGTACAGAGAACATCATAAAAGGAGAACCTTTTTGGCAACCATGGCCGGAGATCACAGTAGTGATGGACGCCTCACTCATGGGCTGGGGAGCTCATGCCAACGATTTGACAATCAACGGTCGTTGGTCTCCATTGGAGTCCAAACTACACATCAACCTTTTAGAGCTGAGGGCAATCGGACTAGCGCTGAAGGCCTTCCTGCCATCTGTCTGGGGAAAGAATGTCCTGATAATGACAGACAACACAGTGGCCATGCATTACCTAAACAAAAGAGGTGGTGTGGGGTCACTACCTCTGTGCAGAGAGGCAATGCAGCTCTGGTATTGGGCAATTCAGGAGGGAATCTCTAATGGCAAATCATCTAGCTGGGGAAGAGAATATGAAGTCAGATGCTCTGAGCAGGCAGAGCAGTGTCCCACGAATGGGAACTGGATCAGGAAGTCATTCCAGAGATCTTCGCCCTTTGGGGAACCCCTCAAGTAGACCTATTTGCAACCGTTATCAACCGAAAATGCGAAAGGTATTGCTCAAGGGAATTTCCCCCGAGAGGAGCCCTGGGGGACACGTTTGTGGTGGAGTGGAATTTCCCACTATTGTATGCATTCCCTCCGATTCCCGTCATTCCTCGGGTCATCAGGAGGCTGAGACTCTCCGGGAGCCACATGATCCTAATTGCCCCGGATTGGGCCAGGAGAACGTGGTACCCGGACCTTCTAGACATGTCATCTGTCCTCCAGTACGTCTTCCTCAGAGAGAACCTTCTCTTTCAAATTGAGGGTCAGGTTCTCCATCCAGAGGTCAAAACGCTCAACCTTCATACTTGGTATCTGAAAGGCTGAGGTACAGGGATTGGAACCTTCCAGATGTTATGGAGGTATTGCTTTCGGCAAGAAGGTCAGCAACAAAGTTCTATACCGTTGCTGTTGGAAAAAGTTTTGCAACTGGTGCAGAGAAAAGAATGTCGATCCTTGTCTATGTTCTATTCCGGAAGTACTATCTTTCCTTCTGACCCTAGCACATAGAGGTCTGAATATTGGAACAATAAAAGGTTAGCTTGCAGCGCTTTCTATTTTCAAGCGCTCATCGGAAGTATGCTCCTACTTCAAAATTCCTTTGATAATACAATTCTTAAAAGGACTCACTAATGTGTTTCCTCCTCACCCATTTCAAGTACCGATTTTGGGATCTCAATTTAGTCCTAAAATTCTTAATGTGTGCTCCTTATGAGCCTATGCACATGTGTCCATTAAGATTACTAACATGGAAAACTGCCTTCTTAGTTGCTTTAACATCTGCAAGAAGAGTGAGCGAATTGCAGGCACTGTCTTCTGGCCCACCCTATACTGTGTTCCATAAGGACAGAGTTGTGTTGAGGGTTAAACCATCATTTTTACCGAAAGTAATATCTGATTTTCATTTAAGTCAGAAAATTGTTTTACCCGCATTCTATCCTCCACCCCATCCTTCTAAGGAGGAGGAAAGATTACACAGGTTGGATCCAAAAAGAACTTTAAGCTTTTAAATCTCTAGACTTTCGAGACTTAGTGGACAACCAGCTGTTTATAGGTTACACAAGAAGGAAACTGGGTCAATCGGTGACAAAACAGACAATTTCACGCTAGATCGTGCTTTGCATTTCAGAATGCTACAGACTAGCACAAAAAGACCCACCAGAAGGGTTAAGGGCTCATTCCACCAGAGGCATAGCCTTTTCGACACCCCTTCAAAGAGGTGTTCCAATAAGTACCATTTGTGAAGCAGCAACTTGGTCTTCACTACACACCTTTTCAAAATTCTATATCCTGGATGCTTCCCAGTCTAAGGAACTGACTTTTGGGAAAGCAGTGATTTATTCCGCCATCTAAGGGCATTGAAAAAATCTAACCCCTCCTCCAGAGAAATTATACAAAATACTGCTTTGGGAGTCTATCTAAGATGAGGAATACGTTGGAGGACACAATCTACTCGAAGAACAAGTTACTTACCAAATGGTAACGTTCTTTCGATTGGATGTTCCTCCAACGTATTCCTCATCGCCCTCCCAGCCTACCCCTCTGTAGATTTTTCCAGGTTATTGCCATCTCAAATCTCGCAAGGCTGATACCTGTCTGCCTGCACAATCTACACAGTACAAGATCAAAGATATAAAGGGGAAAAACAGAACTGAGGCCAACGGGTGCCGCGTTTGCTACTTACCCAATGACGTCACCCTCGACGGAGGCCTTCAAGGGACCATCGACTCGACGACATTGACGCACAGCGCCCTCTGCCGAAAAAAATTTCCGAAGAGCAGCAAAGCTGGATGGAATACATCTAAGATGAGGAATACGTTGGAGGAACATCCAATCGAAAGAACGTTACCAGTTAGTAACTTTTTCTTCTCTATTCACAAAAAGTATATTGTCCAGTTGGTTTACTAAGTGATCTCTTGCTGAGCATCACGGTACAACTGCTAGGGTCTACTACCCTTGTATTACTGAAAGTAATCTGAAAGGTAACTATTGGTTTGACTTCCCTAGAACTCCTGATAGGTTTTCCAAATAAGGTGATATGCTTTGGTCCGTGTGCCTTTAAAGCATAGTGTTTTTCTATGTGTTTATATGATCTGTGATAGTACATATTCCCCCCCAAGATTTTATTTAAATAAACCATTAATTTTTACAATACATAGTGTTTGTGTTTCTTTGGACCATTTGTATTACAATTTCTTGTACTGTATCTACTGCCCTCTCTCCCGTCTAAAATGAGCCTGGCTGCTCTGTCTATGCTACCCTGAACTCGGGTGTTACAGCCTTATACTAAGTGTGGAGTCTTGTACTGTCTCAGTTGAATGGTTTTACTAAGCCCTTGTGTGGAGTATGAAAGACTGCCCTAACACAGCACACAACTCCTTATGGGCCGTGTTGCTGGGGACCCTTGGGGTCCTCCTTTAAGATTATTTTTATATATCCGTAAGTAAATGCAGTTCTTTATGATAGATACTTGGAATCTCTTTAATAACTTGATAGTCTGAGAGATTGGCACTCCACATAAGGCGGTGTGTGCCAAAGGGACACCTAGTGTCCCCCTTCTCTCTGCTCATGTGACTTTTTAGTCACATAGACAATCACCTAGTTAAGGCTGGTGGCAGTGTACTACCTATTGTGATTTATTTTCTACCGCAGGGTATGTCCATATCTTCAGTAGTGCACAATAGGGGTACCCAAGTACTAACTTGGGGCCTTCCTTCTTTTTTTGCCATTACTAGCGTGGTTGTTCTTTGGCAGCCCTTCAACCATTCTGGGGTGGGGGGTGCCTGTGTGTTTTGCCTTTGGCGGGAACCCTTTAGTTTCCCCGCCTAGGCGCTAGAGTTTTTGGGCAGGCAGGAAGTGGGGGAAGAGTTTTCCACCCCCCCCCCTGTCCTTTGTCTACCAGACTGCCTAAATGGGACCAGCCTCCACTGAGGGTCAGGCTGGCCTCATTGGACAGCCAGATGCACTTTCTGTTAACTGCTGAGGAAGAATGCAGACGAGTGAATGCTGCAACTGGATAAAAGCTGAGGCTCCTGGAGTGAAAAGCAAGTCGACCACTGGAAGCTGAAGTAACAGAAGATGACCGGAGACACCTGTGGACCCTTTGCAACACTATGAAACGACAGACTAACTCCGAAGAGGATGTCTTCCCTTTTGACTGGTGGGAACCAGGCTCAAGATGAACATTGATTTGAGCCATCTCCCGAGATACTGTGAGTTTCCAGAGCTGCGCAACCCCAATACCTGGAGACCTGCTACCCATTTCGAGTGCATTGTCGTGGAAAGGCTGAATTCGTCCAAGTCTTTGGGGTGTCCTTGATGGCTCAGCAGAGACACAATTTAACTCGTCTAGACAACCTCATCAGAGTGTGGGACTGCATGAACCGAAAAAGAATGACTGGCCAAATCGCATCCTTTGCTGCAGTAAAGGTGCCAAAATCGAAGAGCGACCAGAGAAGTTGATGAAAGCCGTCCTCCCTTGAGACTGATGCTGAGCGATCCTGTCCATTGTCCTGCCTTATGTCATCGGAACAAGGAATCCAGAGGTCTGGTCCAGAGCTGCAACATTGTGGAGCATCCAGCACAAACGTTTTCTTAAAAGCTACGGTATTGTGGGGAAAAGGTATTGCTTACCTTGTTCCAGAAAATCGCTCCAGAGCGTTGAGTGCACATAGGTGTCTAGGGCTACCCGCTCTTACCTCTGACTGAAGCCGCTGCTCGTGTCCCATTAGCGTTTCCTTTATCTGGGTCTCCAACGTTGGTTAAGCCTTCTTGCATCTTCTTTCCTAGAGAACCTTTGACTTCTGCTTTTCAAGACTAAGCTCTCTGAACTGCCTTTTAGCTAGCGTTGCGTTTTGAACTTTAAAAGATTTGCTGTGCATAGAAACTGCCTCTGGAACCTGAAACTATGCTAGGATAACACTAACCAACTGGTTTCCTTCCCTCAAAATCACTTTCTTATGTGTATGCTAACTTAATGCAATTACCGTATTACTTTGTGGGTGCGTGTTATTACCGATTATATAGTGGACCTGTCAAACTCGTAAAACATTTATGCACGTTCAGCAAATACCAACTAAAATGTGGCCTTTTGAACATATTAAAGCATAACTATGTGTTATGGTTTATTGTGCTAAGTATTTAACAGTGCCTCTTGTGTAAATAAAATCTGCATTTTAATATAAATGTATGTGTAAGGGTTTCTTTGATGTGCATTACCAATTGGGGTCAGTATATTTACCTACAGCTCATATCTTCCTTTTAAGAACAGCCTGACTGCGCTGCCACTCTACCAAGGTCTATGAGTATAGTGCAGACTGATACTAAGAGTTGGGGGATCTACAAACCACTGGGATAGCGTCTTGCCTCCAACTGTGATTTTTAGGAAAACTCCCCGAAGACCAAGCAAGAGATTGTGGAAGAAGAACAGTTGTTTTCCTTTATGAACACGCCTGTGGAAGAGAGATATTCACTTTGCCAAGTGGGAGGATATATTGCATGGAAGAGACCGTTTTTGCTACGTTGAATGGAACTTTGTTATTGCAGAGAACTTTCTTGATTCTGAACTTTGCTCAAGGTGTTCCTGAATTGATTCAGGGGAAGGCAGTCCAACCCTGGTTTCAAGGAGTACTTTCTAAAGCTTTTGAGTTTGAATTTTGATGTTATTTTGCAGAATTTAAGACAGCCAAAGAAACCTTGTAAGATTTTGTTGTGTATATTAGTGTGAGGGTCAGGTTCCTTTTGGACACTAGGTCATTTTTCCTTTAGCCTTTGTTTGTTAGGCAGGGACCGCCTTGTTAAACTAGGGAAAGAGCCACTGTTTATTTAATCAAATGGAATCTTGTGAGAAAACTCTGCCTTTGTGTCCGTCTCACATTCCTGACTCCTCACAATACCCTCAGGAGAAATCACTGGAAGTAATAGTTTCAATTTCTTATTTATGCTTCCACTCTCCCAAATAGCCTTGATCCGGAGAATACAGTCGCATGATGCAGAACCTGTGCAGAATTACTTCTCGCCATTATGGGCTAGACACGCAAGGTTCTCTAATGCTTTGTCGAATGGAGTGTGTACTAGTTCCAGCAGTGAATCACTTGTCCGAAGGCGGGCAAGTATACCTTCACAATCCAGTATCACTGTGCCACGACGGTCTCCCAAGACATGATCCTCCTGGGTTTCCATTGGAACACTATTGACTCCAGGGTGTATTTGACGGCGGATAGGATTGCCGATCTATTCGCCACTTGTCAGCTTTTCATCCAGTCAGAGCACATGACAGCTTGGTGGTTCCAGAGGCTTCTGGGCCTCATGGCCTCGTGCATACTTGCTCTTCCTCGTGCTAGTCTCAAAATGAGGCGTACGCAGCTGGCTCTTCAGAGCTCTTGGTGTCAGGCTTTGGACTTGGATTCCAAGATGATCCCAGTTCCATCCTGCATGATGACGGACCTTCTATGGTGGTCTTCGACCAACAATCTAACAGCGGGGTCCTCCTTCCAGGAGCCCTGCCCAAAAGTAACGATTACCATGGACTCCTCCCTTCTTGGGAGGGGGTGCGATGCTGGGTCATCTCCAGGTTTACTATCTATGGACACTGCAGCACTGGCAATTTAATATAAATTGTTTGGAACTCCTGGCTGTATTTCTGGTGCTGAAGGCTGTCCAACTAACCATCACGAACCGGGTGGTCCGCGTCCGCACATACAACATGGTGTCAATGTTTTATATCAGCAAGCAGGGTGGTACCAAGTCACCACCTCTTGTGGACCTTGCCAGGTTTGGGAATGGGCCATCCAGCACAGCATTTGGCTACTGGCGGTACACATTCCGGGCAATTCATTGTGACTGCATACTCACTCAGTCGGTAGACAGCGGCCGGCTACGAGTGGGTACTGAACATGGAGGTGCTCTCCCCCATCTTTTGCCTGTGGGGGCACTCCAGATGTGGACCTCTTTGAGACTGCTAGAAACGGGAAACTTCCTATCTATGCATCCAGGAACGGCCTCAGGGCCTCCTCTCTAGGGGATGCTCTCGAGATTCTATGGCATAACATGAAGGCTTATGCCTTCCTGCCTCTTCCTCTGATTCATCGGTCACTCTGCAAGCTCAGGAATACATCGAATTGCATTCTCCAGTTCGTAGCTCTTTGGTGGCCAGCCAGGTTTTGGTTCTCGGAACTTCAGCATTTGTCGAGTTGTCCTCCGATCAGACTGCCCTTGATTCCCAACCTGCTTCACCAGTGCGATCAGCAGATGTGGCACCCCTCCCCACAATCATTCAACTTTGCGACCTGGTGCCTGAATTCAAATCCTTAGCCCAGTTTAACCTGTCCGAGGACAATATGCGCATTATCCAAGCGGCCAAGAAGCCCTCTACGAGGTCTCAGTATAGGAGCAAGTGGTTCTTTTTTTTTTCACTGATGTTTAGCTAAGCAGCTGGACCCCAGACATGCTGCAGTTGACACTGTCCTTTTGTTAATTTCTCATCTGGCAGCTTCGGGCATTCATGTCTTGTCTTGGAGGACTTCGGCTATTCCCGCCTACCTGTCCACATACAGCTGTTCCTTTTCTTTGATGAACCCAGTCATTAAAAGGCATTTTTCAGGTTTATTACATCTTTTTCCACCTGTACGCAATCCTCATTCAAGGTGGGATTTAAATGTGGTTCTGACTGCATTATGCCATAAAGCATTTGAAACCATGGCTACGGCGGATCTAAAGTAACTTTCATGGAAGGTTGCCTTTTTTATTGCAGTGACTTCGGCAAGGCGAGTAAGCGAGCTTCACGTTTTGGAACATCTGTTTCTTACCTTCCAAAAGGATAAGGTTGTGCTCTGCACTCCTCCTTCTTTCCTCCCTAAAGTAGTGACTGATTTTCATATGGACTACCTGTCTTTTTCCGAACCTGGCCTCAGAGGCCGAGAGTATTACACAACTTAGATGTCAGGCGAGTCCTGAAGTTCTATCGGGACAGAACGACTGAACTCTGGAGCTCCTCACAGCTTTTTGTTACGTTCAGATACCCGAAAGGAAAACCTGCTTCAAAGGCTATTTCCCGATGGATTGCCTCCTGTATTTCAGAAGCGTATACCATTCAGGGTTTAACCGGCGAAGGGCATTCATGCCTATCTTGTATGTGGCAAAGCGGCTGCTGTTGCCTTCCAAAAATATGCCCCCTGGGAGACATTGCCAAGGCAACTACGTGGGCTTCCCCATCAGCTTTTTGTAAGCATTACTGCTTGGACCCGAGCACCAGGGCCAATGCTCAATTCAGTCAGGCTGTTCTTAAAAACCTTTTTCAGTAAGGAGGTTCCATCCATCCATCCATATAACCTGTGAGGAGTGCTTTGGCATTCTCCCACAAGTATGGAGGAAAGGGGACGGGACGTAGGAGTATAACAAAGTTACTCATCATTTCCTCCATACGCCCACCGTCCCTTCTAATAAGTATCCTCTATTATTGCTCAATGGTCGCAGACCTGGTGATAGAAAAGGACTAAAGGGCAATATGGGGCAGAGCAGAGTAGGGTGGGTTACGGCCGCGTGCGGGACTGAGTAAAAAGATAAGGACAAACCTTTTTTATTTTTTATGCTTTTTAACAAGTGCTCCGGTCCTGTCCCGAAGGACGGAATGTCCCCCACAAGTATGTAGGAAATGGGACTGTGGACTAGGAGTAAGGTAGTTGTTATGAAGTGACTTGCAGGCTTTCTTGGTTACAACTTAGGTTTATTACAGGAACGTAAGGACATGTTTACAGGAAGGATAAATACATGAGAGTTTGGACTATATCAGCACTGGCCCCATCACCCAGGCAGGGGAGCTCTAACTGCCTCAGTATGGAACCCTCAGATAAACATTCCACCATCCACACAGTGACATTCCATGTGACATCACAGGCTCACAGCAAGACAGCATTACACAGACATCCACTACATAACACATCTCCTTCCCTTACCAGACACACACACAGAAGGTAACTACACAACACATCTCCTTTCCTTACCAGACACACACACAGAAGGTCACTACACAACACATCTCCTTGCCTTACCAGACACACCCACACACAGAGGCAAAGCAATGCAGAATTCCAAATAGACACAGCCTATCAGGTATAACCAGATCAGTCAATACATTCAAATACCACAGATCACCATGAGACACTGGCCAGACATCCCAAATCCATCTGCGTACCCGGCAATCGACTACTGATGACCCAAAACAGCATTACAAGAGTACCATGTCAAACAGACTGTCTGGAGAAAGCGCAGTCTTTGGCACAGCAACATATAGAAAAAAAATAGAAAAAATATCACAAAAAGAAGGCGCTACCTCCTTTCAATATTTGTGGAAACAATCCAACGTGACACTAATCTACTTTGATACCAGCCCTACTCCGTACTGGCAGAGGCGCTACCTCTCGCACAACACAATGTTCCACAAGCCGGAGGCGCTACCTCCCTCACGTACACTTGGGTCCATGCACACCAGAGGCGCAGCCTCTCTCCACTACAATTCTTCGCATACAAACTGGAGGCGCTACCTCCATCAAACACCCTAGTGACACGCACATCAGAGGCGCTACCTCACTTCAGTACCATTTTTGCCACATTAACCGGAGGCGCTACCTCCCTCAAATACCAATTGAGCCACACTCACCAGAGGCGCTACCTCTCAGTCGTGACCCACATACCAGAGGCGCTACCTCTAAGTACTACTACAATGTCACTCACACCAAAGGCGCTACCTCTGAGTGACAACCTGCCTCATATTACCTTCATTGCCCGGAGGATAGCACAGCGGCAGCGTGCGCGTCTTGGAAGCAAGACGACACAAAGCAACAACAGGTTCGATCCCCGGGTCCGCGCTTAGAAACCTCTGAGTGTTTAAGCGCGTTATAAATACGTAACTAAGACAAAGAAAAACACACAATTACACAACTAATAACAATTCCTGTAACAGCGCCTCGATGCCTGCGGGCTGTGTGAGCGCTTTATAAATGTAAAATAAATAAATGCCTTTCTTTGTGCATCCATTACACAGTCAACCTTAACTCGGGCATAAGATATTTTGCATTACACAGCTTTTAAATGTATTGTTATGACTGTAGTATAATGTAAATGCAACTCAAAACTTTAGAACAGCATACGTTTCAACATCTCTGTCCTAAAAGTCCATGGCCAGGTTATGACCCTAAACTGACTTGTGTAGTCCTACAAGTCCATGGCCATTTTATGACCCTAAGTAGGACCACAACATACCTAAAAGTCCATACTGGTCTCTAACCCCACCTAAAATGCCTCAAAAACGTTAGTGCTAATGCATATTTTCATAATAACCTCAGTACACATCCTGTTAAACACCCAAAGCACATGTAATAAGATCTATAACCCATGTTGTCATTTACAACGCACCCTAAAATGCCTCAAAATGATTAAATCTAGCACTCTCATCCAGCACTCCAATCCTCAAAATTGGACATCTCCTTTTTACTCTATAATGCAAACAACTTCAAAACTATATCGTCCATGAAGTGTCCAAAATGTCCATCCTGAAAATCCACAAAAGAGATTACTCTATACATCACATAAAACTTACTTTTCCACACCAATGACCCTGAATCTTAAATATATTATCAATGTCACATAAACTTCTATATGACTTCATCCACAAACTATCTACACCCGCAGTCGTTCTTCACATCTTAACAGCGATAACTGCGCCGCAGTGCATTTCAGATGGACATTATAGCTAGCAAAACAAAATTCACAAAAGGATATATTAATTTTCAGGGACTCAGGTCTTCCTTCTTCGCTCTCGTGCACGAAGGAGATGCATTCCACCCTTGTTCATGGACGTGACGCCTTTCTAATTGTCTTTGTCCCTGTGGGAAACAATCGCAGTGCGACGAGATAGTTCTGCAGCAACACGAATTCAGCCACAGGACAGAGTAAAACGCACTCTTGCTCGAGTCCTTCAACTGTCGTAACCAATCTGCCACGCAATGGACAGTGTCTTCCTTCCCTACAGAGACTCTCTTCCACTGATCCACTTCCATTTGGACATCTGCGCCAAGTCATTATATCCTTCTACCGGCGCCACTTCCCCCACTCCACGGGAATGTATAGATTTACACGGGCCAACTTTCACACAAACGGCCTCGCTATCCGCAGATCTGGACGTCAGCACGTCTTGAACCACGTTCTAACAGGTTCTTTACTCGAAACTTCACTACAATGCTCTTCATACAGACGGCGAGCGTCGTAACTTGATATGGGCATTAACCAGTTCCAATTCCATCAGCATGACGCGCATTTGTCCACCAACTCCTGCCGCGTACTCTGTGACGTCATCAGTCACACCGCTACAATAGAGCAGTACGGACCTCCTCCAGCCAACCGTCACCCAGCCGGGACATTCGCTGTGGCTGGCCAACTCAAATCCCTCAGACAATCGAGGTAGATTTAAAGCTTCCTGCACACACTGGCGCTCCTGGTATGAGTGATCTCATTTCCCCACAATAAGACACCCTTCTCTGGGGCACCCATACAAGCCTCAGACTGCCGTGTTAGCTTTACACTTCATTTTCACGTTAGAAAATAAGCAGCCTTCATTTGCAGCTGCAAACATCTTCCGGGATTGTGACAATGCCCTTGTCTACACATCCATTGCTAGGGGCTTCACATATTGCAGGGGCGCCTGTAATGGGACTTCCTTGCTCCTCCCCCCTGGCCCTGGGTGATGGGTCTCTTACTTGTATGTGGGGGCAGTGCTGACCACCACTTTGTCCTCCTCTCTCCTGCACCCCCCGCAGCAGGCTCCTTCAGGCTTCAGCTTCTTCTTATTATGTGGGATTCATCTTCAAAGATGAATCCCATCCTCGTCGCCATTGTTATGAAGTGACTTGCAGGCTTTCTTGGTTACATCTTAGGTTTATTACAGGAACTTAAGGACATGGTTACAGGAAGGATAAATACATGAGAGTTTGGACTATATCAGCACTGGCCCCATCACCCAGGCAGGGGAGCTCTAACTGCCTCAGTATGGAACCCTCAGATAAACATTCCACCATCCACACAGTGACATTCCATGTGACATCACAGGCTCACAGCAAGACAGCATTACACAGACATCCACTACATAACACATCTCCTTCCCTTACCAGACACACACATACAGGAGGTCACTACACAACACATCTCCTTCCCTTACCAGACACACACACAGAAGGTAACTACACAACAGTAGTCACTATGGTGAGTAACTTTATTATATATAGCAGATAGGTTAACAAGGTTAGTTTTGTTCTCTGAGGGAGCATGCTTTCATAGGGTTCCCAGTTTTCTTTTTTTCGGTGCGTAGGGTTTGTACCTAGTACAAGTGAGCTCTTGGTTTACCTTTACGCATTTTAAGAGGGGCGATAATGTCCAAGGCTTTTGTCATTGTGGCGTTATAAACATCCACTAGCAGGTTTTTGGTGTATGGCGTTCTTTACAGCATTTAGAATGGGAGTCACATGTGGCATGATGGCATCCGCTGTGATGTTGCATTTATTCCTCGTGGGGCAGGGTGGGTGGCGCTATAGGGTTAGGTTGACATTTAGGGGTATTGGCTGCGACCATAAGAGGGAAGGTAATGATATGTCCATAGTTGTGGTGCAATAGCAGTGATTATGGTTTCACAATTTAAATCGGTGGTAGGCTGTGACTTTTTGGTTAAATCTGTGTTCCGTAAGGGTATTGGCTATTAATGCTTGGTGATGGTTAGCGTTGTTAACACCTATATTAAAGTCTCCTAATATTAGTATTTGGGAAGATGTTTTAGTATTATCCGCAAGTAAAATAGTCATGTCTTCCTCAAACAAGCTAATGGGCCCTGGAGGTCTATAAATTAGGTTTATTGTATGTGTGTTTTAAACTGGTCATTTGGCTGTAAGTACTTCACAAGAAGAGTGTGCGTAGTAGCTAATCTTAGGTCTAGGTTAATCTTCGATATGATGGCAATGCCCTCTCCTCTAGACTGTGACCTGTCCACTCTTATGATTGAGTAGTTGTCTGGTATGGCAAGCGAGAGTGAAGAGCCTGCTTCCGCATGCAGCCATGATTCTGTTATGGCCAAGAAAAGGTTTTCAGAGGTGATGAAGTCAGCGATGTCGGTCACATGCGCTACCATAGATCTGGCATTTATTAATGCTAACTTAATCGTTTGGGTGGTTACGGTTGGTAGTAGAGTAGGAGTGGTACTAGGTTTGACCTGTTTTAGTTTCTTATTGTAGTTATTCATGGTTTTGTTATTTTCTTTGCTAGAGGCCGATAGGTTTTTGGCAGTGGTTTGGGGTGATGTTTTGGGAAAGGCATTATGCACAGGCTTGTAGTTGAGTCTGGAGCTGAGTCTTTTCTTTCTCACTTTATTAGGGCAGGGTAGTCCAATGGATGTAGACTGGATGCACTGGCCATTGGAGCACCAGGTAGTTGGTGGTACCAGAAGGTTAATGTCAGTCAATGGGGCTCTGTTTGGTGTCTTGGGACCTAGCCCTAACTTGGGTAGGAATTTGGTAGGTCTTATGGTAGGAAAGGAGTGGCCCTAATCACAGGACCTACAATATTGTTCTACTGCTAAAAGCCGCTATGCCATTAAGAACTAAGTTGAGGCGGCATTCCACAGCAGCCGTGGCTATTCATGCAGGAGTCCCGTTTAAAGACCTCTGTCGTGCAGCAACATGGACAGTCTTCACACGTTAAGGAGACACTGCTGCCTAGACATGCAGTCCAAGGAGGGTGCCGAGGTGGGCTAGTACTGCAACATCTTTCCAAAAGGAGAGTTGCAACCCCCACCTATGTATTCTATTGTGTGTAAATGCTGTAAATGATACTGGTTTATAGTCTGTTCAACACAGGGGCTCTATAAAAGCTCCAATTGGTCTTTCACAGATTCACGTGCAAGTATCCTTCCTGTCCTATTCTGAGGCTCCAGTTAAACGTGCGGTCCTCCGTCCCCTTGGAATATAAACATTTCCTCCTTCTATAATGTACAAGGCCAGGTTAAACAGTTGGTGGCCCGGCATGAAGGCAAACCTGTAGATGATTCTACTCTTATCTGTACACCAGTGTCCGCTCCTCCTATTACACAAGAAAGAACACTGATGGCCGTTTGAACAGAGCATGGGGTGGGCAAATGACCCACACAGGTTTGTGCCTAACTTCATAGGTATGTAGTCTAAGTTCACCCCAGGGTGCTAAGCATTATGCAGCTTCAACAACCCTTGTAGGCTGCAGGTAATATTTAGGCCCAAGTGAGAACGTGACCCACAATCTGTGCGCGGCAAGTATTAATCTAAGCACAACTTTAGTATTCAGCTGTTGCAAGCCACTTGGGGGTCCAGTAATTGATAACAATCCTAGCAGGCCTTACCTAAAAACATAATCTGGCCGAATTGCTCCTGAGACCTCAGTGTGATGCGCAGCATAGAATCTGAGTTCCCATGTAGCCAAGCATTAAAGCAATTGGGTGATTGGATGAGTTGGAACATGCACTACATATAATGGAGCGTGGTAATATGATATGGCATTTATAACGCTCCTACACATGTTTCAAGGCACGACGAGGCAAGGGAGGGGGAACGGAGGGAAGACCAAGACAATGATCTTACAAGGCCGGGTGACCTTGAGATCACGCAAGTGCAGGCGAGGGGGAGGGGCAGTGCTGTACATAGGATAAACAGTAAAATAAATAAAAGAATAAAGTGCGGCCAGCTGGTGACGAGTGCTGGTAGGGATACAGAAACAGCCCCCGAGAGCAAGGTTTGCCAGGGGGGCATTGCAGGTGTGCAACTGGTGGGGAGGGGACCTGGCCCGAGATCAGAGGGTAGCCAGGTGACCAGTGCAGTTTCATCCAGGAGATCGGCAGGGGAGAGGAGGAGAGAAGGCAGAAGCAGAGGAAGGTCTTGAGGTGCTTCCGGAACCAGAGATGGTTCTCAAGTTTCAGGGAGGCTTTTCCAGAGGGAGGCCGCAGCCGAAGAAAGATATACCACCAACTCGTTGCTTGGAGTAGCGGCTGACCCTGAGGGAGTTGGAGGTGGATGAGCGAAGAGCTCGAGAAGAAAGATATTTAGGAAGAGAGAGTTGAAGGTATTGAGGCCCCAGAAGGCCTTGCGGACAATGCAGAGGGTGGTGGGCAACGTGCAGTCAGCTGCAGTCTTCGGAAGACGGCGACAGGTGGAGCGTTCACCAAGGTGATTGGAGAAACACCCTAGCTTCGAGCCTAGTAGCGGTTAGACAATCTATGCAAGGCCTTTGCTTGAGTCCGGCAGGCTTGCTGCTTGTCTGTTCGCGCCTGTCTGCGGCTGACTTGGCTCGCTTTTGTACTTTGCACTTTATTTAGCCTGCCTTTGCAACGCGAAAGCACTGGAACTATGACTTGCTACAGCTTGCACAGCAAAGGATATGGTGACCCTTCACAAGCTGTTGCCGTTGCTTTTGTGGTTATGGCTCAAGTGGGTTTGATAAGTCTGGTCATTTTGTCAATCTCAGCAATGTTGTGCAGTGTGAGCTACATCTAGCAACTTACCCGGTTGACTCCTTGCCATCTAGTATGAGTTGGAGTACGGAGAGCGCATCTGATTCCATCCAAGTTTTAAATGTTCCTCCTGTGATTACTAATGACAAGCTAACACAAATGTTTGTCGTCGCACCTAAAGCTCTCGCGTCCATTCCTCTCATACAACCCAATTCAGCGCCTCCTGTTTACTACCCGAAATCTAATGGCTTCTTTGACTTCGCTGTAAATGAAGTAGGAAGAGTGAGGGCCGTGGTTCCTGCCCCTTCGCCAGCTTTGACACCCTTCACATTTGGTGGGACAGGTGAATTTGGATGACTCTTTCCAAGACCTTTTGACAGTCACTAGTACACTTCTTAAGGAAATCAGACTTTGAGTAAATAACACACTGTGATCAAACTGTCAACGCGGTACCCATCAGCGTTAGGAAGAGTAGTGTTTTTTTCTGGGGAAAGTGTTCTCATTATTGCAAGAGAGTGGACGAAAAGTAACTTGCATCAAGACACGCATAATGTCTCCTTTGTCTGTGAACACAAACTTTGTGTTGGACGACAGTCTGCAAATGCTTTTGGGGGTCTTGTCTGATAATGCTGTCACTTCAACATCAGTGTCTCTTCCCTTGGAATTATCCCAGGCTACAGGGAGGCGCCTTTTATCTTAGACTTCTAGTGGGGCTGTCCCTTTTGCTAACCGAGTGCGACCTTCGTCCCATGAAAATTGCAGATGCTTCAAGGGTAATTGACCTTAACCGTGCAGAAGTCGCCAACATTTATGACTCCTGAAAGTTTTCCATTTGTTTGCATCAAAACATCTGTGCCCCTAGTCTTTTCCATGATTTCATCCTGTCCCACCCATATGTGTTTTTAATGTTGGTTTTGTTGGTTTTACCCATTTTTCTACACCATCTGGCACTGAGGGTAAGGTTGCGGACAAAGTTATTAGTTCTCTAGTAGGAGTGAGTTCTACATTGATTGTAGGCAGGAGTTGTCGACAAGCCTTGTGTGGGACGACCTGTTGTTAGTCTCGCCAACTATAGTCAAATTACAGAGCACTGATGCACAGCATCAGAGGGACATAGACTTGGGGATGACCCTAAATTTAGCCCTTGCAATTTTCTCAATTGCAAGAAAAGGTGTTTAGTGCCTTGTGTGAACAGTCTTCAATGATTACCGGCTTAAATACAAAATTTCCTTTTTATTGAGGGTTACATTGGTTGCTCAAAGAGACTTTATTCATGAACTACCGAAGTCAGGTGCTGCATCACAGATGGAGGATTATGTTGTGCCTGGAGATGAGTGGACGGGGGCGGAAAGGCTGCTTACTTCGCCTCCTCAAATAATTCTGAGTCATTACTAGAGTAGGCAAGTGAATCCTCCGCTTCTGTCTCCAGTAAGCCCAAGCGTACTGCAAGCTACTGAAGAGTTGAAGGCAGAAAAAACAGATTGCAGTAGCCGAGGAACAGGCTTACTTGTTGTTTTTTTTTTTCATCCGAGAAAACCCTGAAAAACAAGAATTAAAATAAATCTAAAAATAAGCTGACCAAGAATGCTTCTCAAGGTTTGAGAAAATATCTACGTAACTTACCCCTTACCGCCTTCCCCTGCCATCACAACTGTCACCCAATCCTCCTTTCTAAAACCGGGTTGTGGTAGGGTACCCCTTGTGTCTGAACCGTCGGAAGCTGAGCCGAAGGAGGGAGGTGGCTCTTGTTCAGCAACCAACAACACAGATGGCGTAAGGGAAATTTTACCCCCAACTAACAATCCCTCAATTAGGTTATATAACCTTTAACAACAAACAACGCGTGGGTGGCAGCAACAACACAATTAATGGCAACCCAATCCAAAGGGAATCTAGGCCCTCAAGGCAGGGACGACTGTAGTGGGTCATCTGTGATGGTGCAAGAGATTGTCGCACACAAGTGAGTTCATTCCAGCAGTTATTAGTCCTGATGAGATTAGGGGGGGGGCACTTGCACACCTAAAGGTTGAAGGGAACTGTCCCTTATTAATACAAGTAACAACCAGCAGTTAGTGCTGGTTTTGTGACCTTCGAGGAGAGAAGATTACCATGCCAGGTACAAGATCCTGTTACCTTAAAGGATAGAACAACTAAATTTGCTCAGTTTGCGTCCAATTTTCTTCTATTGGAAACACGTCTTGCAGATAGTGATTCAGAGGTCCTAAATGGGGCATATGGACTGAGTTTGTGGAAGGGAAGTCCCAACACTTGCTCAACTTTAGAGACGTCTGTTGGGTGGAATTTTGGCTGGATTTCTGGTTAAGCAAGGTGATATTGCATTTTACATCTAGTCTGGTTATGAACCAGGCTATTGCGTTTGCAGACTACATTAGGCCTTGAGGATATGATATATCTGTGTTTGTAGCAAAACCCTATAATTGTGATTCAGATAATCCTGAGTTGAGGCTTAATCCGCAGAGATTTTGCCTTGCTTCGGCACCACCCCTGCAGATTAAATGCTTTAACAAACGCTCAAAAGGACAGATTGTAATTTCTAATTCTGGTAACGAGAGCCTGCTTGAAAATGAATGCTGGAGCTGGTTGCCCCGTACACTTGACACTAGACCTACGGTATCCCAATAACAGGCTCTGTTGCTGAACAAAGAAATCAAATTGCTGTCTTGCAATTGCAGGGGTTCTGCCCACCTCTTCCAGAACGAGTGTGTTGATTTGGTAACAATGGACATTTTCTGCTTGCAGGAGACCTGGCTTCAAAGTGCCTCTATTTTAGGCAGATTTACTTTATTTCTTACATCTGCATGTAAGGGGGGGGGAATAAAGGCCGGCCAGCGCCTGGTTCCTTGATGGGGATTTCTAACAACTTGCATGCTGTTCCGTCACTATTCGCACAGCCTAATATTTATGTCCAATCTACAAAGTTAAAATGGGATCCAGCGACTTACTTCTAGCTGGAATATGCACTCATACTAAACCTATTTTGGAACCCTGCAAAGATTTCCCAAACTTATTCCTTTCACTCAATGGAAAATATAGTGTTCAACTGGCAGTCTTTGATTAACTCAAATTGAGTTTTTCTATGTGGTGATCTCGATGCTGTGTCCCAAATGTGGGTGGGTTAATTGGTCCACCGACTGACAAGGCTGTCTCCCGATTAGATGGTTTCTGAGCAGGTAAAAAAATATTCTTACTGCAAATTACTCTCAAAAATATACAATGTAATGCCGGGATCAAATAAACCACCGATCATCTATAGGCATGCCTATGATTCGGAAGTCCAAAGTAAAACATTTTACGAAGGGGTCTGATGGGATTACACAAGACCAATATAGACCAGCGTAGATATCTTAGAAACATGTATAAAAATTGGTTATGGGAACATAAGCACAAACAACTATTGAAGGATTATTTCCGATGTCACTTGAGCTTTTGCCCACATTAGCTGTTTTCCTTCTTCTATGGCAGACAGGCCTGGGAGTAATTTTTTGTACGCCGATGACAGGATCTTAGTGGACTACACACCCATTGGCTTGCATCACCAGTTAGCTGGGTTCAGAGTTTATATTAAAACTAATAGCCAGGGGACCACCCAAGATTGCGGCTCCTCTGTGAGCTCCCCAAGGGCTCCGTATAAATCCTGTCAAATCGCTGCGAACCCGACTTTTTGGCAGGATTCCCTGGCTCCTACAAACGCTGGAACTACGCGGGCAGTGTCTACCCAAAATCCGCACTGAAAATCACCCAGGGGACCCCGCTGTGCCTGGCGGCATGGCCCGTGCTGAATCGGGCCTGCGGAGCCGGACTGGTGCCCTGCCCTGCCCCCTGGGAGTGTTTCGGAGCGTGGGTGCTGCGGTCCCAAGAGAAGAATACCCTCGACCGAGGATCCGGGGTGGGACACGGGTCGGGTCCGCGGCCCTGAGGCAGCCCTAGAGCAGGGGCTTGGTTGCGGTGTGGCCACGGTGGAGGAGGGGCCGGCTGGTGTGGCGGTTGGCCGTTGCTGGCGAGGGCCGCTCTCCACAGGTGAGGAGCGCGGCGGGGACACCCTGGGTGCGGGAGGTGTGCAGAGGTGACCATCTGTGCATGACGGCCTCCCCGCGGGAGGCGGGCAGAAGTAGACGGCCTCCCCGCGGGAGGCGGGCAGAAGTGGACGGCCGCCCCGCGGGGTGCCGCCGCACGCGCGCCAGCTCGCAGACACAGTCCCAGCCCTCTGGGGAGGGTTGGGAACGTGTGGCTCTCACCTACCCGTCCCAGGCCGAGCTGCGCATGGGACGGCTGCCCTGGAGGCCGTCGGCGGGTTTGGGTGCCCGCTTCCTTGTTGCGCCTGATGACCGACACGAACACAGTGACTAGCCCCAGAATATTGAACACACTGGGATCCTCCAGCGCGTTTGGCGCTCACGGAGCATACACGAGCAACAAGCACAGACCATTTATCCATACCCAATGGAACTGCGATAGCCCCCAAATCGGCGCTCACCTTTATGCAATCAGGGGGCGAAACTGAAGAGCGGTGCCCATCCACTGTTGTGAACCCCGGTGCAGGATCAAAAAGCACATAGCACCATGAGATTGGCAGCCCCCCCAACCCCCCTTTGCCGGTGCGGGCAGCGCCTGAACCCGAGTTGCCCCCCCCCCCGCCGGAGCGGTACTTTCAGAAAGTAAACACACCGGGCAGCCCAGCCCTGCTTGCTCTTACCATGTGGTGGTGAGACACACCTAACATTCGGATTGATAAGCGCCAAAATGGGCAAGCAAGACAAATCAGAGCGGAAACTCAATTTTGACGCTGGTCCTGCAACCAAAATTCCTAGACATGAAAGCTGCCAAGAGTCCCCACTTAGCCATGGTGAACTGGAACACGAACAGCAGCGGGAGGTTGACATTTGCGAGATCCTCCTAGAACTCAAATCGGGGATTGGAGGGTCTCGACAGCAAAATGGACACGCTATCGTCCAAGGTGGATCTTCTTCAACACCGTCTGGATAAACACAAAGACAGATTGGATAACGCCGAACAGAGGATCTCGGACCTGGAGGATGGCGCTGCCTCGCTAACCACGAGTGTAACCTCTCTCGAAAGCCAAATGAAAACTGTCATGGCTAAGAATGAGGATTTAGAGGGGCGCTGAAGAAGGGAGGCCACACTGAATAAACATTTAGTTGTTTATTATCACACAGAGCTCGCCAGTCGCCCCTCTTTCCTCAGGCCGTCTTTCATCTCCACCAACTGCCGTTCCTCGCTGCGGTCACGCGACTCTCATTACATAAAAGCTCGAGAGCGCGCGCGACCGCCGCGAGGCACAGTACATTCTTACACATCTTCCCCCTTAAACAGAGCAAATATATATCATGAAATACTATAACAGTAATGTAAAACTTAACCTTATGGTCAAACCCACTCAGAAAATGTGTTTGACCAGAATACAACAGAATATCAACAGACTTGTACAACTTGCACATGACCTGGTATCCTCCGTGTACAATTACATTGTAGATACCTTAAACACAACCTGAACACTATAATGTCAGGTCTCATAATCCCTCATCCACACCGGCTTAGACCTGGCTCTATGTAAAGAATCCTCTTCAACTTTTGACCTTTGACTATCATCTTCTCTGACCTTCCCACCTGCCTTTTCCCTGTTCTCATCCGTCACCTCTCCTCTCACCTTTTCATTAAATTTAATGTTATTCCTCTCCACCTTCCTCAAGTGCTCCTCATCTTCACTCCTCTCCTCATCACCCGCTTTCGCCAATCTTCCTTTCGACCAAACTTCACCACCTTCCAGAACTACCACATTACTTTTTACTGCACATATCTTCTTAGGACCCAGAAATCTACTTTCCACACACTTGTTCACTAGTCTTGGATTTTTGACACACACTTTTTCTCCCACCTTCCAACCACGTTCCTTCACCCTCATTCTGTCATCAAACAGTTCCTTATTTCTTTCCTGACTCAATGCAATAAGTTTCATTATCTGATTACGGTCAACATTTACCACTCTGGCCATTCCTAGCCATCCTGGACAAAGCCTTGTCCCAGGCTCCCTTCCCTTCATTGAAACAAATGGGGATACTCCCGTCACCGAATGAGGCGTAGTGACATAATTCCATGTCAGCATCCTTAATACTTCCCTCCATGGTTGCCTCGAATTCATGGCCATCTGCAGGCCCCCCTTTATGTACCTGTTAACTCTTTCGACAAGTCCATTTGCTTTAGGATTATATAGAGCCGTCCTTGTGTGTTTTATACTGTATCCTGCAAGAAACTGTTTCATTGCTCCAGACACAAATTGTACCCCATTATCTGATACAATTTCCACCGAGACTCCTTCCTTAAGAAATACTCTTTCTAAGAATCCAATTAACTCCCTTGCCGTGACCTCCCTTACAGCCTCCCACTCAAACCATTTTGAATGGAAATCCACTACAACAAATACGAACTTTAACCCATCTCCCAGACCTGCCACCGGACCCATTATGTCCACTGCTAACTTACTCCACGGCTGGTCCGGTACCACATTTGGAATTATTGGAGCCTCTCTCACCACTCTGCATTTGTCACTTGTTTGGCAAACTATACAATCCTTAACATACCTTTCCGCACACCTGTCAATTCCCGGCCACCAATAATTCTGCCTCAATTTCCTTTTCATAGCAGCTTCTCCAGGATGCCCCTGATGAGCCAGCTCAACTAGTACTGACCTCAGGGAATGAGGAGGAACAATGCACCTCCCCCTCCTTAACCTATCCTCACATAAGTTTAACTCATTTTTTACTTCCCACCAAGTATTGAATTTACCATCCAAATTTTTTCTTTCTGGCCACCCCGTAACCGTCCAACCTTTGACTAACTTGAGGTCATTATCAGAGTCCTCTTCCCTCGCCCATTCCTCCTTGCTGACCGCATTTTTTACCTCTGCTACCACTAACTCCTCCTCTGTCACTCTGTCCTCTATAGGTTCCCCCTTAAGAGGCAGTCTAGAAAGGCAGTCTGCCACAACATTCCGCTTCCCTGGTAAATAGCTCACTTCAAAGTTAAAGTTTTGGAGTCCCAGACCCCACCTGCTTATTCTTGGAGAACCCGTGGCCCACCTGCCACTCTCAAACATCTGAACCAGTGGTTTGTGGTCCGACCTAACCACAAATCCTCTCCCCCCACAAGAAGAACTTAAAATGATTCACTGCCCAAAAAATTGCCAAAGTTTCCCTTTCAATGACAGAATATTTGCTTTCTGCCCCTTTTAGCGTCCTAGACGCAAATGCTATCACTCTCTCAGTATTGTCCTTATTGTACTGCACTAACGTCGCACCCAATCCTAACATGCTCGCATCCACTACCAATACCGTTTTGTCCTTGGGTTCAAATCTACCTATGGATGGTGCCTCACCCACTGCTTGCTTAATACACTCAAAAGCCACATCACATTCCTTAGACCATTCAAACCTCACTCCCTTTTTTAGCAACGTTCTGAGAGGTACTGATACCTTGGCAAAATCTTTCACAAATCTATGATAATATTCGGCCAAACCGAGAAATGATTTCACCTGCTCTTTGTCTTTGGGTACAGGTGCGCACCTTACTGCTTCTACCAAATTCTTTTTTGGCCTCACCCCTTGCTCATCTATCTCATGTCCCAGATATTCCACCCTATGTACCGCAATCTTACACTTGCTCCTCTTCACCGTCAACCCTGCCTCACCCAATCTGCTTAACACTTGTCTCAACACTTCATCATGTTCTTCAGTAGAACTAGCATATATTAACACATCGTCCTGGAACACAATAATGTTTTTCACTCCACTCAACACCGTCTCCATGACCCTTTGGAACACGGCTGCTGCGGACGCCAGCCCAAATGGCATCCTACAGTATCTAAATGAACCAAACACTGTGATAAATGCTGTCAGGTGTTGACAATCCTCCTTCAATGGGATCTGATAAGCTTGTGAAAGATCAATAACCGAAAACACTTTGGCATTGCTCAGTACTGATAGCTGATCACCTATTATTGGTAAGGGATGTCTATCCACTAGTATATTTCTGTTCAGATCTCTCAAATCCACGCATAACCTAATGTCTCTTTTGGCCTTAGCTGCTACTACTACCGGCGATAGCCATTCCGAGCTTTCACTCTTCTCTATTATTCCTCTTTGGAGTAACGACTCCACTTCTACTTTGAGTTTCTCATTCAATCCGTGAGGTACTGGTCTCACCTTGTGCACCCTCGGACTGGCCCCTGCCTTTAATTGGATTTCATGTTCAAAACCTTTCAACAATCCCAGTTCCTCCTGAAACACCATGGGATACTCCTTTTCCCATTTATCCTTCAATTCAGCCACATCAACTGGTCTCTCCGCATTCGCCTGTATCCTAATTCCCAATTTCCACTGTTCTTCCCATCCCAGAAGTGAAGAACCTTCTTGCGTTACGTAAATCTCTGCTTCACAGCTCCTCCCTTTATACTTGATGGAAGCTCGGAACATCCCTATAATTCCAATTTTAACATTTCCATATGCATACGGCTCAATATTATGCTCCTTTAATTTTGTCACGTCTCCTTGCATGCAACTCAAAAATGTAGCCTTGGACATTAATGTCCACGGTGAGCAACTGTCCACCTTCATTGTCACCACTCTTCCATCAACCATGAATACATCGGTGGGTGCACCTCCCTTGCTTGATACTTCTGTTACTTCCAATACATGCTTTGTTTGGTTGCTCCTTCCCACTTCTAAATCTTCACCTTGTTCCGACATTCTTCCTCCTGCTTCAATGCTCTGCACCGTCCCTGATTCCCTACACACTCTCGCGAAATGCCCTTTCTTTTTGCATTTTAAGCACGAGATGTTCCTGGCTGGACAAAACATGCTTGTGGAAATATGACGGTTACTACCGCACTTGTAGCATTTGATTTCTTTGTTGAAGCCAGTCTTGCGAAATCCCTTTACAGCAGCCACTTCTCCCTCTGACTTGTCTCCCTTCATAGTGGTCATATATTTATGGGTCTGTTCCATACTCCTTGCCATTTCTATGGCCAACTCCAGTGATGCATCCTTTGATAGTAACCTCTCTTGTATCTTTGTTATTTGTGCAACGGACTAATTGGTCCCTTATAAGAGAGTCTGTGAGCGGCCCAAATTCGCACGTATGACTAAGAGACCTCAATACTGCAATGAAGTTTTCCACCGGCTCTTGTGGATCTTGTATTCTTTGGAAGAACTTGTGTCTCTCAAATGTTATATTTTTCTTGGCCTCAAAATGGACTTCCAACTTCTTTTCTGATATAGAATACTGGTCCATCTCTTCCTGGCCTTCTTGTGGAGGATCCGGTAATCCATCATAAACACTTCTGCCTTCAGTTCCCAAATTGTGCAGCAGGATTGCCTCCTTTCTTGCTGCTGCAAACTTATCCCCTCCAATGGCAATCAGGTACGTGTCAAACCGCTTCTTCCACCTATCCCACCTTATAGGTGGAGCACCAGGTTCTGACAGGAACGATGGCGGAGGTGCCATACTTGCCGCAGCCATTTTCTTGTACTTAATGGCTTACTTTCCAATTTTCACCTTTGGTGTTACTTTATTTTTTTTTTTAATACTTTCTGCCAGTCTCCTGTGCTTTCCCTTAGGCGATTCTTTTATGTGAATAGTTTCTGTTCACCACATTACAGTCTTACTTCGACACACCATATATTTAAGACTGTGCTGTTACTTTACTGTCCTCTGGGAGGAAGTCTTCCTGTGTGCACTACCCGCCACTGGGATTCACCTTGCTGTATCTTTACTGTCCTGTTTTGAACACACCCCTCTTATGGTGTTTTTTATCTACTCCGAATTTTCCTTCCTTACACCTCCTCCCTGGTTGTGCCCCCAACCCCCCCTCTCCCTGCTCCTCACCTTCGTGTCCAATGAGAGGGGGATTGGGCAGCACCCACCAGGACAAACAGCCTTTCCTTATGTGGCCGTTCACGTGAGAGTGGGGAGAATGTCCCCCTGCAGCTCCACGCTCCAAGGCACTGCTGAGACAGCTGCTCTTCAGGCCCCCACCTCTCCACCGGCTTCCTCCTGTATCCAGCTATAAATAGCACGTTCCGCTTCAAAGGAACGTCGCTGGGCTCCTCAACAAGCTCTGTGTGCCCCCTCGTCGCCACTTGAAGAAGGGAGGCCACACTGAATAAACATTTAGTTGTTTATTATCACACGGAGCTCGCCAGTCGCCCCTCTTTCCTCAGGCCGTCTTTCATCTCCGCCAACTGCCGTTCCTCGCTGCGGTCACGCGACTCATTACATAAAAGCTCGAGAGCGCGCGCGACCGCCGCGAGGCACAGTACATTCTTAAAGGCGCTCACGTCGGAACAACATTAGAGTGATGGGAGTTCAGGAACAAACATCTCCCAACAAAATGGAAGACCTCGTGGAGAAAATGTGCAGAGAGCTATTCGGTGACACAGCGCTCTGGCAATTATTTGTAGTTGAAAGGGCTCACAGGATCCCAAATTACAAACCGGTTCCCAGGGCACCCCCACGCCCGATTAGCCAAACTGTTGAATTATAAGGACCGCAATACCATCTTCAGGCTGGAAAGGGAAGCTTCAAAGTCATACGCCGGGGGAGTTGCCACCCTCATCAATCCCAAAGTTGGCTTTCGCATGAAGAAAGTTGAAAAAGATAACGAGGGCAGGCGCCTACTTGTGCAAGGTGTCATTGCCGGGAGAGATGTCACGTTCATAAACTCATACGGTCCCAATGTGGATAACGCAAACAATTTCGATTGGGTCCTCTCTCGACTCACACAGATTAGTACAACAACCATCATCTGGGGTGACGATCTCAACACCCACCCTGTCCCGCCAAAAGATAAATCGCAGACCACCGCTATACAGACATCCAAGGCGAGCCTTCAAGTGCAAGAGATTTGCAAAGCATTTAACCTAGTCGACATATGGAGGCACCAAAACTGGGAGAAACGCGAGTATACATTCCACTCCGAAGTTCACCATTCCAATTCACGCATAGATTACCTGCTTGTCTCTGCCCAAAGCACACTCCAATGGGATTGCTGCCAGATCCTACCAAAAACTTTTTCAGACCATGCCAGTGTGACTCTTGAATGCAACCTCCCCAATAAAAAACCAACGGCACCGCACTGGCGCTTCAAACCAGGTGCGCTGACAGATCAAGCATTCGCAGCTGAGCTACGTGAGGAGAATAATGTCCTGATTAATGTCTATGAAGGATATAATCAGGACTTGGTCTCCTCGGCAGGGACACTGTGGGAGGCGTTAAAATGCTACATAAGGGGCGTATGCATCGCTAAAGAAAATGGAATCCTAAAGACAATACGTCGTGAACTAACAATCAGCGAAGATTGTCTGAAAGCCTTAGAACAACAGAACACCGTCGCCTTTTCCAAGCACGCCCAGGCGGAACTCAAAGAAGAACAACTCAAATTCAATGCGCTGGCAGAGCGTGAGCTGAAGATCGTACGCTGCGGCCACCAGATTAGCCAGTATGGTGAGGGGCAACGTCCTGGGGCGCTTCTAGCCGGTCTAATCTGCACCTCCCAGGGGACACTAGTCCACACAGAACCAGAAATAACTGACACCTTCCGTGCCTTCTACCAAACCCTGTACAACACGAGCTACTCAAACGAACTGGAACACTTACAGAACTACCTAACAGGCACTGAACTATACTGGGTGGAGCACGAATTGCGCGAACCACTGAATGACTCCATTACGCAGGAAGAGATCCTCGAAGCGATGGAGCCTGCCTAACACCAAAGCCCCCGGTCCTGAGGGCCTAATTGGAGATTTTTTATAAATCATTCGCCCCATTGATGGCACCCCTCCTGTTAAAGGTGTACGAAGAAGCAGCAGAGAAAGGCATTCTCCCGCTGACCCTAAGGGAAGCAAACGTAATTCTACTGCATAAAAAAGACAAACCTCCCAAGGAATGCGGTTCCTAAAGACCGATTTCCCTAATCAATCTAGACAATAAAATATTGGCCAAGATTTTGGCCACTAGGTTAATCCCCCTGATGCCGGCATTGATCCTTCCCGACCAAGCTAGGTTTGTGCCTGGACGGGACACATCTGGCATCAGGAGTATTTTCAGAGCCATAGCAGCAGAAGAACCCACACAACAAGCACCGGCAGTGCTCCTGGACGCCGAGAAGGCCTTCAAATCTGTCGAGTGGCCCTTCATGTTCGCAGTCCAAAGGCAACACGGCCTGGGAAACCAGTTTATTAAACTGGTGGCCCTACTATACAAAAAACCCCAATCCTCCATTATTTTAGGCTCATCGAAATCTGCGCCTCTCTACCTCCAACGCGGAACTAGACAAGGATGCCCTTTGTCTGCGCTAATATTCGCACTCATGATGGAACCGCTTGCCCTCCAGCCTGCGCACCAGGCATCTTCAGAGGACTTATGATGAGTCCCCACAGGGTGGTCATCTCCCTCTATGCTTACGATATAGTGCTATTTATCCAAAACCTAAGCGAAAACCTAAATCCCATAATGCATGAGATAATTAAATTCAGTCTAGTCTCAGGGCTGAAAATCAATCATTCCAAGTCTATACTCTTTCCCCTAATGCATTGCACCAGCAAATTCAGACCAATTTAATTTCAAGTGGGAATGGGCCCATGTACGTTACCTTGGGATCCTCCTGTCGTTGAATCGGAGAAATTTTCCAGGACAATTACGAAACCACATTTAAATCTCTCCAAGACAAGGTGTCCAGATGGAAATCACTCCCACGGACGCTCTGGGGTCAGGTGTCTTTGGTGAAGATGGTGATTCTGCCCGAACTCCTTTACCTTTTTACCAATATACCACTCCTGCTCCCCCAGCACTTTCTGGGGAAACTAAAGGGCCTCATTCTTGAGCTGATCTGGCCGGGCAAACCGGCGAGGGTGGCTTACTCGACTCTCATACTGCCGACAACCAGAGGCGGGCTTGCGCTCCCCGACCTAGAACGGTAGTATTGGGCCACACAGGCACACTTTCTCAGCTATTGGTACTCCACCCATTTTATCAGACCCCACGTACAAATAAAGCGGGCTCTGGCGTCACCCAATCCTTTGAGAGCAGTGATAATTAGTCAACTACCGCTACCATACTCCACACTAAATGGGGTGCTCATAACGTATGCAATCTGGAAAAGAATTTCCCAAAAATACAGTGTAATAGATACTCTCCGGTACTACCCATAAGGTTCATTCCGGGGATACCTCTGACGAATGAGAAAGTGTTCCTTCAATGGGCAGATAAAACACAAATTCAAACACTGGGCAACCTTTTTATTGAGGGAACATTCCTATCTCCCCAACAGGCTAGGGATAGAGGCGGCACCTCCTCTCTAGATATAGTCATATATTTCAGGCTGCGATATGCCATCCAGGGCATCTTCCCATCCTTCCCACAGTAACCTGCAACATGGACATTACTCCACAATACCATACAAGCACAAGGGGAAGGCAGACTAGTATCCTCCATTTACAGATCCCTCATAACTGACACAGCACTGGCGAACACGCACATGAAATCAAGGTGGGAAAAAGCACTGCAGACCCACATCCCTGATGAAGAATGGTCATACATACTACTCAATCTGACTCGGAAGGTAGCGCTGAACTCGAGGTTTAAACTTATACGCTGTCACTACCTGCATCAGACTTGCTACACCCCAGCTAAGAGGTGCAAACACAGCCCAGACTCTGAAGAAAAATGTGAAAGGTGTGGATACCCTGCAGCGGCCTTCTTTCACTTGGCCTGGAGCTGTCCGGCACTGTCCAAATTCTGGGCACAAGTCATCCAAAAGACAGAGGCGATAATCGGTGAAGGATTAACGCCAAGTCCTGTAGTTGCGCTGCTGGGGATGACAAAACGATTGACACCTGCAGTAAGGAAACTAGCTAACGTTTTGCTGATCCTGGCACGTAGAAGGGTGGCCATGGCCTTGGGTCAGGGCCCTCCTCCCTCCATCGCACGATGGCAGAAAGGTGTGCTTTACTGTCATGACGTGGAGACTGAGTTCATCAAAACGCTGCCTGTACATGCACGTCCCCCGGACATCTGGTGTCCTTATGTAACATATCTGATGAATTCCAAGCGTGATTCCTCATCCCCAGGATATACCTCTGGGTGGACACCAATGGCCAGACGGTTTAAGAGAAGCGTTGAGAGCGATCATTACCGGACATTCAAGTATATTGTTGGGACATGGAGGTGCGGTGGGTCGGAGGGGTAGGCGGGGTGCGGGGAGGGGTTGGCAAGGTTGTTACGGTGCACGTTACTTGTCCCACTGTTGGGCTGAATTAGTCTCCAACTCATCATTGTTGTTGTTCTTGTCTGAGAAAATATAAATAAAGTTTTTTAAAAAAACTAATAGCCAGACTATAAAAGTGGATAAAACAAAGGTTTTTTTTTCGTTTAATACAGGTCAAAAGAATTGCTACTATGGTTTTAAATGACTAATAGGAAATAAGGAACTAGAGTGAGTGAGTAGTTTTATCTAACTTGGATTTTATTTATTTTAGAAACTTAAAGGAAATGCTTAATTATAAAAAATAAAAAATGATCTCGAAGGCAGCCCAGACCATGCAGATTGTCCAGAAATGTGGTTATTTTTCTTTTATTCCTGCTCCAGAGTTTTATTTTAAAAAAAGGTTATTGCCATAATTAGCTATGGTGCTGAAACTTTTTCTTTTGGATCCAAATGTTAAGTGTATTCAATTGGGGCATTTTATGGCGGAGAGTTTTACACCTTCCATCTAGATTTCCTGCTCCAGATGGGAGGTATGTGTTGGGACTAGGGTTGTACTGAACTTCGGCTTCGAGCAAGTATTCGGCCAAATTCCAGCTGAAATAAAGATATTCGGCTCCAGCCGAATAGTTTCTTGCTATTCGGCTCTTGCCGGATACTTTGACATTCTCATTTGAATACAATGCAACATAAACTCAGATAGGCAAACATAGACTTCAGTTTGCAAAACTGAATAGAATTGGACCAGACAAATTGCTATCACATAGCTGCAAAATATCTTCTATTTTAATCTGCTCTTTAGAAAATGTTTTGTTATAGATTCTTAGACATAAAAGGTGCTCATCCTTTATACCTAGCCTGCAACAATACTGGAGAATCTTTTCATTTGGCAAATGTTTTTATGCAATGTGCACTTTTTTTTCGTTGGAAAAGACAAACTGAAAGAAATGTCCATTGATACTTTCAGTTCCTGTCATTTCACTTTCCATTGCGTACATCATAGTCCCCCACCCCCCCTATTCTTTTTTAACGACTTGAGTCCTGAGTTTAATATTGATGTTTTATCAGGAATGATTAGTTGCATATGTTTGTGTATTGGCGAGAAGGAGCGGCTAAGATAAGTGAAAAGGGCGCAGCTTTTGTTTGGGTGGGTTGAATAGTTGTGAGATGGAGTTCACGCATTTCAGATGTCCTCTTGACGTGTGTCCTGCATGAGCCGACATGAACCATTTTATACATTTCTATGTGAGCTGCAAAAGTTGTTTCGAAACTCGACCGGATCGACTTTGCAACTGGATAGAGAATGCAATTCATTTGATTCACAAAGGCAGTCATTTTGCATTTGTGAAGCCTCCTACATTAACTGGCAATGAATATGAAACAATCCTCTGTACATTTGGTCTCTTCATTTTGGTTAAATCTGCTTTATTTCTGGCTTTTATGCTTTAAATAAAGATGCAACATTAATTACAATGAAGAGAAATAAAAGTATAGAATATATTTAAAATGGTGCTTTATTCGTTTTTTTAATAAGTGTGTTTTTTTTAAAGTTTGGAACATGATTTATTAAATAAAGCAACTATTCGGCTTCATATTTGGCTTCGGCCGAATTGTTGACAAACTATTCGGTATTCGGCCGAATACTAAATATGCTATTCGGTACAGCCCTAGTTGGGACTATTGTCAATTGACGCTCATTTAATTTGGAAGAATCTGGTTATATTGGCGAAGATTTCCTCAGCAGAAGAATACATCGTTTGGTGGTTATTTAATCGATTAATGGTTAGGAAACTAAGTGCCCCACTTAAATTGGACTCAAAAGTGTGGGGAATAAGAGTGGGGTGCTATGGCTGAGCGACTTGATTGAAGATGGCAAATGCATCAGCTATAAAAGACTTGCACAAATTAAAGATCTCAGACTGCACATTGGGAGAATACAGGAAATTGCAAAATTTACTGCGAAACGAAAGTACAGCTAATGGCGGTGGATGGCAATTATGGTTGCCTGAATATAGGACACGAGGTGGTATGGCGTCCAATGTGTATAAGAATCTGGGCCAACAACATACGCCAGCAGAAGGATTATTGACTAAGTGGTCTGAGATCCTTGGCTCTGATATGTCTGTGGAGAGGTGGAGGTTCCTTTGCAAAAATGTGACCCTGACTTCCGTTAATCTGGGAGAGCAATGCCGACAAATCAAAATTCTTAAGTGTTTTAGACTCCCCAAAGACTTCATGCGAGAGGGATGATTGCTTCAGAGGCTTGTTGGAGATGTAAACATGCAGTTGGTTCCTTTGAACACATGATCTGGGAATATTAATGAGGTTTTATTGTTCTCCAGCATGGGGTCTGGCATGGATTCACATGCTCATGAATATTCCCCGTCGTCAGGCTGGGAATCCTCGGTAAAGAAAAAACCAGTATCAGTTTCGTTTCTGATCTGTCTTTCGTAGTAATAACCAATCACTGGTCTCTGCGTCATACTGACCACAGCCAATGACTGCCATCTACCTAAGCACCGCCTCTGGCAGCCATCTTCAGATTTTTACCGCACGTTCATGTGTTGGGATCCTCGTGCTATTGCTCTCGAGCGTTAGTGCTATTTTTTCACATTTTTTCTCAAAAAACTTCGTTTTTTCGGTCAAAAGAGCCTCAAGCTCCACCGACTCTCCATCCGATCAACGGGGACCCGTGTCGGATTCGTCTGCGCCCCTCAAGGGTGAAGATCTCGTCGAGCTACGCTTTTGGAGGACTCCAGAAGTTTCTCAGGCCCGGACATGACCCAGAAGAAGGGAAGCTCGACGCCCGGAAAGCTGTTCAGGATCTGCCCTGGATGCCAGCTGCAGAACGTCTTTAAGGAGGACGAACACTCCTTTTGTCTCTACTGCTTACATGAGGACAAGACGCACGTGGAGAAGGACTGTGCGTTTTGCGGCAATATGTCGGAGCGGACCATGAAGGACTGCCATCAACGTCTCGCCAACTGGCTGGAAGGGAAGAGCCCGTCAGGCGAGAAGAAGAGGAAGAAATCCAAGCGGTCTTCTAAGACCTTTGAGGACACCCCGGCGACGGGGGTCCAACACAAGGCCAAGCACCGCGAGTCCGCTGGCACCGGGAGCGCCGAACGGTCGGGCTCTACGGGCGCCAGGCAGGGCGCACCCTCCCCGGCACCTTCAGTCACGAGCCAACGCTCTGGGTCGGGTAAGAGGAAGGGCGAGCACCCGGCGAAGCTCCTGGAGAGGCCCCGGTCGAGCTCGAAGGCCCCATCGGAGGGGGAGCGAGGCAGTGTCCCCCCCTCAAGGATAAGGCGGTGAGCGCACCTAAGGTGGTGAAGGCCTTAATCCATCCGGCCAAGCCCTCTATCGATACTGTCGCAGCGGCCCTGGCTCAGCCTGTGGAGGCTACACCAGTGGTGGCGACCTCGGGGCTCAGAGTCTCCCTGCCACCTCGGAGGGAGTTCTCTTTTGTGCCCATCGATAGGACCCCCGTGAAACCCCCGGCGGGGAAGAAAAAGGGGGGGGGCAGGGCGTCGTCGTAGATTCGGCCTCAACCTCAGAGGAAGAGCTGATTGAGGTCTTAAGCCACGGCCTTGGCGTGGAAGAAGACCGGCCCGTCGGGATGGATCCCGACGCAGGTGACGACGACATCGTCGAGGGTGCCGACAGGGCTCCTGATCGCCCGTCGGATTCCCCTCTGCCAGTGCCGCAAGACAACTCGGCGGCCATTTTGTTGGCTATACAGTCCTTATGTTCAGAGATAAGGACGAGACTACCGTTGCTGACGGAGGAACCTCTCCCGTCGGGGGATCCTGAACCGGGAGCTTCTGGTGCTCCCCCGCCCAAGAAAAGGATTCACCCTCCACCTCCTTTTCAGCCGTCGCGCCCCGTCCAGCCCTCCTCCCCGTCCACCCGAGGGGATGATACGGGGACTGACACGGCAGCGACGGGTACGGACGAAGAGGTATACGACAAGGATCTACCGTCGTTACCTCCCACCAGGGTTTCTCCGCCCGACGAGATTGGATCGTTCCACTCCATGATCGCCAGGGCATCCGAGCTTTTCCAACTCTGCCCTGAGAAGAAAAAGGAAGGATTCCTTTATCAACGGCGCGAGGCCAAGAGGAAGACGGTCCTCGCGGTGCCTCTACTGGACGACATTTGGGATGAGGGCCTCGCCCTCCTCAAGAACCCTTCCACGACGCCGGCTAGAAGAGATCGGTACGAGAAGAAGTACCGGGTCCCGGACGCGGCCCCCCTGTGCCTCCGGGCGCAGCCTACCCCGGACTCCGTCGTCTCCGCGGCGGCCAGGAAGAAAGCAGGGGGGGGTGCGGCCTCCACATCGACTTCCCCACCGGACGGCGAGGGAAAGAAATTGGACGCTATGGGACACAGGGTCATCTCGTCTGCAGCGACGACGATTAAAGCGGCCAACGCCTTGGCTATCGTGGCCCGCTACGACAGGGAGCTATGGTACAAACTGGCTCCCCTGCTGGACTTCCTACCGGACGACAAGAGGGCGGATGCCCTGGAGATCCTACAGGAAGGCGAGGTGGCGTCGGACCACGCCATCACTATTGCGACGGACATCGCCAACACTGGGTTTCGCCAGTTGGGCAACGGCGTGTGCCTTGGGCGGCGTGGATGGCTCAAGGCTACGGACTTCCGTCAAGACGTACAGACCAGAGTCCTGGACATGCTGTTCGATGGGAACAACCTGTTTGGGAAAACAGCGGACGATTCCCTTCAGGCCATTAAAACGGACACTGAGACGGCCCGGGCCCTTGGGGTTCTGCAGCAACGATGGACGCCCTTTCGGAGCAGCGGAGGCAAGGGCGCCTCCAAAGGTTCCGGCGGCGGTTTCTCCACCTACCGTCAAGCGGCCCACTCGTCGTCTCAGGAGGCCTACAGAGGACGAGGCAAGTCTGGCGGACCCCGCCGTCGTCAAGGAGGTCAAGGCGGCAAAGCCTCGTCGAAACAGGATTGAACCGGCCGTGGGGTCGGGCCCCCACCGAAGCACCCCGGTGGGAGGCCGGCTGGCGAGCTTCGTCAGCGTGTGGGAGTCCATCTCCACCGACCGTTGGGTGCTGGACGCCTTAGCCCGGGGCCACGCGCTCGAGTTTCAAAGAAGGTGCCCGCGCGTCCCCCCCCCGTGGCCAGGAAAGAGCTTCACGTCCTTCAGCTTCTCCTGGAGGTAAAGGTGATGCTCAGGAAGGGCGTCATCGAACTCGTCCCAAAGAGGCTTCGGGGCTCCGGAGTTTACTCGAGATACTTCCTCGTGAAGAAGAAGACGGGAGGATGGCGCCCCATCCTAGACCTGCGACGCCTGAACAAGTTCATCAAGGCGCAGAAGTTTCGGATGGTCACCCTCCAGCACGTCCTGGGGCAGCTGGAGGAAGGAGACTTCCTGTCGTCGTTGGATTTGGAGGATGCCTACTTCCACATTCCCATCCTAAAGGGGCACCGAAAATTCCTCAGGTTTGTGGTCCAAGGGCGTCACTACCAGTTCAAAGCCCTCCCCTTCGGACTATGGTCGGCACCCAGGGTATTCACCAAGTGCCTTGCACCGGTGGCGGCGCAGCTGCGCCGCGAGGGGATCCACATCTACCCCTACCTGGACGACTGGCTCATCCGAGCCAAGACGAGGGAGCTCGCCGTGGAGCACACGGCAAGGACCGTCCAACTTCTCACGGACCTGGGATTCTCCGTGAACTACGCCAAGTCCCACCTGGTACCCGCGCAAAACGCACTGTTTCTGGGAGCGAAGCTCGACAGTGTCCCTTCTGGCCTCCCCGTCGGAGGAAAGGACCAGGTCCATCCTGGGCAAGGTACAGCGGATGTTGGTTTCCGACGCAGCCAAGGTGAGGTCCATCAAGTCCCTCCTCGGAATGATGTCTTCTTGCATCTACCTCATTCCCATGTGCAGGCTCCGGATGCGCCCGTTGCAGGAGTTTCTGGACGCGCGCTGGATCCAAACGACGGGCGGCTTCGAGGAGAGGATCGCACTCGACGAGAGTTTCCGCCGAGCGGTCCGGTAGTGGGGCACCCGCGCGCATCTGACGGCGGGCATGGACTTCCAGACCCCAGACCACCAGGAGACAGTCACCACGGATGCCTCCCTGGAAGGGTGGGGAGCGCACTCCGAAAATCTGCACGCGAGAGGCCTCTGGCTCCCGACGGAGAAGTCCCTCCATATCAACATCCTGGAGCTCCGTGCAGTGTTCTGGGCCCTCGGGTCCTTCCTTCCGTCCCTCAAGGGCAAGGTGGTGAGGATCTTCACCGACAACACCACCACCATGTTTTACATCAGGAAACAGGGCGGAACCAGGTCCCCAGCACTGTCCAAGGAGGCGCAGGACCTGTGGCATTGGGCAGTCGCCCAAAGGATGTTTCTGGTGCCGTTTCATCTGGCAGGGATAAAAAACACCATCGCCGACTCACTCAGCAGGGAGCTGCGCTCGTGCCACGAGTGGGAACTACGGCAGGATCTAGTGGATCGCCTCTTCCGACGGTGGGGCACACCCCAGATCGACCTGTTCGCGACGGCGACAAACTCCAAGTGCCGGAGGTTTGCCAGCAGGTTTCCCCAGGCGAGGAGCATGGGCGATGCTTTCTCGTTCCCCTGGGAGGGCCTGTTCCTCTACGCGTTCCCTCCTTTGCCACTGCTAATCCGGCTCGTCAACCAGCTCAAGAGGTCACGGTGCAGGATGATCCTCGTCGCACCTACGTGGCCGAGGCAGATATGGTTCCCGGACCTTCTGGACTTGTCAGCGTCCCCGCCAATCAAGCTGCCGGTGGACGCGGATCTACTCTCCAGGGAAGGAGGCGCCATCCTCCACCACGACCCGAAATCGCTGAACTTGCAGGCCTGGCTCCTGCAGCGCTAGAGTTTGGAGGATACGACATACCGGCCGACTGCAGAGAGGTTCTTGCAAAGGCCAGGGCGTCCTCGACTCTTAAATGCTACGGACACAAATGGAAGAGGTTCTCTGTCTGGTGCCACGCACAGAAGATTAACCCTCTACGGATTACGGCTCCCCAGGTACTGCCGTACCTGCTGACGCTGGCCAAAGCTGGACTGGCAAACGCGTCCATCAAGATTCATCTTGCTGCGATCTCCCGATACACCAGAACCACGGGCCGGTCGTCCCTGTGGTCTCATCGTCTGGTGAAAGAGTTCATGAAGGGACTGTTCAGATCGTTCCCGCCGGTGAAGGCGCCGGTGAAGGCGCCGGCCCCGGCGTGGGAGCTCAACGTGGTGCTGACCAAGCTCATGGGACCTCCGTTCGAGCCTCTGCACTCGGCCCCGTTGAAGTTTCTGTCGTGGAAAACAGCGTTTCTTGTGGCCATCACCTCCGCACAACGGGTGGGAGAGATCCAGGCCCTTTACTGCAAGGCCCCGTACTTGACTTTTCACGACACGAGGGTAGTGCTCAGGACGCACCCCTCCTTCATGCCCAAGGTACCGTCGGACTTCTATCTCAACGAACCCTTGGTGTTGCCTGTGTTCTTCCCGTCGCCTTCGTCGCCGGCTGAGAGGACTTTGCACTCACTGGATGTGGCTAGAGCGCTGAAGTTCTACGTGGACCGCACGAAGTGTTTTCGGAAGACGTCACAACTCTTTGTGAACTTTGGACCTGTCAATCAGGGGAAGGCTCTCTCGAAGGCTTCCATTTCCAGATGGCTCTCCGGCTGTATCATGTACTGTCATCGGTTGGCAAACCGACCGCTGCCTGGCCGTCTGAGAGCCCATTCCACCAGAGCGATCGCAGCTACCACGGCGTTCCTTTCTGGTGTGCCCCTGCTGGACATATGCAGGGCTGCTACGTGGAGGTCGACGCACACCTTCACGAAATTCTACTGCGTCGATCGGGATTCCAGGGAGGAGTCCAGGGTCGGCCAAGCAGTGCTGCGCAACCTGTTCGCCTAAAGTGAGCCTGGTGAGGAGGTAAGATGCTTAATGTTGAGTTTGATGTAATGCTTAATGTTGAGCCTTTGCCATCTCCCGTGGTTGGGCATGTGTGTACTGCTATGTATTCTTTAATCATGAGCGTGTGAATCCATGCCAGACCCCATGCTGGAGAAGGAACAAGTTACTTACCTGTAACTGTTGTTCTCCAGCATGGGTCTGGCATGGATTCACATGCGAACCCTCCCGCCTACCCCTCTGCGGCTCTTCACTTGGTCATACTGCCACTTCACGTGCTTCCAAATCTGAAGATGGCTGCCAGAGGCGGTGCTTAGGTAGAGGGCAGTCATTGGCTGTGGTCAGTATGACGCAGAGACCAGTGATTGGTTATTACTAAGAAAGACCGATCAGAAACAAAACTGATACTGGTTTTTTCTATACCGAGGATTCCCAGCCTGACGACGGGGAATATTCATGAGCATGTGAATCCATGCCAGACCCATGCTGGAGAACAACAGTTACAGGTAAGTAACTTGTTCCTTGCAGGAAGGTTTTGACTACAATACTATCATCTTGGCTGAGGATGATAAAATAGAAGAACTCACTTATTCATAGAAATGTTGGTTTTTCAGGGCTGCAAATTCAGCGAAGAAAATTGTTTTGAGAAAATCGAAATGTGATGAGAGGCCAACCTATTCTGAATCGGTGGAGGACTTGAGGCAGGTTTCCAGAATTGAGAAGGGTGTTCTACGCAGAAACAAAAACAGAAATTGTTTGATCAAATGTGGGGGTAGATTTTTGGAAGAAATGTAATGATAGGTTGGTCTGTTTTTACATTGCTTTCGGTTAAGGTTGGGGATGGTAGTGGGTGTGTGGATTATTTGCGGTGAATTCAAAAGTTATCATACTGATAAACTTGATTTTATGTATACTTATGTAAACTTCAATAAACTTAATAGAGGAAAAAAAAAGTGTGGGGAATATTTATAACATTGACATGCGTTCTAGTGCGGGACTTCATGCAAGAAGCTAAAAAAAAGATTTGGGAATTAGACTGGTTTAGGACTACATAAGAGGTGGGTAAATATCGATTGTATGCTGGTATTTTGTTAGATATGCGTTTCCCTCTGTACTCTCCCACACTACTTTTCAGTTTCCAAGTCCATGTTGGCGTGCACAGTATCTGCACCTACGATTCAACCATTTTCCAAATCAAGATATTTTAGGGGCAAGAGACATGATTGCATGCGAGTTGTGAACCTGTAGGTTTCCCACTGGCAGTGGGAATATTGAGTCAATATACCATTTATTGTTGAAATGCCTGGTCTTAGACTCTCGCCGTCTTCACTACTTTGGCCATCTTGTTCAATATGTTGATATGCTTTTGAGTGCCCTAGTTTGGCAACACATTCTATTTTTAAGATCTAATGGTTGGAGACCTGCTGCATTGTGTTTTTTAAATGAATTGTTTCCTTTATCCTGCTGTTTTATTTTAGGGATGGGTGTTCTTAGAACTGCCTTCCTTTTTCTGAAGTATAACGTATAATCAATAATGAAATGAATTAGTCAAGAAATGAATTTAATCTTTGTATGTTGTATTGTATGGTGCGAGAAAAGTTCCTTGTTGAACTAATTCACTAATAAAAAATAAGATAATTGAGAGACTAAGCTGATGAGCGTGTGTAGTTTTCCAGATATCTGCCTACTCTCTGGAAAACCACAAATTGAGATTTGGGAAAGAATGTCAACAAAGCAGCAAATAATAAAGGCTATTTTATTGTGTTCCTTTTCGTCAGATGAGAGCTTTCCACGTCCTGTCATCATTCCAGAGGATCAAATTGTGAATAAGAACGAGGAGGCCATCTTTCACTGTGTCTTCACAGCAGTGCCGCCTCCTGTACAGGAGTGGTTTTTTGATAACTCGCCCATCACGAACAAGACACGGTAAGTCTTTTGGAGACATTCATCCCTCGTCGTACTGATGGGTCCAGCTACTCCACACAACCTATCCTCTATTCCAACACCACCATTGCCTTCCTTTAGATTCATGGTTCCTTGTGGCTGCAGACTGACAGTTTTGCACAACTAACAGAAAAAGTGAAAGAGCAGCCCCATTCCCATGCGCGTCCTCCAACCTCCACCACTTCATCTAGTAACTCATTTGATGTCCATGAACATTTCCTGTTGGCTTTTGGCTTTGAATGTCTTCAAATGTTGCCACACTTCTCAAAGCAAGTAAACAAAAGTTGACATTAGCTGCTTGTTTTGCCTGCAAGCACCTATTAAATCAAATACGTACTGGGCAATATTCAAGAGGTGAGCGGTAGATTACAAAAACGGCGCAGAGCCGGCAAGATAGAATGCTGAAAGGGGGAGAAACCGGAAGAAACGGGGGTACTAGACCCAGATGATGAATTGTTCCATATGGTACAACGGGTACCAAACACTTAGCAATACCTGGCTGGAGGGAAAAGGGTGAACGCACAGGTGCAGGACAAAATAGTCGCTTTAGAATGCTAGATCAAATGAAGCAATACAGGTCCCAGCGCGCCCAGAGTAAACCATTGCACCACAGCAGCAAACGGAGCTGCACATTCCCCAGTGTTATCCTGTGGCACAGTGATTCAATCTGAAACGCATCATAAATAACTGGAGCCTCAGTAAATCACCAAATTGCTCACAAAACCTGAGGAACATAGGCAGAGACTTATGGAAATGTACTGTCTAGGCAAGTACCTTTCTGCCAAGTGCAAGCTGCAGCCATGTGGCCAAATGGCTACCCTTGGAGCATTCTTTATTCCTGGCCGGACAGTCACGATCGTTCCCCATGTGCTTTGTGCTGCTGGCGCATCTATAACACTTTGGTACTTCTCTCTGTTTGGGTACCTTATCTCTGGCAGTCTCGCGGGCTGTCTCTCTTTGCGCCCTCTCCACTGCAGAACATTCTGTTCGGGAGCGGGTGATGGCCCACCAACTTCTCTGCGCCTGCTCGAGGTTTCCTCTTCGGCCCAGGCGATCTGTACCGCTTTATCCAGGTCAATTTTTCTCCTGTATATATTTGTCCTGGACCTTTCTTGAATTTGTGTGGACTATTAACATGTCGCGGATGACCTGGTCGTTATCGCCAAACCTACATAATGCTGCCAGTTCCCTCATCATGGTGATGTAGTTGTCAACAGGTTTGTTACTCTCTTGCTTGCTTGTGTAGTATGAGTCTGTGGAGGAACACATTTTCTTTATTGGTGAATCTTTTGACGATACAGCGGATTGCCTCCACGTAGACCTCGTCTTCATCATCATGCGATATGGGTATGACTTTTGAGCGCTGCAAAAATGCGCTGCCCTTCAACCCCCATGGCATTGAGCAGCATGGCCTTCTTTCTGGCTGGTGCGTAGTCTGTGCCTCCTTTTGCCTCCATGTATGTAGAAAACAATGGCTCCCATTGCTGCCACGGAATAGCTGGTGTGCCGGGGGAGGGGAGGAAAGTGGGGGGTGGTGGGGTGCCTTGCATGGTCTGCCTGGCGGAACTGCTGTGGTGTTTCTAAACTGCGCTTATTGCATGGACCTCTTTAACTTAAATGCAAAACAGTCTTCACTGATTTTATTTAAAAGGAAAATAAACGAGTTGCTGTCTTTGCATGATTGCAGGCTTGAGTGTTTTACTTTAATGCTGGAGTGGGGCTCCTGTGCGCTTGTTAGTGTAGTGGCGGAGGGCGCGCAGCAGAGGCCTTCGCGTCTATGCCTTCGCTCGCGTCAAGTCCTTCTTTAGTGTTCACACGCACGCCGGGCCGGGCCGAGCAAGAAAGAGGAGACGCGTAAACCCTGCGGCCGCCCCCCTCTCCTCCATTTCTAAATGCACGCACGCCACGCGCATGCTGCCTCTGTTCGACACCAGATTGATAGCAGAAGGCACTGTTATCAAGAGACATGCATGGTTACGGCAGTCTGGTTTTAAGGCAGAAACCCAGGCATCATTGTTGGACAAACCGGTGGAAGCAGATCTGTTGTTTGGTAAGGCGGTCGAGGACGCACTGAAGAATGCCAAGGACGAATACGAGACACTCAAGTCCCTTGGCCAGTTAACCAATAAACCCCCTAACCAGAGAGGGAATAGTAATTTTCGTCGCCCACGCGGCCAAAATTCCCAGAGAAGATCTAACTATTCCCAGGGGCAGGGTACACAGTGGAACAGCCAACAGTCTACCCAGGGTTACGGCAGGGGTAATAGGAGAGGTCGTGGTAAAGGCAGAGGCAGCCCCAGCAAAGGAGGTGGAACGCCTCCACCAAAGCAGTGACGCTCAGTTCAGGGTCCCTTCTCACGCAACCCCAGTAGGGGGACGCATTTCCAACTTCACCCAGGCTTGGGAAGGGATCACATCAGACAGATGGGTGCTGTCAACAGTATCCACAGGGTACTGTATAGAACTACTGCAGCGTCCCCGGAACCATCCTCCACGACAAAGAGTACACTCTTTAGAAAATCAGAAGATTCTCCTCGAGGAGATCGCCTTTCTGCTAGAAAAGGACGCGATAGAACTCGTCCCGGGACACCAGGTAAACAAGGGTATTTATTCAATTTACTTCCTTGTGCCAAAAAAAGATTTGACAATGCGCCCAGTATTGGATTTACGGCCTGCCAACAAGTATGTCAAGCCCCAAAAGTTTCGTATGACTACGCTACAAGAGGTAATCCCCCTCCTAAAAAAGGGGGATTACATGGCAACCTTGGATATGAAAGATGCCTATTTTCATATTTCCATGTTCCCAGCGCACAGAAGGTACTTGCGCTTCAAGGTGGACAGTCGGCACTACCAATTCAAGGTACTGCCCTTCGGGATAGCTTCGGCACCAAAGGTATTCACCAAGGGACTGGCGGTGGCGTCTGCACATCTATGCAGGGAGGCAATCCTGGTGTACCCTTATCTGGACGACTGGCTCATAACGGGGGAAACCCCAGTAATTTGCAGGACAAACATTCGAAGGACTATCGACCTCCTCCACGAATTAGGCTTCTCAATCAACGAGAAAAAGTCAAGCTTGGTGCCAAGCACCTCCAAACAGTTCCTAGGAGCAATCCTAGATACTCAAGAGGGGTTGACCTTTCCTTCAGAGGAAAGAATTCGGAATATACTACTGCAAATTCTGCAATATCAGTCCGGTCACCAAATAACGGTACGCAAAGCAATGCGTTTACTGGGCATGATGGCGTCATGTATTTACCTGGTCCCCCACGCGCGCCTGCGCATGCGTCCCATGCAGGAATGGTTGGCGAAACAGTGGTCTCAGGCAAGTGGTCAGTGGGACGATCTAGTGGTAGTTTCGCCAACACTAGTACAAAGCCTTCACTGGTGGACAAGAGAGAATCTTGCACAGGGAAAACCCTTTTACGATTCCGGAAGTACAGGCAGTAGTCTCTACCGATGCATGTCTGACGGGGTGGGGAGCTCACCATCTCCACCACACAGCTCAGGGTCTCTGGTCTCCCTCAGTGGCCAAGAACCACATCAACCTGCTAGAGCTTCTGGCAGTATTCAGAGCGCTTCAAGCGTTCGAGCCCCACCTACTAAACCTGTCAGTGCAGATCCGGACGGACAGCACAACAGCCATGTTCTACCTGAACAAGCAAGGAGGGACTCGTTCGCCAAATCTGTCCAAGCTTCCCCAGAAAATCTGGATATGGGCACTCAGACGGAACATCTTCCTGTCATCACAACATGTTCCAGGGGAGCTCAATTCCCTAGCGGATGCTCTGAGCAGAGACTCCCTCCCAGAGGAACACAAATGGGTTCTACACAGAGAGGTCGTAGAAAATATCTTCTCTCAGTGGGGTTTCCCCACTATAGACTTATTCGCCACAAGCGAAAACAAACAATGCCGAGGATTTGCATCCAGGTTCCCCCAACCAGACTCCCAAGGGAACGCCCTGTGGATGAACTGGTCAGGGATGTTTGCGTACGCTTTTCCACCAACTCCTCTCATCAGGAAAGTGGTGAACAAGATGAACAGAGTCGATGACGCTCGTCCTAGTTGCTCCCATGTGGGCAAGACAACCGTGGTTCCCACACCTAGGCAGGATGCCGGGCGTGCGAGCCCATCAAACTTCCAGCCTGGTACAACCTACTGTCCCAGCACCAAGGTCAAACAGTGCATCAGCAACCCAACTCAATGAACCTGGCAGCATGGCTCCTGAGGTCATAGAGTTTGGACATCTCAATTTACCACAGAGGTGAATGGACATCCTAAAGGAATCTAGGAAACCAAACACAAGGCACTGTTACTTTGACAAGTGGAAGAGATTTGTTATCTGGTGCCAGAGTAGACAAATCAACCCAGTTGATTGCACTCCTTCCAGTATTGTTACATACATGCTCCACCTGCTAGACGCAGGATTGGTTTTTAACTCACTGAAAGTACACCTGGCAGCCCTGTCGGCATACACCACTTCCCATAACAAGGTCTTGTGGTGGAAAGTACCAGTAGGTAAAGCCTTCATGGAAGGAGTAAAGAGACTTCACCCTCCTATTTCAAACCCACCACCAGGGTGGGACCTTAATGTGGTGCTATCTAAGCTCATGGGACCCCCTTTCGAGCCCATGCATAAAAGCAGTCTCAAACACCTGACTTATAAAACGGCCTTCTTAGTAGCTATTACTTCTATAAGAAGGGTCAGTGAAATTCAGGCTCTGTCAGTGCAGGATCCCTTCTTTACTGTCCATAAAGACAAACTGGTTTTACGCACACACCCTAGGTTCTCACCTAAGTTTATATCTAAATTCCACATAAACCAGTCCATCGAGCTTCCGGCTTTCTTCCAGGACCCTCAAAGCTCGGCTGAGGTGAAACTACACACCCTAGATGTGCGTAGGGCGGTCCTCTACTATGTAAATAAGACCAGACCGCTAAGAAAAACAGATCAACTGTCTCTGTAGCTACAGGCAGAGAGGGGGATCGCGTCTCTAAAGGTGCCATCTCGAAGTGGATTATTAACTGTATCCAGCTGTTACTCACTCTCTGAAAGAACTGTCTTTCACGCCAAGAGCCCACTCGACTAGAGGCATTGGGGCCACTCTGGCTTTCATTGTAAATGTACCCCTTGACACCATTTGCAAAGCAGCTACTTGGAGCTCTATTCACACTTTTACTCAGCATTACTGCATTGACACCCATTCCGAGGCAGATACACAAGTGGGACAAGCGGTTCTAAGACACTTATTTGCTCATGACCCTTCTCACATCCCACCTACTTCTTCAGGTACTGCTCGCTAATCTATGCACAGCATGTGATCTAAGCAGATTCCACAAGCCTCAGAAGGGATACATTACTCACCGTAATCGTATTTCTGATGCTTGTATCTGCTTAGATTCACATGCGACCCACCCTTCCTCCCCTCTGAGAGAAGGCGCATGGTTGCTTGTAGTCTTACCTTTCTATCTGCTTGGATGATCTGTACTCGCGCTACTCCTCATGCTACCGCATGTCAAAAAAAATACAATCTGAGGATCCTAGACGCGTGAGGGATCTTGGGTACAGTGGACGTCACACTAGGGATAGTATTACTCGCACGCCCTGTGTCGACGCCCATTTTTGAGTTTCGAAAAACAAACTGTAATGCTCTGCAGCTTCCACTAGATGTCGGCCTATGCACAGCATGTGAATCTAAGCAGATACAAGCATCAGAAATATGATTACGGTGAGTAATGTATCCCATATAATCAGACCAGGCCCCGTTTGTGATACTTTGGTCAGCAGCGCATGTTTATTAATGTGTTGTGAGGAGACTGACCGCCTCCTGAACCGATGCTTGATGGAACTGTGGGGGGGGGATTAAAGTACCCACACTGTTGCCGGCCACCGTATTGTTGAGAGGCCCCGCCCACTAAGGGGCGGGCGTGATGACTTACATGTTGGGGGAAGGTTGTTGAGGGAAGGCGCGCTTGGCGCCAGTTTCTGTTGGGACACGAATAAAGTAAGTTCATGCCCAACTCTCCGGGGGGGGGGATTGTGTGTGTGTGTGTGTTTATTCCTGCCCGATCCCGTAAACACTGGTGACGAGGACCGTCCCACACACACACGGCAGAGTCCTCCTTGCCGACAATCCGCCGAGCTCCTTGCCCTCTGCTGTCCGTCACGCCGCCGCCTCCTCCTGGTACCGGCGATCCTGCCACGCAGACGCCCTGGCCTAGGCAGTCCGCCAGGTCTCCTCCTCCTGACAGCGTGGGTGATCCCGCCGCACACACCATACAACAGCTGGCAGCCAGCCAGACCTGTCGCACAGTCACACCCCCAATCCGACTCCAGAGCTCCGGCGGCCCAAGCTACCCACGTGGCCCTGCTAAAACGGCCAACGCGCACCATGGAAATACGGCCAGCCCCTCACGGAACGTTGAAACACCCGGCTCCAGAAACGCATGCGCAGCTAACGGTGAGTGGAGCTGCAAACCCTAATCACTCGCACGTGTCATCTTTCCACTCCTGTAAATCAAGGAACATTTGTCCTGCAGAAGTGAACAAGGCCCACGTGGTCCTACCCAACAGACACACGGCCACGCCACCATTTTGGGGGCCCATCCACGTAGGAGTGCTAGTTAATACAAACACCCCATGCCCAAGAGTGACTCCGACATCCTAGCACTACAAAGGGCAAACCAACCCACAAGATGAGCAATCCAGCATCGCCCCAGCCAGCCCGCGCGGCTAAATCCATCCAGCTACGGATTCCACCACCGTTCACCACTACACCGCAAGCCACGAAAGGGCCAAGGTGGACTGAGTGGATGGAAGACTTCCAGCATTTCGTGAGAGGGTCAGGGGACGGCGACTCTCCTCATGTAAGAGACATCTTCCTTAACCTGGTTGGGGGGGGGGATAAAGACCATCCCAGCAGCTGAACAAAACAACTTTGCAGCATTGATCAAAGCCCTTGACAAACTACTCATAATCAAACCAAATCGTGATTATGAAAGATACCTTTTCAACCAGTGTTCTCAGAAGCCACAAGAGACGGTGGATGAATTCATAACCCGCCTATGAGTAAAAGGAGCACATTGCCAATTTGATGCATTTTCTCTTGACGAAGCAATATGCCTTAGTCGTAGAAGGCTGCCCATCGCCCGCACTCAAAAAGCAGTTGTTGAAGAAACCACTCACCATCCCAGAAGTCAGCAAGCTTGCTTGCATTTTTGAGAGTTGATGCACAAGCCGCATCCATGACCGGCACCGGCAACCCAAAATAAGATACTGCTGAACTCATAGCCCCTGTCCAACCATCTCACCAGGGCGATAGAGGTCCATACAGACCACAAGCCCCGCAAATACCACGCCAACAGAGGCAATGCTACTGTTGTGGCATAGCATTTCCACACTCGGGATCCTGCCCAGCACTGTCACAAAGGTGCACAAACTGCGCAAGAGGACGACATTTTCAATCGGTATGTAGAGAAGAGAAGCCTTTCCCCACAATGCCACCCCCAAGCACCGGTCAGAATGCCATTCCGCCCAACGCTTACCCAATACGGATTGCAAAGATACTACCAACAGAACCAGCGGCGATATGTAAGAGCTGTTGACTAATATTAAGATAACAAATACCCACATGCGCCTGACTACACAGACCGACCACTACATCTAACTGACGAATATGACAACCCACCGGAAGGATTTGGTGCGGACACGTACTACCATGATCCCCCAGCAACTGCATACAACATGTATTACGACCCACACAATCAAGACGAATATGTCAACCTTATGCTTGACAATGAAGAAGCCAGAGAAGCCCCGAAAATACCAATCAAAATGGAAACCTGTCTATTTCACTTCATGGTAGAGTCAGGCACCACTGTGAACATTATGGGCGAACAGGATTACCTGAGCATCCCAACTCCACCAGTGCTCGAGCCCTCACATTCCAGAATCTTTCAGTGGGGTGCAGCCACACCTTTATAGACAATTGGACATTTCACTCGCCGTTTTCTCCTAAATGGACGACAAGTAGACACCACCATTCACGTGATTCGATCTCTCACCAAGGGGAGATGCCTCCTCAGTTACCACACTGCCTCTCGTCTAGGGTTGATCGAGATCCAAGTTGGAGCTGGAGGCACTATCACTTCCACCATGATCTGCCAGGAGTCAAAGGAACAGATCAGGACGATCCTCCACGGGCAACCTCAAAACCTAATATCAAAAGCGGACATTGTGTGAAAATTCCCAAACATATGCTCTGGCTTGGGCAAACTCAAAGGTCCCCCAATCAAACTGCACATAGACCCCAACATGAGACCTGTGCCACAACACCCTAGGAGAGTCGGATTTGAGTTCTAGGAAGCAGCGTCACGAGAACCTCAACTACTACTCTCTGATGGCATTACCGAGCCAGCGACAGAACCAACGCCATAGGTTTCCCCCCTTTTCTTCATACCCCAGCAAGGGGGCAGGTTACGCCCGTGTGTCGACGTGAGGGTAGCCAACACCGCCATCCAACGTGAGACACCCGGGCCCATGCATCGAGGACACGATGGTACAATCAAACAATGCTCGCATGTTCTCCAAACCTCACCAAATCCATGGCTGCCACCAACTGGAATTACACCCTTATTCCAGAGGAGTAACAACCTTTGCGACTCACGACGGTGTATTCAGATACTACAGACTAAAATTTGGCATCTCAGCCGCTGAAACCTTCCAGGAGGTGGTGCGACAAATCATCAGGCCAATACGAGGAGCCCTAAACTACAGCGACATCCTCATTTTTGGCTCGTCAAAGGAATCTCATGACGCCGCCCTCTTTGCCACCTGTGAGGCAGTACAAGCCGCTGCCCTCACGCTCAACATCGCAAAAAGCTGTTTCATCAAATCAAGGCTCAAATTTTTTAGACACATTTTTCCAGTGATGGGATGATGCCCAACCCTGAAAAAGTGGACACCATCACAAAACTGAGAGAACCACAACAGGCCGCCGATGTCCATTCCTTCCAATGAATGGCCGGATACTGTGCCAGGTACATACCGCACTACGCATCCCTCACAGAACCACTCGGGAGACTCCTACAGAAAAAAGCGACATTCGACTGGACACCAGTGCCAACGTGCTTTCAATGGCATCAAGAAAGCTCTCAAGGAGGTCCATCGCCTAGCCTACTTCAACCCGTCCTGGCACACGGTGGTGATAGTGGACGCAAGTCCATTTGGCCTGGGTGGAGTTCTAGCACAGACAAGCGGAGCAGATGTCAACCCCAGGTATGTGGTAGCATACGCCAGCGGAGCACTGTCCACCCCAGAAACAGCCTACTCCCATGCCGAAAAAGAAAGCCTAGCCGCAGTCTGGCCATGTGAACATTTTCACAACTTTATCATTGGAAAAGATTACCGTGATAACAGACCACCAGGCGTTTGCTATCACTATTTGGCAATCCACACACTAAGATGCGTCCGAGAATAGAACGATGGGGCATTCGCCTTCAAGAATGATTCCGACATCATTCATCGACCCGGAGGCGACTTGAATCCCGCCGACTACCTGTCGCGACATCCAGTGGGGCCCCCACTGACTCGGAGAGGGAATGTCGCATTTGTCAACTACGTAGCGGCAAACTCGCTACCACCTTCGCTCTCAATGGACGTGGTCCCTGCAGCATCCGCTGCAGACCCCACTAGCTCACTCGCCATTAGCCTGACATCGACCAACAAATGGAGAGACCACCGACTAGCACCGTTGGCCCACCCGGGGGCGTGCAGAGAAGAAATTGAGAGACTAGCGAGAATACACAACGAATTGGCTGTAAAAGACCACAACCTTCTACTCGGGGGTTGCCGCATCGTCATCCCAGCCGCTCTGAGAAAAGATGTTGTCCACACTGCACATGAAGGACACCGGGGAGCTGAAAACACAAAAAAACAACTAAGATGACACGTCTGGTTTCCATTCCCGGACGCCGCAGTGGACAAATGGGTAAAGAACTGTCATGCCTGCTAGTGCACATCGCCAGCTGAACCTCCTGCTCCCCTACAACATACGCAACATGATTAAGTGCACAAGGAAAGAACTGTTGTCGCCTGTGGAAGTTAAACTGCCAGAATCTGAGCGTGTGCGTCCCGAATAGCTGTTATTGGGCTGGAACCTAGAATGCCAGTTCACAAACCACATTAAGAAGGTGCACTCGAAGTGTTGTATTCTGGAACCTGGAGGCACTTTCTAAGCCACACTGATTTCACTCGCAGAACCTGTGCTTCGATAGCCTGGAGGTAGTGTTTCCAAGCCACACTGAGAAATTGTTGCTTGCTGGAGCCACAGTTCCAACGCTGTACTGATCGCATTTGCTAAGAATGGTTCTATCCTAGAACCTTGATCAGTAGTATCGTACTAAACATATTTGTTGTCGCAACTGAGGGAATAGTTTACATTCTGACAATCCACATTTCTTGGTACAAATTGACCACTTATCAATGTCTTGAGACAATTGAGATTGGAATTAAGTGTGATGCATTGATGTTGCTCTACTAAGGTAAGTCATGCAAGAATACAAGCCCTTGCCCCTCAGAGGCCCTAAACGGGTTTAATAGGAGAAGACCTTGTCTTAATATCCCCTTTGCTCGGGTGGGCAGCGCCCCAGGAGCACATTATTTTTGAAGGGTTGTGGGGTGGGGCTGGTTTAGTGGGTGGGAACAAGACTATTGGCTGATGGGTGGTGCCCATTCCTGTACACATTATATGCCCGCATCAGCAAACTACTAACTTCTACAAAATGCACTGCTCTCCTGTTAAAGCCTGGGCATTCTGTCATCCGTACTCGCAGCTCTGACCTTAAACACCCCTCCCAGGCCAGACCTCCAAACAATCCTGGGCCTTTTTAAATCATTAAAGCAGGTGTGCCCGCTGGCAATGTTCCAGTGGACTTACTAATTAGCCCCGAGGTGTTCAAATAATGTAATTGAAAATGTGGGAGAATGAGCGAAAGTATCGCTGAATACAGTATATCTGAGCCGTGTGTGTGTGGGGTTACCAGCATGGATGCGGAGGTCTCGACATCTAGGCGTGCTTTCACACGACACTTTCCTGTCACAATAGTGTCCACCACCTAAGGGAGACAGCTTCAAGGAGGAGCAAGCTATTAGTCAGCAAGCAGAGAGTGATGAGCCACAGACTAGACTGCTGATCTGACTGATTTCCACTCCCCTGCTTCCTGTTGGCGAGCTGTGCCGTACCACTAGGGAACGCTGAAAGGGAATAGAGTAATGTTAAGCCATTCTAGGTCCAGGTGCTGTCTGTCCTTAAGTGTGCACCATCCAGGTCTGAATAAAACCCAGCATCTTTCTCTCCTTGCCCATAGGGTCACTGTGTTTGCCAATGGGACACTCCTCCTAACCGAAGTGAAAGCGCGCAGTGCTGGAACCTACCAATGTATCGGCAAAGGTCAGAGGGGCAAGCCAACCGTCCTGGAAGCCACCCTACGCCTCGCAGGTGAGTCTTTTTCCTTCCCCCTTGGCCTGGAATGCTGAAACGGTTGTTTCAATTGGTTGGGACGCTACCTTTGGATGGGTTATGGCGAGTGTACTTGTTTTAGGGCATGTTTTGAAGCATGAATATTTGATTCAAATGCTTACCATAGTACTTCCATTGAGTGGTTTTGTTCCAAAGGGCCCCTCATTTGTTGCTTTTAAAAATGAAGGTCCACCAGGTGTGTCTAAAATGTAATTGTTATGGTGGCTGCCCATATCGGTCACATCAATGCTATTTTCAACCTTGTTGGGTCACCACGTGAGAAGTGGAGCCTAATAGCAGGGAAGGCTCTCAACCTATCAAACCAGGCTCTTGGCATCAGGGGAGCTGATTTACTGCGAACACCTAAAGGTAGCCCTCTCTGGTATGTTGCCAACAATACCAGCAGTGTAGCCAAAGCCTAGCTGCCGAATGTTAGGACAGTTTTTCTAAAGTCCAACGAAGGGCTTCATAAAACCATATCTGCAACAGTTCAAAAACGCCACTCTTAGTATAATGCTGTACCACCTGAGAACATTTGGTAGCCCAGACAGAGCGGCCAGGCTTATCTTAGAAGGGAGAGAGGGATGTAGCTTGGTAAAAAGAAATGGTAGCATACATGTGGTCCAAAGAAACACAAACACTATGCATTGTAAAAATAAATGTTTGAGGGGATTGGGTCCTCCGACGTATTCCATAATTATGACAGGTAATGTCCACAGCTGTGCTGCTTCGGAAAATCTTTGGCGTCTGCGTCGATGCGCCGTCCCCGAGGACCTCCTCCAACGGCCGACGTCACCCGATGTGATAAGTAGGACGCACGACGCCCGTAGCCTCAGTTCCGTTTTTTCCGCTAACGTGTTCGCTTCGTGAATCTCGGTATGCCTCGACTCTTTGGAGTTTGCTGTATTCTTCTCAGTTCGTTGAACCTGTTCGTTTTTTGTGAAAACCTGTTTGTGACGATGTCTACTTCGTCTTCAACCCTGCGTCCGGGCTTCAAGAAATGCAGGGACTGTGGGTCCAAGATGTCGGTCACAGACTTGCACAATGCCTGCCTCTGGTGCCTCGGGGAGGCCCACAATACGGACGACTGCTGACTGCCAGTCGCTCTCGGCCAAGGCCTTACGGGAGCGCAAGAAGAAGCTGTTGGTAGGTCGGGTGTCTAAGCCCCGGAAGTTGAGGTCTACAGGGCTTTCAACGGATGACTCGAGAGGCGACTCTCCGTGTCATAGTTGGAAGTCCAGTGGGTCTCCTTCCAGGAGTCGGTCTCGCCACTCCTCTGCCTCTTCGAGGCATTCCCGGAAGCGCCGGCATCGGTCGCCTTCCACGTCCTCTTCCGAGGACTCCGCCTGTCGGCGGGTCGCTTATCCCACCATGCAAGCGACACCGGAGGAATGGGCTTCCTTCGGGAAGCAGATGTTAGCGATTCTTGAATCGCAGGGCACCGGTCCGTCCGCGCTTCCGAGTGTGGTCGGTTGGCACCGGTCGAGAGACACCGCTCGTACGCCTTCGGGATCGGGTGGTTGGCACGGCTTGCGGGATAGGTCCCGCTCGGACAAGGGTTGCCCTTCTCGCCATGCCCGTTCCAGGTCCCGGTCCTCGACGCTCTCGAGACCGCGTGATCCTGTGCCGTCTTCGAGGACCTAGGTCGTCAAGAGACACGCTCGGAGATCCGGCTTCAATGCCTGTGTCAACGCAGTCAATGCTGGCAGCGCTGCAGATGACGTCAACGCCGATTCTCTCGGCACCGACTCGTTCAGCGCCCTCGACACCTTTCGAGGCGGTGGTGTCAGAGGGGCCCCGTGGCACAGGGTTAGCCCCTAGAAAGGCTCTGGCTAGGGTCAGGCATTGCTTTGGTCCCCAGGTGTCTTCCTCTCACCGCCTGGAGTACATTTCAGAGGGTGATGAAGGCTCTGATGAAGGCTTGGTTCCGGTTACGGTACCAGATGACTTTCTCTCAGGCCATAGCCAGTTTGATGACCTGAGTCAGTCACTGCATGATGCCAGTGGACTGGACACCTCTCCGGAGGTGGAATTTTGTAGGCCGGAGCCTGGCACTCATGCCGATTCTTCATACCGGCGCGTTATGTCTCGGGTCACCGAGTACTTGGGATGGTCGGCTCCCCCAGGGGAGTTCGTTCAGGATGATCTCACAGACATCTTTGACCCCCCCCCCCGCCCACTGACCCGGTACTGCCGTTTCATATGGCTCTGCAGAGAAGGGTGGCGGCGGCTTGGACTGCTCCGGAGTCTCTCCCGGCAGTGGGCAAGTCTTTGTAGCTAAAATACTGTCCAGCCAGTAGCGACCTCTGCTACTTGTCCAGGCACCCCACTCCGGAGTGTTTGGTGGTGCAGGCGGCTATGGCCCCGGCAAAGCAGGCGTCGTATCCTACCATCCCTCCGGATAGGGACGACAAACGTTTTGACGGCTGGGCGAAGAAAGTGTTTTCTTCAGGGAGTATGGCGCTTCAGGCGACCAACTCCATATGTGCCTTATCTCGTTTCACACACACTCTGTGGAACTGTTGCATTAGCGGCTGAACATATTCCCGAAGAGGACAAACGGGATGGTTTCCTTGCTATGGTTCAGGATGGCAAGGATGCCATGTGTGAGGCCGTTCAGTCGGGTTTGGACATGGCAGATTGTGTCAGCCGGTCCATGGCGGCAAGCACCGTAATACGCAGGTTTGCGTGGTTGCGGAAGTCTGGGTTCGCTCCTGATGTGCATTCCCGGCTCCTCAACATGCCCTTTGACGGTGAACCACTTTTTGGCAGCAAGGCTGACGAGAGCCTTGAGAGGTTGCAGATCTCGAAAGCTGCAGCAAAGTCGTTGGGCGCTGCAGTTCGACAACCTCCGCCTTTTCGTCCTAGGGGACAACAATGGAGGGGACGTTCCTTTCACGATTACTCGTCCTTCAGTAAAGCAAAAGTAGCTGTCAGTCAAAGAGGCCACCGTAAGAGAGCCAGAGGTGGAAAACAAGGTACTCGAGGTGCCAAGGCCGCTCGGGCAGTTGCCTCTTTGCCCTCAGGCAACGCAGCAGCCGCTTCAGCACAGTCATGAGGCCAGGTCCCATGGTTCGCTGGTTGGGGGAGGGCTGGTGCAGCATCTTGTAGAGTGGCGTGCCATTACTTCAGATGTGTGGGTTCTGGAGATCATAACCCACGGCTAGTGTCTTCCTTTTCGACAGAGGCCTCACGACAATCCACCTGGGAACCTCTTTGAAGAGTCCGGATCCGCTCCTTGCGTAGGAAATTCAAGCCCTGCTGGAGAAAGGCGCCATAGAACTGGTGCCTGTAGCGGAGAGGAACAAGGGATGGTATTCCCCTTATTTTTTTATTTCGAAGAAAGACGGGGGGATTGAGACCCATCATGGACTTGCGCGGTTTGAACAAACTCCTCAGGTAGGACAAGTTCAAGATGGTTACTCTCTCTCAAGTCCTCCAGGCCCTTCAACTTCAGGATTGGTTGGTGTCTCTCGACCTCAAGGACGCTTACTTCCATGTGCCGATCCATCCGAAGCACAAGAAGTACCCGAGGTTCGCGGTTGGCGACTCGCACTTTCAGTTTCGGGTCCTGCCGTTCGGATTGACCTCCGCCCGAGGGTTTTCATCAAGCTCATGGTGGTGGTGGCAGCGCATCTCAGGAAAGGGGGATTCACATCTACCCCTACCTGGACGATTGGTTGAACAGGGGGAGCTCTCCCGAGCAAGTCCTGGATCATCTGTCCGTCACCTGCCACTCCCTTCACAAGCTGGGCTTCTCCATCAATTTAAAGAAGTCCCATTTGATGCCAACACAGCGGCTCCAGTACATCAAAGCAGTGCTCGACACATCCCTGGGGCTGTGTTTTCCTCCCCAGGTGAGGGCTCTTCACATTCAGCAGATGGTGCACAAGTTTCATCTTGCCCAGACTCTCCCAGCATCCGAGTTCTTGAGACTGCTCGGCCTCATGGCATCCTGCATTCTTCTGGTGCCAGAGGCCAGGTTGCGGATGAGATCTTTGCAATGGGCACTCAAGCTCCAGTGGTCTCAGTCCTCCGGCAGGTTGTCGGACCCTGTTCAGGTGCTGCCCTCGGTTGCCCAGGACCTTCTGTGGTGGGCCGTCAAAGGCAATCTGATGAAGGGGGCCCCATTTTGGCTGCCCTGGCCGGAGGTGACGATCGTGACGGACGCATCCCTCACGGGATGGGGAGCTCATGCCAACGAGTTGAGTCAGTGGTCGTTGGTCTCCGACGGAGTCCAGACTCCATATCAATTTGTTGGAGCTGAGGGCCGTCAGGCTAGCCCTGAAGGCTTTTCTGTCGTCTGTGCGGGGGAAGAATGTCCTGATTCTAACGGACAACACAGTGGCCATGCACTACCTCAAAAAAAAGGGGGGGCATGGTCACTTCCTCTGCAGGGAGGTGATGCAGTTCGAGTTCTGGGCCATACAGCAGGAAGTTTCGATCTCGGCTGTTCATCTGGCCAGAGACGAAAACGAGACGGCGGAGGCTCTGAACAGGCAGAGCGCGATCTCTCACAAGTGGGAGCTGGCTCAGGAGATTCTCTTGGAGATCTTCACCCTTTAGGGGACCCCTCAAGTGGATCTCTTCGCCTCCAGTGTCAACCGGAAGTGCGAAAGGTTCTGCTCGTGGGAATTTCCTCCAAAAGGAGCCTTAGGAGACGCATTCGTGGTGGAGTGGTCATTCCCACTCCTGTACGCGTTTCCTCCAGTCCCCGTCATCCCGCAAGTACTGCGGAGGTTACGGAGGTTCGGTTCCCCGATGATACTCATTGCTCCGGCGTGGGCCCAGAGGACGTGGTACCCGGACCTTCTCGACTTGTCCATCTGCCCTCCACGTCGTCTTCCCTACCGAGACGATCTGCTCTCACGGGAGGGGGGTCAGGTTCTCCATCCAGAGGTCAGATCCCTCAACCTTCATGCTTGGCTTCTGAAAGGTTGAGGTATAAGGATTGGGACCTCCCTGAAGACGTGATGGAGGTGTTGCTCTCGGCCAGGCTGCCGGCAACAAAGTCTCTGTGCCGTTGGAGAAAGTTCTGCAACTGGTGCAGAGTTAAGAATGTGGATCCTTTTAAGTGTGACATTCCCATGCTTCTGTCTTTTTTGCTTTCCTTGTCCCACAGGGGCTTGCAAGTGGGGACCATTAAAGGTTACCTGGCGGTGCTGTCCATATTTAAGTGCTCGTCTGAAGAATGTTCCTATTTTAAGATTCCTTTAATTTCTCAGTTTTTGAAAGGGCTCACTAATGTTTCCCTCTACCTTTTCTGGTGCCCGATTGGGATTTGTACCTTGTTCTTAAGTTTCTTATGGGTGCTCTGTTTGAGCCTTTGCATTCTTGCCCTTTGAGACTGTTAACTCTGAAAACTGTATTTTTAGTTGCGGTCACTTCCGCTCGCAGAATGAGTGAGTTACAGGCACTTTCAGTTAAGCCACCCTTCACTGTGTTTCATAAGGACAGGGTTTTCCTTAGAGTTTGTCCTTCCTTTCTTCTGAAGGTGGTTTCAGAATTTCATTTCAGCCAGAAGGTTGTTCTTCCGGCGTTCTATCCTCCTCCACATCCTGGTAAGGATGAGGAGTGGCTCCATAGGCTTGATGCTAGGAGAGCGTTGAGCTTTTATATTTCGCGCATGTCCCGGGTCAGAGTGGACGATCAACTTTTCATTGGTTATGCTGGAAAGCGTTTGGGACAAGCTGTGATGAAACACTGTCTCGTTGGATTATTTTAGCTATCTCAGAGTCTTACCGCTTGGCGGGTAAGAACCCTCCGGCTAGCTTGCGGGCCCATTCTACCAGGGTAGTGGTTGCGTCTACTGCTCTGCATAGGGGTGTTCCTATTCGTGATGCAGCCACCTGGGCTTAGGTACATACTTTTGTACGTCACTGTTAGGGAGAATTCTCTGTTTAGGCTGAATTTCCTAACCTAGTGAGTCCCCCAGCAGCTTTGCTGGATTTTTGGGGTTTATTATTTTCTCCTGCCAAGAGTGAGCCTCTTTTACCCTCACTCTTGGGCATGATTTGGGAGTGTTTCTTTGAATCTAGATGTGTTTAATGGGCTATGGGGTCTTTTACTCCATAGGGCTTCATGTGTTTTTACTATGTGTGTTACACAGCACCCTCAGTGCAGTGACACAGGGGTGTCATAGTGACCCCCCAGTATAGACTCCATACCCTGGGACTGACTACTGTCTCCCAGGGCATGTAAAGTCACCATTGACTTTACTAGTCTTAAATTCTGAACAGAACCAGTACAAACCGTCATATTGTGGACGTTACTGGCTGGGGCAATTCAATTGCCCCAGGGTCTGTTAGTCGAGGGGGCACGTCTCCGTCCCACCTGATCGAGTTTTGGCTGGTGGCAGTGGATACTATTTTTTATATTCAACCGCAAATATTTTCCTATGGGATTGCCCATTGTTTTAGGCTACTATCTTTATTTAATTATTTACGGTAGCCTCGAACATACCGCCGGTTTATTTAATTAATATTAATTCTCCGGTTGGTATTTTTTGCCAAAACTTGATTCTAAAATGGCGTTTGTGTTCTCTTCCATGACTCCAACCCAAGTCGAACCCTTTGTTCCACTTTTTGGCAGGCTTCTCCACAGAAGCCCTCCGAAGTGGTGCCACTCTGTCTGGGGTACTTAGGAGGGGTGGAGGGGAATTTAGGCACCCTGGACTGAGTTGCCTAGGCAACTCAAGTCGCACTCCATCCTGATTGGCCCAAGTGGTGAGCCGGCTGGCTCACCACTTAGCATGTTTGAGTGACAGCTAGGCTGAGTGAATGGGGGTTTGCTGCATAAAAGCAGGGCTTTGGGGACTGGAACTTCAGAAGTCGCCACAGGACCTAAGAATCCAACGAGGGAGAAGCTGAGCCGACCTGCCACGTCACCACCACCGGTGGAGCCCTGCTGGACAGTTTCACCACTTTTCCCCAACAACCGAGGAGATCTCCCGCCGGAGTCTCTTCCTTTGACTGGTGGGGATAACCAGTTTCACTGTCTTTTCGCCTTCCCGACGTACCTCGTGGCCGCCTTGCCTGTGCCAAGCACCCCGGCAACCGGGATGCCACGTTTTACCATGGCCGTGAAACAAAGGTACACCTTTAACTGGAAAACTCTGCGGCTGGTTTCTTCCCTGGTAGTGCAACGACCTTCATCTTTCCTCAAAGTCGAGATCTTCTCTTCCCCTGGACGACAACGCAACTTGCACCCACTACCAGGAACAACTGCCACCGCTGGAGGATCCTTCCCACTTAAGGTACAGTGTCCCGCCTGGCTTCCCTTGCTACCGACTGTACGGGGTAGATTTAGCCCCCGGCTTTCGAACCTGGGTTAGCCTGGGACACCCTGGCTGAACTTTCCTAAGCCTCTCTAAACTCTTTTTGAGCTCTCTGCAAGACTTTCTAAGCCTAGAGTAACTGTGATCTTGGGCGCATTTGTGCTCTGCTCTCTCTAAGAGTGGGCCCAGCCTGTGGACTTTGGTTCACCGGTGACTTTTGCTCTTCTGCCTTGCTAAGTGTTCCTGAACCTTAGAGTGGTGTACATTTCCATATTCTGTCTTTTTCCCTCCCTTTCTCACAAACTTATTGGAGTGCAATCTAGTTAAGCGCTCACCTCTGTATGAAAATAAGTGGTGTTTTACTGTGACTTATCTGATAAGGAGAAAGGGGTGTACATATTACAATAGTAACTGTGTTTAGAATATTTTACAACAAGAGTGCTGGAATGTTTCAAACAGTGTGTTTTTAAATAAATAATTATATACTTTGATACCAAAGCTCTGGTCAGTGTTTGCGTGTATTGTTGTATCTGAGTGCCTATTGTGTATACTTTGCATACTGCCTAACTCTACTTGAGGGAAGTCTGACTGCTCAGCCAAAGCTACCAGGTAAATCTGGGTGGTGCGGACTGCTACCAAGTGGGTTTACTGCCAACACCTGTAGTCTTAAATCTTTTGCAGTGGTCCCTAAGGGAACTGCACAGGTTTCTGCCTAACGGTCACTACTCCCTCGATTCCATCCGAGGGCAGGATCTGGCCTTTGGCAAGGCCGTCCTTTATTCTGCAATTTGATTGGGCTTGCTAAATTTGTGTTCTAAATTATTTTCCCACCTCCTTGCTTGGTACTGCTTTGGGAGTCTGTCATAGATATGGAATATGTTGGAGGACCAAATCCCCTCGAAGAACAAGTTACTTTCTTACCTGGTAACGTTCTTTCGATGGGATGGTCCGACAAAGTATTGCATATCGCTCCCTCCCTACCTTCCCCGCTGCAGAATTTCTTTTGCGATTGCAGCTTGCGTTCTGCAAGGCCTTGTGTGTCTGTCTGGCAGAAAACTGGTGTCACACGTTCTGGGGGAAAAAACTACAACTGAGGCTACGGGCGTTGTGCGTCCTACTTATCACATCGGTTGACGTCGGCCTTCGGAGGAGGTCCTTGGGGACGGTGCATTGACGACGCAGATGCCGACTATTTTCCAAAGCAGCACAGCTGTGGACATTACCTGTCATAGATATGGAATACGTCGTCGGACCATCCCATCGAAAAAACGTTACCAAGTAAGAAAGTAACTTGTTCTTCTATTTAAATACCAGTAGGCCAAGATAAATCTTATGTGAGTAAGTACTATAACATATCATTTAAACACAATAATAAAAGCATAAGCAAAACCTTTTCAGGTGACCGATTAAATAAGTGACTTGCACCCACAATTAGCATAGTAACATTTAGTTTTATAGTCAATCTATTTTAGAAGAGCCCTAGAGCAGTTGAGGGAAAGCACAACCCAGTATTAGTTTTAGAAGAGCAGCAGCTATTCAAGGTCAGTATAACCTATTGGTACATAACTTTTACACGATTACTAATTCAGGAATAGATGGTTGGACCAGTGATACCTTTCAGAAGTGTATTTTACAATTCTAACGTAAATCAGAACTCTAGCTGACGTTTAACGAAGGCAATCAGCAATTCAAGGTAAGTAAGGACCATATACTTTACAGACCATGCTATAAGCAACTCCAATCCGGTGCAACTCCAACTCGAGAATGCGGTGCAAGAATATTACTTCTCCACTAGTCTCTCACTTCTTGGCCAACCACCACACACCTGATGACATTCTTTGGTGGGTTTTGGACCGGATAAATACTGGTCAGAACATACAGACCAGACTGCTGCAACTTGAAAAGAGATGGATCTATAGACTAGACTCCCTGGAACACGGACTCAACGAACAATCTCCTTTTTAATATTCCTTCTCCCTGTCTATTCTCTCATTACACACCTTTGGCCACACCACAGCTTTGCATTAATTTACATCACCTTCTGAGATGAACCGTCTTACTCTTCCCCCCTTCCCCTCTTGTACCTCCTTTCACTCTCACACTTAGAGCTTCGCCGGGTGCACTTTCCTTGGCAGGCACCCCACGTATCAAACCTTTCTTTCTGACGCTATACTCACTTGAGAATGACTATTTCATGCGTCCACGTCACGCATTCCCTTTATTTCCCAAAACTTGGATTCCTAGGCACAGACATCTGTCTTCCGTGTGTTCACAGGGACACACAGAACACTTATGCTGTTCCCTTCGATTTTCTGTTCGGCACCTCGCCAAACGGGACAGACGGGTCTCTAAGACCACACTGTGTTCAGCAGTCTTCTAGCCACAGCGGTCGTCTACCCATTCCCACTTACGCTTCTCGCCGGCTCAGGCCCTCGTACACGGGCAAAGAATCCTCCCTTGCTACTCTCGGGGGCTGTAGACAACTGGAACAGACAATCAATCACCTGTTTCCCAGGTTACCAGCATTTTTGGCAACCAGCTTCGGCTCCACCGAACGACACTCCCCCCGGCCTCCGACCAGCCTATTGGTCTGACGCAGCACACACACCCCCCGTCACTCGATTTGGTCTTGGCTTCCCATTGGACATCTCATTTCCTGGAGGCACTTTTCCCTCCACGTCGAGACCTGACGTATAGTCTGGTTGCTCTGACAACCGCTACCTTGCCTCTACTTTACAGCTCCAGCCTGCACTCGTGCTGCCGGCGTCAGCGAGGGTTGACATGCAGGGACGAGTCTGCTCTCCCTCACTTCGTGTGAATGCCATCGAACCTGACACATCCTGTTTACCCTGCACAGGTAACGTGGGTCTCATTACACGGTTCGGGTGGGGTTCTCTCCCCCCCCTTTTTTTGTGCAACAGTTGCACCCATTCATATCATATTGGGCACTATCCATTTGGCCCCATTTCTATAGAATCTTGATAACTCCCTCCCTCCTTGTTTTACTGTCTCGCCCTCTCACACAGCCACGCACCCAGGGATCCCCACTTAGAGATGCACTGCCAGAGGCTGCTCCCAAGTGGACATCTGTTCTTCTGGGTTCTGCTCCCCCAGATTTTCTGTCTTCTCTACGTCAGACCGCCTTGACCAGACACCCTTGCAGGTAATTATTCACGTGCCTTTTGTGTTTCCAAGGACAGGATAACACTTATTACTTCTGATGCCTTCCCCTTTCTTTTCTATTTCTTTTTTAAATATGGTCATATTTTCGTTCCAGGTCTCAGCCGGTCCACCGGACCTATGATGAGAATCTATGAACCTCACGAACATCTTCGAAATTTTTGTGATCCAAAATAAATACCCATCCTCACGTGTTCTATAGAGACACACTTACCACAATAACAGCCTTCCAGAATTACTCTCATTTGATCGAAGCCTTTGTGGTGAGTGCCCTTTTAGTTTGCCATATCTTATCTCTTTCGAAAACCCCACCCCCACACATGTGTGCCGCCGGGCCGACAGGTCTGCACGGAGACCCTTGCATTGCGCTTCCAAAGGGGACCCAATACCATTATCTTTTTATGTTTTCAGGAGGGGCTGGTCCATCAGCACTATCTGAGGACTCCCTACTTTTGTAAACATGTAGACCTGGTAATGTGAGACACACGGCAGACAAGACTAATGTCCTCTGCTCTGCCCCCATTCTAGCATGACACTCTAGCCTGCATGCAGATTTTGATGTATAATTTGTTACCTTTCACTTATTCTTATAACTTTGTATAACACTTTTATATCCTGTCTTTTTCTCTTCATTTAACTGGCTCTCCCCCTTTTCATAATCACAGGGTCCTGCTATTTATTGCCCTGATGAAGGCGGAGTATTCTCTTCAGATATGAAGATCATTATTCTTTTGATTCTGTACCGCTGAAACGCATTGTTAACCAGAGGGGATACAAGGTCCATTACACAACACTGTGACATCCAGGATCTTTTCCTTTTTGCAACCATCAATCGATGGACAAGGATACTTTTTTTACAAGCTCCTTTTTTGTTAATCTGTTTCCCTTACTTCATCCCCCTGATGCGTAGGCAGACCCAATCCCAATATATAATAATTTTTGACTTTGGGATATAAAAACAACTCATTTATTTGTTTCACAACAACAAGGGGCATTTGTTTTCCTTATGATTTCCTAGCAAGAACACAGTTTATCATTAATACAATTGTTTTCTCAATTCAAAACTTTCACTTGTTTAGATTTCATTTGTACTCCAAAGGTGACTAAGAACAAATTTATGTTAACGTTCTCCACTAAGTGTTCTTATTTTCTTAATGACTCTATACCCAATAATTGTATGTACCATTTATGTTTTTACATGCTAGACTTCACCATGTATGTTATTTTTGTTTCTTTGATATAAAGCTTTTACTTTGTAATTTCCATAATGTTTGTCTCATTTTGAAGGAGTGACTTTACTTTTTACCGCATGTAATAACTATAAATTACACTAGCTATACAGGTTTTGGACCGGATGAATAATTCTAATTCATTTATACCCCATATGGGCCAACCCTTGATACACCAGGACCTTGTTTTGTTGTAAATACAGATGTTTTTTGACCCCCCTGGTGTGTCACTCCTGGGTCAGACCACTGCTGCTAGATTGTGGCACTCTTCTCTGTACATACAAGCAACTCCAAGACAAGTATGAACTCAAAGACTGTTTTAGAAATGCACTAAGCATATCGGGGAAAGAAAAAACCAATAGTACACTTTAAGAAGAACTCGGTTATTCAAGGTTAGATAAACCTTATTAGTAAGCTTTTACACTCATTCACTTTAAGAATAATAAAGCAGTACCAACACAATTACTTTTAAGGAGAGTGGAACACTAAACAATTGAGATACTTTTTAAAGGAGCAACCAGGCAACTTTAAGGTAAGTAACAACTTTTGTTAAACTTTGTAACTTATTATTTTCCAGAGACCAACACCAACTCATTTACAAGTAATTACTTTTACATGTATTACTCTTTTCAAGACAGAAGGCTTATAGTTTGTAGTCCTTCCCTATTCTAAGCATGAGTGATCTCAGAAGCAGAAAAGGGACCTTAGTGGTCCTGGAGCCAGCTGTAGGCAGGTCAGGATAGGGTTAATTTGCAGGAAAGAGTTCCTGACGAGATCTTTTTAAACCAGTAGGTATTCACTTTAGAATTAGTTGCAAGTGTTTAGGGACTTCACAGAAAACAACCTTTATGCGTTCCAGCATTAGGCCTGGGCAAGTGGTATGGGCAAACTCCCAACCACACATCACCCCCTCGGCCTCACAGGATTCACACAAGACTTAAGGTAAGTATTACCCAAGCCAACACAGTACCTAAGTAGAAAAGTGCTTCGTAGTGGATACCTTCAGGATGCAGCAGCACAGGACCTGGCCCCTGAATTCTTGGTCTGGAGACGGCTCTGTGGATTTGGTGCCCTTTTTACAGGAGCCAGATGAATGAAAATTGCTGGTCAGATTCTCTTCACTCTCTCGGGCCTGCATTCTGGTGAAAGGACGTCAGGCATTCGAATCGTCTCTCTGCAGGTCCTGAAGGAGTTCATCAAAGTTTTGGATTGGAATCGGACTTCGGAAGACCATGGACTGTACACTGGCTCAAGGTCGCAGGGTATTGGCAGTTTGCAGCCCAGCAAGGTCGCACCACATCATGACATGGCTCAAAATGCAGGTCTTCTTGAGACTAGTAGATCTCACCAGACTCTGGGTAGAAGTCGTCGCATTCGGGACCCCCAGGTCGATTGGATGGAAGCGTTGCATCAGGCACTGATTACACAGCATCCTCTCTGGTAATTGCTACAGATGTCTTTTCTTCATCTTCCTCTTCAGATTCAGCTACAGTGGTCAACTCGTAAACCGCTTCAAGGTTCAGAGTATTTATTGGGAACCACAGCACAGATTCTGAAAACTCTCCCTGCAGTTTACAGAAGGGGATGGTATGGCTGTCCAATCAGGACAGCCAGCCCCCCCTCCCCCTTTGGGAATTGGTTCCTTTCAAGCGAGGTGAAAGACCAAGGGCTGCAGAGTTTTGGACTCCTCCCTCGCTTCCTGCTTTCTCAGACACTCTGGGAACTTGACAGGGAATACAAAGGTTTCCCGCCAGAGGAAAAACTTCAACCAAGGTCGTTCCCGCTTAGAATGGCAGAAGACATAGGAAACAACAAGCAAACGAGAAATGGCGAAAAAAGGAGCCACCCACCATTCTAGCAGAATGGTGACACTTGTGTGCATTACCATGGCTGATTTGACAGCCTGCGAGTAAACAAGACTAAAAGCGAACAGCGAATAATGTTTATTCAGATAGTTACTCCTCATCTTGGGGACATTAAATCGATTTAGTGTGATGGTTGGGTCATGGATCACACCACAAGATGGCAATCTAGTTGATGTAAAGCAAATTATTAATAGTAAGTGTAAGGATCCAAGTCAATTCTTTTCCAGCTATAGCAAACCTCTGAGGAGGTCAGCCCAGATCTGTATTCAAGCCCCTGGGTCAAGAGGCAGATCTAAGCATTGAGTGCCGAATTGAAATAGTCCACATCTGCGAGTCAGATTGTTCAGCAGAAAATAAAGATTTCTTATGAGTAAGGACTGTCTCACCAGAATGTAGAAATGGCTTGCCAATTTTAAAATATTTGGAATATTCCAGCCAGCCTTACAGATAGGGGTTTATCTGCCAGTTTTACTCCATAAAGATGGGCAGATGGTCCCAAAAAATAAAGTTGGGGTGTAAAAATACCCTCAACAAAAATTTGGAAAGGGAGATATAGTGCTGGTCCCCCTGCTTTTCACCCATGCAGCTCCTTGAATGTGTTTGAAATAGTAGTACACATAGTGCCAGAAACTAACTTTTATTGCCTCATCTGAAGAGGTAAACCTGCCAACTCAGTTATATTAAGTACTTCTGAATACTAAGAACAAACTACCCTTATTGTACTTGACCTTTACAAAAAATCATAAAAAGATTACAAATGAATGACTAAGAAATGCATTAACAGCGAAATAAAATGAAAGCTGTACCCTCTACGTCTATTTTTGTCTGCATTCTCAATTTCATGAGTACTACTACATCCAGAATGTATTTGTATGTGACGTGACAGAATAAATCTAGGCCTACTGCATTCAATAAGTAGACCCCAGTACCACAGACATCATGGCACACCCCCTCTGTATCATGTATTCGGCCACAGCTCTGACGCTCTTAGGGCCGTCCCTCTAGTTACAAATCACCTCCTGTCTCGACTTTTGGAGGTCATTAAAGACTTCTGCTTTATTACATGTGTCCTTTCGTTCATCTTTTTGCAACTTTCCCTCCATTGTTTTCTATGGAACCCCATTCTTTTTTCTTTGTTTTTGAGCCCTGACTTTTTGAGGGGAAGTAAAGCCTTCAGCTTAACTCTCCATGCCTTTTACTCATTTGTTATGGGGGAGCTGATCAGTACTGGAAACAGGTTTCCCTTTTTGAATTCTTGTACTTTATATACAAAAATAAAAAAAAAAAAAAAAAAATAATCTATATTAGATTTTTACAAAAGGAGTTCTCATGGTTTCGTGCACCTGACCGAAGAAAAAGAAATATTGAAATGTTGAGAGTTGCACACCCATAAGTGTTTAAAACAATATTCTTAGTGTTACACCATCCAAAATGAATGAGAGTTCGATGGCTTTACTAGCTAGATGTCAGAGATATGAGAGAGATGGGTAAACTTTTCCATGGTGATATTTAGTAGTTTTGCCGTCGGGGTTAGCCATCTGGTTTGGGCTCCTGTGATTAGGCGATTCCACCACATGTCTTCGTCATTAATGAAGGAGTTTGCGAACAAGGGACCAAAGAAGGCGTCCCTTTCTTGTGCAAGCGCTGGACAGGCCATCAGGAGATGTCTTATGGATTCTGTATTTTCAGAGTTTTTACAGAGGCGACATGATTTCTCCTTGGTGTTAGCTCGGATGGCTAAAATTTCTTCTTGTACTTTATAACATCTTACAAAAGTATCCACATTGTACTCCATTGTATCACCCTATGTTTTTACACTTTTTTTTATGTGCCTAAAGACGTGCTGGTGGCAGCAGTTAAATTTGTACTGTTGCATAATTTTTAGTGTGCGCATTCAGCGTATGGCTACTAAACGTGACTAGTGCCCTAAAAGGGCTTTGCCACAGGGTCTTTCGCTAGTTCTTTGGCTATATTGTAGTTTGGCCTTCTTCCTGCCTTCCCAGGTCACTATAGGTCATTATAGGGTCATGAATGAAGCATCATTTATACAGCACAAAATAAGGCCCTGAGGGTCTAGCCGCTAAAAGAAACCGCATAGATTCAGGGTGCGTCTTAAGCACTTTATGAAAGCTCAGGAGATACGCAGTCTCCCGAAGCTGAATTGGGACCGCATTACATAACAATGGAGCAAGGACAGAGAATAACCTCTGAGAAACGTGAAAGTGTCTCACCCGCTAGTCCCCGCGGATCTGTCATCCAGGTGGTCAGGACACGGCCTACGCTTTTGGATCCAGTTCTTGGGGGGTGGACCAGGTCGAGAGGATCACCTGGATGAGGGGTTTTCGGGGAGTGGAAATGGGACACCGGATGGTGAGACATGGTATCCCATTCCCTGTAATACCTGTACCCCATCCTACTAGGTAGGATACTTTAAGAACTGAACATCCCCACCCATTTTCCAACACAAATGCTTTTTCAAGGACAGCTTGCTATGAGAGTAAACAAACCATCACCCGAGCCATATACCTGACTTGTCCCAATACAATGGTCCGGCAGGGTCAGGCAATTACTGATCATTACACACACCTGACTTCCATCACACTTCCCCACACGGATAAAAGGCAGAGCACAAAAGCACAATCTGAGCAAGGCAAAGCGCACAAGGAAGCAGTCGTTCCTAGATGGCAGTTTAATACAAGGCGAAAGATGGAAAGATCGAAGAGGATTGCAAGGAGGGAAGGGCCCTGAACCTTTTCACCGAAAGACTGTATTTTTCATGAGCCTTCAAGACTAGGAGATGTAAGACCTGGATTCAAAGCTGAAGAAACCTGCATTGTGTGTCAGAGGCACCAGGGGCTCTCCTGTGTCGATAGTCAAGGCGGGGAGAATAGTTTGCCGCAGAGATACTGTCCTTGGCTCCTACAACAAAGCAGCACCAGTGAAGTCAGCACAGCCAGTGAGTTGGGGAGACTGATACCAGGTCGGTCTGTGTGGAAACCAAGGTTGCAAGTGGCAACATTGCACAAAGAAAATTGAAGAGAACAGTGTATGAAGCATATGTGGCAAGCGACGGAAATATCGTTAAAACAGCAGACGAGGGACTGAACTTTGAAGCTAAGATACAATACCGTAGACCGTGGTCTGGCATCACATGGGTGCTCATTCGAAAGTCTGTTGGGTATCCAACTAAAAGGTGACTAATGTTAAAACAAAAGGACTTGTGAAATCGAAGTGGTCCTGCAATGGGTCAAGTCAAACCCTGTGCACATTTGAAAGTCTTCGATACTTGAAGTAAATTGAAATTGGCCCAAGCCCGGCCGAGGGAGACTAATTGTGTTAAAAAGGGATCTGAGCCTGACTGAGAGGGTGGTCTGGGGTGGTACGTGAGTCCGACAAAGAATATCCTCCCAACATTGTGTTAAAGGGATCTGGCCCGGTTGAGGGGATCTGGTGTGAATAGTTAATCACCCAAAGTGAATACTTGTGAAAATCTAAAGAGGAAAAGAACTTGTTTATTTGGTTCCGTCGGCCCTCTAAGTGAAGAGACTTTGAGAAGCAAGGAGACTTACGCACCGAAGGCCCTAAGGCTAATGATTGAACTGCATCCTCGTGCTAAAGAAGCCAAAGACTGTGCTACGCTCGAGTCAACCACCTTGTCCCATGCTGAAAACGTGGGAAAGGGAAGCCAACAGCCTGAACATCAGACATATCCTTTTGAACACTTTTCATAACAATATTCCCCACACAATTTGTATTTAGAGGTAAGGATTGTTAATAGGCTTTTTAGTATAGGCCCTTTTATTTTGACAAGACAGCACTAGGACTGCGTTATTAGTTGATGGTCCTAGCTTTCTCCCATCTGTAGATTTAGGATTGGATAGGTGTTTATCAAACCCTTTTTGAAGTTCAATAAACACCCTTGAACTGTGGTCACTTGTCTTACTGTTGGTACCATGCCTTCCTTACACCTCATTGTTGAGGAGAATTTTCAAAATGTGCTAATTCCTCTACCTCAGAGACCCCAAGCTCTTTTGCTGAACTTTGGGACTCTGTACTTTTTCATTCTGTTTGTTTTCTGTGTTCATTTCTTTTGATTATGGAGTTTTAAGATAACTCCATAGGCATCTTTTCATGTGTTACACAGCACCCTCAGTGCAGTGACACAGGGATGTATTTTTAGACTTCCCAAAGGTTTAAATACCTTCTCTGGGAAAAATCAGTCTTTCCCAGTGAATGTGAAGTTAAATTGACTTTACTCGTCTTTTTTTAAAATTCCTAGACCCAGCACACACTATCTCTCTATAGAGTGCTGGAGGGGTTACCTAGTATCCCCCGTGTCTAGAAACTCATGTAGCAGTCAAATGCTACCCTTTTCTATCAAAATGGCTGGTGGCAGTGGTTTTACAACTAACTACCATGATTTTTCCCGACCGCGAACACCGGTAGCTAAAAATCACAGGAGCCATGTTTTTCAAGATGGCACCTTAAGCTCCTTTGCTTAAACGGGTCTGTCTTTTTTCGCCATTTCTTTTTGGAAAGGTCCTTCTAATGTTTGTCTCTGCGCGCCAAACTAGGTTTGGTCCCTTTGGCGGGCTTCAGGACTGAAGACAGCCTCTGGTGTCTGTGTCTGGGGTGGGCAGGAAGTGAGGGAGGTGCCTGAAACTCCCTGTGCTTAGTCTCCTAGGAAAACCAAATGCACTCTGGCGTGATTGGCTGACTGACTGTCCGGCAAGGACAGCCACCCTGCCAGGTGAGTGGCAGCTAGGCTGGAATAAAAGGGAGAAAACTGTTTAAAAGGCGAGTCTCTTGGACTGGAAAGCAGAGTCGACCACTGGAACAAAAGAACCGAATACGAGTTGGAAGAGGACGGCTGCTGCAACTCCTGGACCGTTGGTTTGCCCGGTGAAGCCCTACGGCAGGTCCGAATTGCCAAGTTCATCTCGACAGAGAAGCCCCTTTAAGGAAGACTTCTTCCTTTGAGTTGGTGGGGACAATCAACTCGTAAGCCTCCTGGACACCATTCTCAGAGCTGGTTAGGATTAACCAGGGGGAAGGACACAAGCCTGTGTGCTTGACTACAGCTACTCTAACTGAAGTGACTCCATTTTGTCAGCGTTTTCTGACGATCCCGTGCAGTGCAGGAGTCCCCCCAGGTATTGGATCCGAGCGGGCGACCAACGGAGTGGATATTCAGTGATTGGTTGTTGGGTAGTGCTAGTGAGTGGAAAGATCTCAGATTTGGTAGAATTAATTGTAAATCCCGAGTAGGTGCCGATGCGAGTGATATCGCACAATATTGGGTCCATTTGGACAGAGGGATCCCTGACACATAATACATCGTCTGCATAGAGGGACATAATCTCCGGAGCTTCTTTTAGTCGAATCCCCCTGTGCGAGTGACGCATTCTGATATAGTCTGCCATGGGTTCAATTACTAGGGCGAAAAGGATAGGAGAGAATGGGCAGCCCTGAGGGGTCCCCCTGGAGAGCAGGATCAGCGCAGACGACATGGAATTGACTCGTACCCTGGCCGCCGGAGAGGTGTACAACAATTCAATGTATTTAATCATATTAGGACCGACCCCCCTTCGTCTCCAGCACCACCCACATATATGACCAAGACACCATGTTGAATGCTTTTTGAGCGTCCAGTGTGACCGCGACTGCCTCCGAGCCCTGGTCTATCCGTGACATGACATTAAGAATTCCGCCTGATGTTGTGAGAGGTGGATCTCCCCGACACAGAGCCTGCTTGATCCTCGTGAACCATGTATGTCATAACAGGGAGGAAGCGGTTAGCTATTACTTTAGCGAAGATCTTAGTGTCCACATTCATAAGCGAGAAGGGCCTGTAAGAGCCACACTCTTCGCTCGGCTTTCCGGGTTTAAGCAACACTATTACGGCCTCACGTAGGGTGGGAGGGAGGTCAGATAGGCAAAGCGACTCCTCCCATACCTCCAGTAGCTTAGGAGCCAATATGGCGATGTGTTACTGATAAAATGTGGCCGTGAGCCCATCGGGACCAAGAGCCTTGCGCTTGGGGCGATCCGATATTGCAGTAACTGTCTTGTCTAGGCGGAATGGGGCATCCATCTGGTCCCTGGTCGCCGAAGAAATACATGTTGTGGGAATTTGATCAAGGAGATCCCTCATGTGGTGTTCACTGTGTTCGGGGGGTTGGAAGTAGAGGTTCCTATAGAACTTGGTAAAGATGTCGAGTATCTGCTAATACAACCACTGTATGGTGCCTTGCCCATCTCTGATACAGGCGATCTGGGCCTGCCCCCACCCCACCTCGCCAGGGAAGCCAGTGTTCTGCCAGGTCTATCCCCCTCCCCGTACCTCTGTGCCGCAATTGGACGACCAAAGTACTGGACCTCGCTAGTAGCGTGTGCTGAATAAAAGGAGTTCCTCGCTAATCTGGGCAAGTATGGCAGGGCTGGATGATGTTGCACATTCCCACTCCAGCTCACATAGCCTGGATCTGCTCTTATGGTTTTTAGCACATCGGCCTCCCTAGATATGTACATGCCTCTAATCTAGGCCTTGAAGGCGTCCCAGCGGACCCCAACAGTGGTGGCCCGAAGGGTGTTGTGTTTAAAAAAGGACTTGATGTCTGCCAGGATATCTGCCTTGAATAGGATGTCCTGAAGCGCGGTAGATTTGAATCGCCATGTACAGAATGTTGGAGAGCTGGTACTCCCAATTCCACTTTGAGGGTGATTGGGGCATGGCCAGAAAGGGTATGGGTCAGTATGCACGCTTCCCCAATCCTCCCCATTACCTCCCTTGACAACAAAAACATGTCGATTCTGGAAAGGCTATCGTGTACAGAGGAATAATGGGTGTATTCACGCGACCGTAGATGTAACAGTCTCCAGGCATCACAAATATTAAGTGTTAAACAATGTGCCTGTAACCTACACGCCGCGCTGGATAAGGGCATGGAGGCAGTTCCGGTTCTGTCCAGATTTGTGTCTAAGATGAAATTCATGTCCCCCTAACCCCCCAGATGATTGGGATTCCCACGTAGCCCAGAAGTATTTCCGCCACCCTGTCCACGAAATCGGGTATCTACGTTAGGACCATGTGTGTTGACCAGGAACATGCTCTCTGTTTGCGATTGTGCAATGTAATATAACATATCTACCGGCAGGGTCAATATAACTCTTATGGAATGCAAATTTGATGGATTTATGGACCATTGTGAGTACCCCCCTGGCCCGAGTAGAGTATGATGTGTAATACCTGGTAGGTCCCGAAGAAGTCGCCATTTTCATAGCCAGAGGGCCCTGCGAGTGTATTTCTTGGAAAAATAGTAATTTACAGCCATGTCTTTGAACATGGGCCATGATTTTACGGGCCTTGGTGTTATTGCTCAGGCCCCGGAAATTCAATAACATTATGGTAGTAGGCATTTCAATAGTCTAGGGCACATCCCAGCTTTGCCGCCGTGTCCTATGCCTACAGTTAGTGCCATCTCTGGGATGGCTGCCCGATGTAGTGTTGTAAGCCGGTAACCCAACATGGTTGTACCCCAGTATTAGCCCAACAGGGGCCAACAACCACCAAGAACCAAATCAAAATAACAATTGCAACTGTAGTGGGGCGCACTGTTGCTGTGCGGTTGACATTTAACCCAAGCAAAAGACAAGCACCGTAAACTGTGCAGGCATCAGCGGTACATATCTCAGCTGCATGGCACCCGATACCAGTCACTCGACAACCCAGGGTATGGCCGTAGAAATGGGTGGCAGACATAGTAGATATCAGAGTAGGCTGAAGGGTAGAAGCGCCACTGGGATGGGTGCTGACTAAACGCTAAGCTGCGTGGACCAGAGAGCCATGTGTAATTAAATTAATAAAGCACTGTTGCAATCATCACATTAACCAAGAAAAATGTAACATTTTCAAACAGATGCAAGCACCAAGGAGTGGGGCCTGTTTGAGTTCAGTTATCGTCTGAGTTGTCCCCTCCTGCATTATGGAGAGGAATCTGCGACTCCACAAACTTCATAGCCTCGTCCGGGACGGAAGTACAACTTTCCTTTATAGGTAATCTTAAATCGCGCCGGGAACAGCATTGCCCAAGGGGCATTGCGTTCTGAGAAGTTTTTTTGACGCAGAGGAACTGCCGTCTCTCCTGCTGCACCCCAACAGAGAAGTCCGGGAAGATTCTAATGGTATGAGTGTCTAGGCACAAGTCCCCCTTCTCGCTTGACAGGTGCAGAATGAGATCCCTGTCCCTATAATTAAGAATTCTGGCGATGATGGGCCTGGGAAAGTCCCCCGACTTAGGGCGCGGCGATAGGGCCCGGTGGGCTTGCTCGACCGTGAAATATGGTGACAAGGTGGGGTTGCCCAGCAGCTCCCTGAGCAGGGCCTCAACTGCGTCCTCCATGCGCCTCTTGAGAGCGTTCTCCAGAACCCCAATAATGCGCAGGTTATTCCTACGGGAGCGGGACTCTAAGTCATCACATTTCGCCTTGACGCTCCCTACATCCCGTGACAGGGCAGCAATCGCATCCTGAAGTGTGTGCATCTCATCTTCATTTGCTCCAATTCTATTTTCTGCCTCAGTAATTCTAGTGCCAGCTTGGTGAACTCGGGATTTAAGTGAGGCGACATTGGCCTTGATATCGTCCAATTTCTCATGGAAGGAGGCGAAATTTTTGGCCATAGATTCCATTATCACGGTAAGGTCTGGGACAGTTGTGCCGGACTGGGGTACTGCTTCAGGTTCTTCCTGTCTGAATGGCGAGCCTCCTGGCCCATTCCTTGGCACAGCCCTAGCAAACGTATCCATCGTGCCCCCCCCCTTACCAGAGCCACGAGAACGGCTAGGCATGTCTGGCGCAACCATGGGCGCCGTGATGGCCCCACAGCACGGCGCCTGTGACTATATAGCTGGTACAGGTGCCGTTCAGAATGGCAGTGTCAGTTCATACAAGCAGGAGGGAGAACAGGGGTACCAGGAGGCACCAACAAGGGCCAGGCGGGCGAAGGCAGCAGCTACCAATAACCAGAGTGAACTGAACGGGAGCCTAATGCAATGGGCTTCTCTGGCCCGTAGCAGAAAGCACCATGTGAAATGATGTAGATCGAGCTCCCTCCACAGAGCCCCGGCCAGAAGAGGAGGGCAGGGGTACCCAGTCCTGAAAACGCTAAAATCACGGGGCCACAACACTGCACCAGGGCAGAAGGACCACCGTCTCAGCCTGGGTGAGGGGGCACATCCAATCACAGATTTACTTAGATGGGCGGGGGGCTGAAACACCAGGTGGGCAGGAGGGGGCACCTGCAGCTCAGTTGTGACACAGCGCTTTGTCCGGGCACCTTTTCAAAGCATCTTGGGCCACACGGTGTGGATCACTTTAGAAGCAAATATGAGGCCAGCAGGGGGTTGGATGTGCTAACCGGTGGTGTTAAAGCCAGGCCCCCACTCCTCACCTGGCCCATGAGCACTCCAGCACGGTCTTGCGACGTGCAGCTCCAAAGACGACTTCAGTGTTTCCGCTTCACAGCCCAAGCATAATCCTGGGCCAGACCAGCCCTGCAGCGCCCGGCCGAAGCCACGGCGATCGCCACCCGGGATGCGACCCAGGCACGGCCCCCCCTCCGAGCAGGGACAGGCGCACCACCCGGCACAGCAGAGGGAGAGCGCCCCCCACACCCCTGGCTCTGCAGCGAGGCCACCAACGCCGGCCCGGGGACCTGCCGCCGAAGCACAGCACAACAGGCGGCCGCCGCCCCCACCAAGACGGGCGCAACTGCTCCAGAAGGCCACGAACAGGGGTCCCAGACCCCAGACGCTCCGTCAGCAGCCCCAACGGCCGCAGGACAGTGCAGGAGGCAGGGGGCAGACCAGAGCTGGGCGCCATGAGCACCACCAGGCTGCAGCTACATTCATGGTAAAGTGGTCTCCAGGGCTCAGCTTTGTAGAAAAAAACCGTCAGTATGTGTGCAGGAAGGCACCAGTTGAAAGCCCAAGCAATTTATCTTTTCAACTTGGTTTGGAGAGCTTCTGCTCCAGTGTTATGAAATGCCCGGTGTACAGTACATAGAGCCTTAAAAGCAATACACTCTTCACTGGTAGCCAATGTAATTGTTGCAACAGGCTAGAGGAATGAGACAGTCTAGGGGCTACATGGGCTAGTCGTGCAGCAGCATTTTGCAAAAGCTGCAGCCGATGGATAAAATATCTGGTTGGCCCAAATAGATCCCATTGCTGTAATCCAATGAGCCCATTATTGAGGTCATTAGAATCTACAGCTAGATTGGTAAAGGAAGGAGGGGCAATTTAATAAAGCCTGAGCTACATACTGTAGCAAGTTGCAGTTTCCTGGAACCTGATGGCAACTATTTAATACCCAGGCTCTTTACTGAGTCACTGGGTTCGGAGCAAGGCCCCAGTGTGTCGGGCCAAAAGTCTGGGCTCCATGTACTTGCCCGGGAAAGCTGCTGCTTTCGCGGCCTAGTGAGCATTTGTGTGTCCCACTGGAAGGGGCTGTCTACTCCCAGTCCACATCACTGGTGCCAGAATGTATACTACTGGGTCGGATGTGAAACCAGTGGTTGTCCCTGATTGTACAACTACTGGCGGTTTGAATGGTGCACATCCTTACTATTGGTGGGCTTGGATTTGCTCAGCTTTGGGATGACGGGAGGCCCTCTGCAGCCATTTTGTCAAACATACATTGGAGCCACAAAGCTCTCGAAGGAGACTCCTGAAGTGACCCAGTGTCTGGCCTGGTGAAGCCTTGCTACTCTCGATCTCCGAATAGCCTGAGCGGTGCTGCAGTCCTTGAACTAGTGGGACCAATTAGTCTCGACACCTTCTCGAGGATCCATCCCTTCAGAGCCTTCAGGAGTGTTCCTGGACTTCCCAGTGGATTGACCAGCTCTCTTGTTGGCTACCTCGCCAGAAGCCGTTCTGCATTCGATGGTGGTCGCCAGTTTGTTCCACAAATTGCTGCCTTCCTGAATTCCAGCTTCCTATCTTCAAGGAAACCTGTCCTGGAGCAGCTGCGGTTACTGGAAGGATGTCTGTCATCTGCAAATGGTGAGCGTTGCTGGAACGTGCCTTCCCCATCCTGTGAAGTCCTAAGGAGGCCTACATGGTTGGATTCTGCATTTCTTCACTGAGTGCGTTACATATTGACTTTGTATCTAACCGGAAGAATCCTGGAACCTGCAACTCCCGGGAGCCCTTTTACCGAAACCTAGGTGGAAGATGGAGATCCAGTGACAGCCCCCAGGTGTTGCATACGGACATCTGAGAAAATCTGAGTCGAGGGTGTGGGGGGGGCTGTATGTAAGCATCAGTGTGCTTGGCCACCCGCTTCTCCTTTCCTCCGTAGGATATCATTGAAAGCAAGTGTTAGGGAGAATTTTCATCTCTGTGCTAATTCCCTTCAACCCTAGAGACCCCCCAGCTCTTTTGCTGTACTTTAGGACTTTTTAATTTTAACCCTGGAGTGAGCCATTTTTGTCACTCATGTGTTTTGACCTGATTTGAATTGTGTTTACTTTGTTTTTGGAGCCTGACAAACTCCATAGGCATATACTTTTTGTTTGGTGATGCACAGCACCTTAAGTGCAGTGTCACAGAGAAACCTTTAGAATTCTCATAAGGTTTAAAAACCTTTTCTTGTGTGAACTACTGTTCCCAAGAATAGTAAAGTGAAATTGACTTTACTTAACCTTTCTCTTTGTGGGTCTAGCACACACCATTTTATGGTGCGTGTTGGGGCGTCACCTAGTAGCCCCTATTCCTACCTACTCGTGTAAGCTGTTTTGTTACCCTCACTACACTTAATGGCTGGTGGTAGTAGTTTAATTTTACTACCATTGTGCTTTTCTACTGCATGCTGAATCCTCAGCTGCCCTATAGGACCCATGGGTGACCATTTTGTCAAAATGAGCCCAGTCGTCGCCTTTCGTCATTTTCCAGTTTGTGAGGTTTTTATTGGGTTTTACTCTGTTCGCCAAGCCAGGTTTGAGCCCTGTGTTAATTTTGCCTTTGTCAGGCTTCAGTTCTGAAACCCACCTCTGGCTCCAAAGTGTCTGGAAGGGCAGAAAGTGAGGGATGTTCTTGAAACTCCCATGTCCTTTGTTTTTAGGAATACCTGAATGCGCCCAGTCCTGATTGGCTGGCTGTCCTTTTAGGACAGCCACCCTGCTGTTTGGATGACAGCCTAGGCTGTGCATGAATGGGAGAATCCTGATTAAAAGGCAAGGGTTTTGGGACTAAAGGCAGAGTTGACCATTGGGAAGAACACCCAACGAAAAACCGTGAATGAAGCTTGCTGTATCCTCCTGGACCTTTTGAATTGCCAGGTGAAGCCCTGCTGCTGTGCTGAAACTCCTTTTTCAGGCCGACAACAGAAGCTCTGGAGGGGACTCACTTTTTGGGTTAGTGGGACCAACTAACCCAGAGACCAACTCAACTGGCCCACCTTCCCCGACTGGCTGTACTTCTTTGTTGCTGCAGGAACCGAGAGCCAGGGATTGAGAAATTCGTAGTCTAGTGTAATGTCTGTGATCCGTCCAGAAGCTCCAGGACCTTCCACGAGCAGGATGAGGACTCGAGGAAGCCCAACCGGTATCCAAGATCCACGGTGGTGCTGTTTACCACGCACTGAAATCGCAAAGTGCTGCCGATCCGAAAAGAGCCCGTACCTACCGCTGACCTCCACATTTTTGCTGCAGGAGTCCTCCAGACGTCATCCCTCTTGTCCCCACGACTGAGGCTCAGGAACCCAAAATCTGCATTGCTGCAACACGACAGAAGCCAGCTGGACACTTCTTCTAACCAGAGGGTACTGTTCAGACTTTGGGTACCTCAGTGTCTTTAGCTTTGTTCAAGTGTATCTACTAGCTTCGTGCTGATTCTGGAAAAGTACTTTAAGGTATATTTGGTTGTTACATAAATTGCCATTTTTAAAGAATGCTTATTTAAAAACAGATGTTAGATAAATAACTAACTTTTAAAATAACTATAACTAAAACCTTCAGTGTAAGTGTTACTTGGCAACTTGCAACAATAATAAAACATTTTATTGTGAAATAATCCTAAAATTAGGATTTTAAACAATATTCCATTCATAATATACAAAACCAGTGACTACAAACGTATACAAAATTTATATAAAAATGCATTTAAAATGCATTTACAATTAAGCAATGCAGCATTTGAGATCATTTCAATTTCGGTTTCAAAGCTGCAGACTTTACAAAATTCAAATTCCAAGGGTTCAAGCAAATGCATCAAGCAGTACAATTCATTGCATAGTTCAAGTTCTTGATGGGGGTAATACAATATGGATGGTTATTTCAAATTCAGCACCTTCAAAAACCGCCTTCAATACATAGACGGTGCAGATTCATTGCATAACTAAAATTCAAATTCAAAGCATCAGGCAATACAGTCGGGGAATCTGCTTTTAACCTGCTGCCGGACTCTAAAGAGAGCAAGTTGGGCTGAGATGGAATGGGTATTCGGACAGTTGTCCCAAAAAGATTCTGATGTAATTGCCTCATACGAATGGATCAAACTACCCAACATGCACGTATAGATGGGCCCCAATTCCTTGCATTGAGTTAGGACACGCCGAGCTGATTCCGCCTGATCCGGCAAGGCACATATTTGGCAGAACCTAAGTTCAAGGGGTACATTTAAGCGGGGTACCTTTTTAAGCAGGGTCCCAACACAGTCCTCACCGGGAGTTGGTTTATACGTAGCCTCAGAATGAACTAGCTTCAGGGTGGAGCAAAGCTGTAGGTAGGGTTGGATCTTACGATAGCGGTGCACAACATGAGCTACCGCCTCATATCCTTTTAGATTTGCCAGATCTCTATAGTTCGCATGCCAATCCCATCCGTTAAATTTATGGTCTAAGGGTTTTTTAAACAGACAAAACGGTGGCCTCTCTTTTTGATGAAAGACCAATCGATCTTCACAAATAAGGTTTCTTTTAAGGTCTTGAAATTGAAACCATACCGATTCCTCTCCGAGTCGTAACTGTCTCCAACCATAGCCAATAACCTCAGGTGGGATCAGAGCAAGACTGGAGATAGAATGTCCCTCTAGCCCGCAATGCATACCTCTTAAAGATCTTAAGCCTAATTGAAGGCAGAGATATTCTGTGGGGCATGTCTGGCTCAGTCCCAATAATGGCCCACAAGTTTGTTTAGAATTGTGAGATCCTGGATAGCCAGAGCCTCAAGGCCCTAAAGGACGGCAGGGGCAAAGTACTGCTGGTAGAGCTCAACTATCCCAGCCATGCTATACCCTGCCATACCTCTAGCATACTTGCAGGCTTGGAGCGTGAGTGTTTTAGCTCATTGGTTTTTATTGCTGATAATCGGTTCATAGTTAGGGCGAGCCTCAAACTCCAAGCCCAGATATGGGTAGGACTGGGTATATTCTATGGTGCCCAAGGAGGAATCCATTCCAATCCTGGCCATCTTCTTACCTGCGATTGCAAGGATGTTGGTTTTACCCAAATTAATGTTCAGACCTAGCTGAGACTCACAGCAGGCCAACTAGTCGAGCATAGTTTTTATCCCTGACGTGGTCCTGTCAAACGGAGTCAGGTCATCTGCATAAAGCATGCCCACAATAGGATGTTTCCCTAATTTGCGGGGACAGTTGGATTTTGAAGCCATGCATGGGAGATCAGATATATAAAGATTATAAAGCGTAGTGGCCGCCACACATCCCTGCTTCACCACCAGATTAATACATATCTGTTCAGAAACCTCCCCGTCATTGTTTAGTCTTACCCAAGCCGTGGTATCACAGTGCATTCGGTTCAGGATGTGCAGTAGCCAACTAAGGCAGTCCAAAGTACTAAGTGTGGACCACAGCATCTCCATATTCACCTGTTCAAATGCACTGTGACGACTTGCCTTTGTGAATTTCTCTACAGCTCACATTTACCCCTCTTGAGATGTCTGGCTGCTCAGTCACACTACCAACTTGTGTAGTACAGGCTTATACCAAAAGGTGGGTTGCCTAATACCAAGAGGACAAGTGTTGTGTAGTCTCTCACAGGGTTACTACATCAATTCTTGCCTAACAGCAAGCACCTCTGTTTTCTATCTCTTCTCGACTCACCTTTGGTCATCCACCCTAGGTTGGGTCTGCTTCCCTTGAGTTAGCCTTGGATGGTAAAGAAAGGAAAGAACTTGCCTATTCGTGGGTAAATTGTTGTAGAACCTTTAATTAGTTTGAAAACTAATCACCACCTCAAGTCCATGGCATCCTTTTCGAAGAGAACTCATACCTGTGAGAAACATTGTGCTAGAACCTGTGACATCTGGGCACAAGGCCCCATTAATCTTGGGGTTTGGACTTCAAAACCTATGATATAGTACTTGTAGAAGCAATAAATGATGGGAATTGCATCACTTACCTGCATTGCTTTATTTTGTTAACTGATGTCCAGTATGTGAACCTAATGGTGATTGTATATATTTGTATCAGTGTTGTACAATAAATAGTACCTGCTCGTTTCATTTTTCAGTGTGTTCATAAGTGCTTAACTGTCTTTTTATAACGGTCTAATTTGAATTGTGGGCTGTTCTGTGTGGCCTCATTGAGGGCCCCTGTCCCCACTCTCATGCTCCGGAGACTAAGCATTGATTACTCAGCCACCTACCTTGATTGGCTTTGGCTATCCTCTCAGAGCTCCCTGTTCATCATAAACCCAATTGGTTTTCTGGTCTAGAAGGAGTTGTTTTGCGCTCTAAACTGCTTTGAGAGTATCGTAGATGAGGCTTTCGTAAGAGGAAGGACTTGTGTTTCCGCTCAGTAATGTTCTTTCTGACGGCTGTTCCTCCCACTGATTCCTCATTGCCCTTGCAATCTTGCCAGTCTTTGCTGGCTGCTTGTACACCTATGTTCTGCGCACCGTCAGCGACAGAGTGCGAGAAAAAGTATGTAGTTGAGATCTCTGGGCACAGCCACTCTACTTACAGTGGGCCAGACACCCTATCCAATGCAGGGCACATTCTGGTGCAAAGCAGTGCTGCACCCCCTGGTGTCAATAACATTTATGATATGGCATTTATAACGCGCCTATACACAAGTGTTTCTAGGTGCGACGAGGCAGGGGAGGGGGGAACACGGGGAGACAGACAACGATCCTACTAGGCCAGGTGTCATTCAGATCGCGCAAATGCAAGGGTAGAAGGGAAATGTGCAGGGGGGAAAGGGAGAGGGGAAAGTGCAGTACAGGGTTAATAGCATACAGGATAAATAAGGGCCAGCTAGTGGCAAGTGTGAGGTAAGTGCAGACAAGTGCTGGGAAGGGGGGCTGTAGGGATACAGACACAGTCCCGCACTGCAGGGGGTGCCAGGGAGGCAGTGCAGGGGAGAGTGGCTGGGCCAAGGACCGAGAACGGTGAGTGGCCCAGTTGCAGATTCAGTGCAGTTTCAGTAACTTTAGCAGGGGAGAGGGGGAGAGAAAGCAAAGTTTCTGAGAGGCAGGAAGGCTGTTCCAGAGGGAGGCCCCTGCAGCGGAGAGAGATCTGCCCCCAACTCGTTGTTTGGAGAAGCGGCTGACCCTGAGGGAGTTAGAGGTGGATAAGCAAAGAACTCGGGAAGGGAGATATTTAGGAAGAGAGAGTTGAAGGTATTTTGGCCCAAGGCCCCAGAAGGCCTTGTGGACAATGCAGAGGGTTTTGAACTTGATCCTCGCAGTCACTGGGAGCCAGTGTAGTGATTTCAGTCCTGGAGAGATACGGTCCCTGGGCTTGAGGCCAAGGACAAGTCTGGCAGTCCTGTTCTGGATGAGTTGCAAAGGGCGGAGAGTAGAGGCAGGCAGATTTAGATGGAGGCTGTTATAGTAGTCCAGCTTTGAGAGAACCAGGGCTCTAGAGACAGTGAGCTTCTGGGAGAAGGACAGGAAAGGAAGGATACCTCTGAGGAGGTGTAGCTGGTAGTGTGACTTCTTAGAGACGTCGGATATGTGAGGAGAGAAGGTGAGTGTGGAGTCGAAGATGACCCCGAGGTTTTTTGCCTTGCAGGTAGGAGCAGGAAGAGGGCCAAGAGAGGCCGTCCAGAGAGCTGCAGGGAAGGAGGGATGGGTGTGCCGATGTGTAGAATCTCAATCTTACTGGCATTAAGGCAGAGGTCATTGGCGGCACACCTGTCCTGGATAGCAGAAAGACAGTCGGAGATAAGGGAAGGAGAAGAGGAGGCCGAGGGTAGCCTGAAAATGAGCTGGGTATCATCCGCATAGCGCTGAAAGTTGGGGCAGAGAGCGGCGATGCGGTGGGCGAGAAGTGCCAGATATTGGTTGAAAAGCCAGGGAGAGAGGTTAGATCCCTGGGGGGACACCACAGCACCACAGGTAGAGAAAAAGATGTCAGAAAGGAAAGACCCCAGTTGGACCTGGGAAGGTCGATTGGAGAGGAAAGAGGTCAGCCACGCCAGAGCCTGACCAGTGATACCCATGTTATCACGGAGACGGTTGAGCAGAATGGTATGGTTGACAGTATCAAAGGCAGAAGAGAGATCAAGCAAAATAAGAACATATGGAGTGTTGGAGTCAAGGTTCGAGAGCAGGTCCTCACGGATGTTCCGGAGAGCAGTTTCCGTGCTTCTGGCAGCTCTGAAGCCAGTCTGATGGTCATGAAGACTACCAACAGATTCAGCATGGAGATTAAGCTGGGAGATGGCTAGTTTCTCCAGGAGCTTGCCCAGGAAGGGAGTGATAGAGATTGGGCGATAGTTAAATGGGCAGGAGGGGGTCAGAAGAGGGTTTCTTAAGAAGGGGGTGCACAAGGGAGTGCTTGAGAGGGGATGGGAAGACTCCAGAGGCGAAGGAGTGATTGCAGAAGTCAGCAAGGGCAGGAGCCAAGGAGTCGATGTGGTCCTTAATAGTTTTGGAGGAAGAGGGGTGGCCCTGTTTTGGCGAGTGTTAAGATGGATTTCTGAACTCTGTCCTGGAGGTGCAGAGGTTCAGAAGGCCAGCCTAGTTTCTTGGAACAGGGTAACCTCTGGACAAGCCAGACCAATCAAGGTAGTGATCGCGGCGGTCAAGACTAGGTCTCAAGAGGGGTGAGGGTGACTGAAAGCCTGCAATGAGCACACAAAGCAAGGACACTTACAAATTACTCCAAACCGGTGTTATATTAAAAATATATACACATTTATTACAAGGCCTTTGTAACATTGACCGTAGCGAGAAATCACAATAAAACTCCAGTAAACCAACACATACCAAACCAATACAATATATATATATACAAATACAAACGAGTCTAACGAGTTAGACGCACGAAATGTGTAGACCACCTAGATGGGGAGGAAAACAGACATTGCGAATAATAATTAGACCCAGTCCGCCTTCAGAGGCACCTAACTAAAAGGAAGTCCAAGCCCTACGAAGAGTGGAGCCTTGTGCTCAAAAGTACCTGCACACGCTGGTGCCAATGGGCAAAAAGGGGAGTCTCTTCGAGGGAATCAGGCAGCTTAGTTCGGTGAACAAATGAAGATGAACAGAGCTCTGCGACTCAAGCGCAGCCTCCACTGTGAGCAGAAGCAGAGCGCGAGTACGGAAAAGCATGCTGTTAGACACAGCGGGGAAAAGATATGGGCTCCTGCAGGAGGGCGACCAGTTCCTAGCGATGCTACTCACGGGTCCCCGATGCAAGCAGACCCAGGCTTTTCCGCGTCAGTTTCAGTGCTGGCAGGTTCAGATAGGAGCAGGGGACGTCTCGTCGTTGTGTAGATTCCGCAGCAGCATTAGTTGAGTTGAGGGCCATCCCAAACGCAGTGAACACGCACAGTTTGTTACCACAGCAGGGCAACGGAGCGGCCGTGTGTATTTCAGCCCAATGTACACTACTCACTTCAGAACTGGGAATGCCAAGTGTACGAATCGTGTGAGTGACAAGGACTCGTAATACAACACAACCTGACGGCGGTTACAGAGCAAGGCTCCTGGGTAGGCTGGTCAGTCTGCTGGATGGCCCAGAGACACTTCCGAAGGCTTACGTGCAGGAGATGGTGAAGATGCCGAGAATAGTTGTTCCACTATTCCAAGGGTGGAAGTACCAGTACAGGCCTTCTCGTTCGATCAGAGGTAGAAAGGGTTTCACAAAGCGACAGCAGTGCAGAGGAGCAGTCACCAGTGATTCATCGGTTCAGCCTTGTGGTTGCAGGATACTTGGCTCCTGTATTCCTTTGTTCGTGAGAACTCAGGAGATCGACCTGGTAGTGGCGTTTCCAGCCCCCTCTTATCCATGGTTCCCTTCGCGCCAAAACGGAGGGGACCCAATGGGAGATCCATTCATAAAACACTCACACCATCTGTGGACCTTATCACGGACCACGGGGGTCCCAGGCATTCACACGACCCTAGACTCTCTGGCGCACAGGATGTGTATTGGGACCAGACATCCCAGCCCCCATCCTGGAGGCACACACCAGGCCTGTAGAAGCCCGCTAAAGCATCTGTGTTTCGTGGGAAAGTACATGAAATTAGGAAGGCCCCGGGTCGTCTTGACCTGGGGGAGGTGAAGGGGGCAAGACGGTCAGTGGACAGGACAAAGAGTCTCGTGGTCTGGCCATTTTGGGAGCCAGGCCACCATTTTGGGCTAAGCGCGAGAAATGCGCTTAAAACGCCAAAAGGAGCTCAAAAACACAAACGATCGCTGCCACCAATCCCGTCCGTGATTCACTTGCACCCTTCATTTACAATCCAAAGAGAGTATCTAGGGCCTGTAGAAGACTAGACCCAAGAGAGCAGTAACTTAGCTTACTGTGTCCTCTTGTGCCATGTTGCGCGAAAGCTGCAACATGATAAAGAAACTACGGAAAACGTTTCCCGGTACTGGCATGTCAGTTTCCCCGTAACAATGGAGCGAAAGCCCAGAGGAGTGCGGCAGAAGGCTGCACTTCTCTGGCAAAGTCTAGATCATGGTGAAAACAACAGCAAAAAGTTTAGGGGTTGCCACATGGAAGGAAAATTACCCACAGTTAAGAAATCTTTCCTAACAACGAGACTTTCATAGATCGGACTTGTCTCGAAACCTCATCAGCAGAAAAAAGGGGAGACCTTTCCTGAGACAGTTGCGCTGGAGAGGCATGTCAGATGAGGAATCGTTGGGGACTAGCACCCACCAGAAAGAACATTACCTTGCAGTTATTAATTTGTTCTATTGTATTCCTATCTCTCTCATTGAGTGCTCTGTTGCGTTGTCCTACACACGTCCCGTATCTCCTTACGTCTGCCTCACTGCTCAGTCCATGCTTATGTTGATAGCTTGGCTAGACTAAAGTGTTAAATACCCAGTTCAACAACGGGGGGCCTCTCAGAACCCCCCCCCTTGGACCCCATTCAACTATTCCAGAATAGGACTGCAAGACTTATCCTTGGCCTCAAGCCCAGGTACTGCATGTCTCTAGCCTTAAAATCTCTCCACTGGCTCCCAGTGATTTCAAGGATGTAATTCAAGACCCTGTGCCTCATCCACAAGGCTGTCTGAGGCATAGGACTTCTCTATATCCAGCTCTCCCTCACTAAATTCCTCCCGGCCAGAGTCCTTCGGTCCTCTGGCTCCAACTCTCTAAGTCGAACGTGGTTCCTCCCTCTGGAACGGCCTCCCTGCCTCTTCAAAATTGAGCCGGATCTTGTTAAGTTCCAGAAACTTCTGAAGACTCATTTTCTCATCTTCCTTCCCTCTCCCCCTCCCATGCTAGCTTTCCCTCTGCGACTGGGGCCTGTTCCCTTCAGATTCATACAGGGGTCAGACCATGCTCCTCCTAGTCCTCCCAGCAACCATTGCCAGCACTTGTCCGCGGGCTCCCTTTTCTGGACTTGCCCAAACTGGTCCTCCCTGTCCACCTCACTCATCCTCCCTTCCCCCTCTTCTGCTGGCTCTTGCTGCCTTGGCCCGCCCAGCACATGCCGGCCCCCACCCTTGTGGGCACCACTTCTCCCTCTACCCCTCCCCCACACACTTACCACCTTGTCATGCACTTGCACGGTAGGATTGTCACAATGCCAATATAACAGTTTTTGGTCTACTTTGTTCCCATGTTCCCCCATCCATCTTTGCTTGTGGCGCCTGGAAACACTTGTGTATAGGTGCCATACAAATGTCCAATAGATAATTAAGGGTGGGTCTAAAAATCTATCTCAACACCAGGTTTTCGAGAACCTTCACCATCAGTACTTAACTCTAGGCTGGTGTGTTAATCGAGATACTTTCCCTCTTGGTCTCAGTGGTCGTGAGTTTCTGCAGTGTCCCTTCTTCTGCGTTGTGCCTCGGATTTACATTGACCCAAATCCTGCTGTGCTTCTCATCTTCCTGGGACTGTTGGCTCTTTATCCTGGCACTAGAGATCTGGATGGTCTCCTCTAATAATCACTGGGTTTGGTTTCTCCCTTCTCTGCGCCTGTAGGTGGCGCTCACTTACCTGAATGATCACCATAAATGTGGCTGAGCCTGCTAATCCTGTCCTGTTTATTCCTATGGGGAGCTTTTAAACTCCCAACTCTTGAAGTTACTTGAAAAGAAGCTGGAAGTACATGAACCTTGTTCCTGCCCCTTGGGTCTGTGGCGTTTTGTGCCAAAGAACTGCAATATTAGCATGTAGAATTGATATTCCAAGACACTCCTGTACTGAAAGTATTATTGTGACTGTGTAACTGTGCCATTGTATTTCTAGGCGTGTCATGGTGTTATGAGATGCATTCAATCAGAACTGTTGGTCATCTAATTTTCAGTGCTAAAGTATTAATCTGCTTTTTCTCCCACTAGGTGCTGTATTTCGTGTATAGTGTACATTTGTATAATGTATGGTGCTATGTACTAAAGGTTTAGGGTCCCTATAGTTTGTATGAGATTTTGTTTACTGATGACTGTATGAATAGGTTTTTATTGTCCTTGGATTTCCTTTTCCATCCTTTTGCCTTGTATTTTGCTGCCCACTAGGTAACATGCAACACCTGCAGTTAAGGTATTTTTTACATACTTTGTTTTTACTATGTTATATTAACCCCAAAGTACTTATTTGAACTAATACATATTTTGTGTAATGTATTAAGTGTATATTTTTCAGAATTCTAGAATGTTTCTTTAATGGTAACTGTGGAGATTAACTGTACTTCACTACCAGCCTTCCTTCCTCTCTCCTTGGAGTTGAACCAGACTGCTTAGTCACAGCTACTCCTATAGAGGGGCCTAGACCGCGTTTTGGTTGGGACCCTATTTTGCCATTCGGTTGGAGGGTTTCATATTCCTCAACAGAGCACTTTGGGAACAGCTTCCTTACACCCATGTAAGGATTGTTCTGTCCATCATAAAGCACTATGCCTGTACTGACCGTTTCCTCAGTATTTGCTGTTGGTGAGAGAACGTACCTTATTCAGGAGACAGGCCTTAGCGGTCTGTTCTGATTGGCATAGCTTGACATTCTTCTCTTCCACATCATGGTCCTCATTTGCTGAAGTTCGATCAAGTACTGACTTTTCTCTTTCAGACATCAAGGACATGATGCCCTTCTCACCCCAAGTCTTTACAGCCAACACGATACAGCGCATTGCCTGCCACCCCCCGCAAGGGTTGCCTGAGCCCAGCGTTTGGTGGGAGCGGGAAGGGACGCGAATCGCCCAGCGAGATCCTGCTGACGACCGGGACCTGGTAGTGTACCAGGACGGGAATTACTTGATCTTCAGTCCAATTGAAGAAAAGGACTCTGGCACTTACACCTGTCATGCTTCCAACAAGGCCGGGGAGCGGAAACAGAGCCTCGCCATCACGGTTGCAAGTAAGTTGAGATGCAGCCTGCACAGTGACTTTTGTTAAGAAGGCTGCACTGGCCCATGTGCAGCTTGGGGGTGTGGGGAGGAACTGACCTTTTTGTTAGGTTTGAGGCACCAGAATGTAAAAATGTTCAACAAGTGCATTGAGTCAAGCAAAATATATCCACGTGGAGGCAGACTGTCTAGCTCACTTTGCCCGAATGGCAACTTTGCCGAATTCAGCTGTGGCGCAATTCTTTTGCCTTTTCATTAAAAAATAGTTTAACCACAAACTGGTATATGCTAAAATGGTGTAAGGTATATAATGGGGGAGTGGAAGGAGGGGTTGCGCACTACCCCCACCTCTACAAAATCAGTGAAAAACTATTTGGCGAATTTGCCATTCGGGGTAAAGTCGGCAAGCATTCCTCAAACCGAGGATGACACCGGGTAACATCTGGAAAACCAGTTGTCAGGACATCTTAAAGGGATGCCATATTGTATCATATAGTGGGCTCAAAATTGTAGGTCTTAAAAGATGGGCAATAATCAAACACATATTCAACATCTTTTTAAAGAAAGTTCCTATATAAACCTTTGAGCTAATAATGCTCAGATCCAATAAACCAATAATTTCAAGCACTGGGAGGCATCCATTTTGTGAAATGGATGAGCCTCATGTGCTTGTGTTAACCTCTGTCGTTGTGACACTAATGAAGCAAAAGCCACCTGCTGGTAGCTTTTACTACAGCGGCGGCTTTTGCTTCATTAGTGCCGGAGAGCAGAGAATACAGGCAGGCTGCTAAGTGCTTTTATTTTCATTATCTTTGAAAACCACAGCAATCGTAAATACAGCGTTGGATTTATAAATGCCTTGGTCTTCTTTTTAAGTTTCCTGGGCTCTTCCGTGTAGGTGGAGCCCAGGAAACTTAAAAAGAAAACCACAGCAATTATAAATACAACCGCATTGTGGTCCCCCTCAGTCCGGGGGAGCCTGAGGAGACTCAACGCTGAAGCCACTGCAATCATAAATACAACTCTGTATTTATGTTTGCAGTGGCTTCAACTTTGAGTCTCCAGGGCTCCCCCGCCTCGGGAGACTCAAAACGAAAGTACCGGCATTTATAAATACGATGTATTTATAAATGCTGTGGTCTTCTTTTTAAGTTTCCAGGGCTCCACTGGGAGCCCGGGAAACTTAGAAAGAAAACCACGGCAATTATAAATACAACCGCGTTGTATTTATGATTACAGTGGCTTCCGCTGAGTCTATCCCAGTGGTTTGTAGATCCCCAACTCTTAGTATCAGTCTGTACTAACTCAGGACCTTTGTAGAGTGACCGAGCAGTCGGGCTTATCTTCTTTATTTTTTTTTAACATCTTTATTTATTGGTTTCAAACAAGTCCATATAAAAAAACTATGTAGATGTATACTACAATGTCCACAATTCTTATGTACATACATTAAATCAAACATATCTCCTAAATCATTCATAACCTTGCTTATTGGAGCATTGATGCTCAATATAAAACAGCCCTACAATGAAACCATTTACCCACATTCAAACAAATGGACAAACACACAACTAATACCGACCCAACCACAATGACTATGGATATTAAAAAGTAATATTAATAATTGATCACTCAAATCAACACATTATTCTTTTGACGTCCCATTCCCATATAAGTCTAGAAGCGATTTCCATAAGTTCCAATAAATTTCATTACATCATTAATCCAATCCTCCACGCTTGGTTTTTTTTCCTGGTCTTCCAAACCATCACTATCTATTTTACTGCTATCACTAGGATTTTATGAATCCAGGATCCATACAGACGGGCCTTTAAACGGCGCCCATTATGTTCTAGCAACAAGACCTGTAACGGTCCTCTTGGAAACACAATTGATAAGGCCCTATCCAATCTAACACCTCACACCAAAAGGCAATACTCTGACGCAATACCACAACATTTGTATCAATGTTCCGTTCTCCTTCCCACATGTCACAATCAGTCACTGGAGGGAAGAAAGATCGACACTCTCCCCCCAACCATGGAAGCTGAATGAACTCGACTCTCCCACGTGGTTGGCACAGGCGCCTGATTAGATAACGGTTCACCACGTGGCAGCCAATGGGGGGGGGGTTAGGGAGAGGTTGTGGATAGGGAAGGGAATTCAGGTAATCCTGTAAGAGGATGAGGAACGCCTACAGTGGATGGGATCAGGGAAGCACCAGGAAAAAACCCTACTCTGTTTAACATACAACAAACATTACTTTCACCAGTACTCCTGACATGTGTTTAACTCCAGAATAATACACCTTAATACGTGTACTATACCCTTCGTACATCAAACTCTGACTGAAACACATAAGCAAGCAATATGAACACATAAGGGAAAACTTCCCAGAATGATTAAACAGTACACATGGCCCGTAGGGCAGCGTTAGCAACGTACAACATAAATACACTTCCCTTAGTTTCATTCACTAGTGAAAAGTTATGGTCCATTTGCAATAAGTCCGGAATGACCCAAATAAACACTTTAGAATGTTCGTGTGCCACATGCGTAACCAAGACACTTGGTTTTGTTCCCAACATGTAAAATACAAGAAATGCAGTCGTTACTTATCTTAGATCTGGGGGCCCCTCGGGACCTCCCAGACACAAATGAAAATAGCTGAACAATCACTTCAAGCCGTTTTGCCAATAGTGCCCCGCATTGCCCTCATGAGTACTTGACTGGAGTCTGGGAAACCCAGAGGAATTTCCCAGATGAAGAACTTCAAGCCTTGTATTGCCGGTGACTCAGCGCCCCTCCTGCTTCATGCTGCACAGTGAACGCGTAAACTCCCGAGCGTGCCTTGCCTCAGTAGCACACGAATTCCAACTCCTTGAGACCGAATGCGGCCGTCTGCCTTCCGCCACACAATGAAAAAACAATAAAACACACCTGCCGGTAGCCGTTGCCTGCCTTTAAGCTGCGTTGATTCTTAATGCATTGCAGCTGACAAGGCGCGCACGGGCCAAACTACCCAGAACCACCAATGATGCTGGGAATTGTAGATTTCACATCCAATTCAGCCCATAATGTCTCAATAGGTGTATTTACACACTCCACGCCTTTGCCAGCCCTGATTCCTGACACCACATCCCCAACACAACTCCTCAGTTAATAACCCTATAACCCTAAGGCACACATACGCGCAGGTGTCCAATACAATCGTCCCAAAACCTTCTGATGAATAAGTCATAATTTAAGATCCATTTTACTATCATACCCAACCCACCACACATTTCCAAACTTCATCTTTGATAACGCAACCTAGATCTACTATTTCTATTTTAAATTATTCCATGACTTTAACATTGAATCATTCTGCGGCATAAGTTTTAGATATGTAGATACATTATGTGGCAACAGATGAAATATTGCCCAACCCGCCGGCTCCCTCTCTATTGGTACAGATAACATACGAAGTGCCTGGGTCAAAAGATTTTCTTATTCCTTAAACCTAATTCTCTCTCTTCCGCTTAAGTGAAACAGCCTTTGAAGTTCCTCAAAAGGCAACAAGTGCCCATCTCGCAATAAATCCCCTAGCGATAAGATCCCCTTTGAAATCCAGCTCATCCAATACAAGGTCTTGTTTTCAATTTGCAATGCTCGGTTATGCCAAATCGAGGATTTATGGCTCGAAAACACATTCCCGTTAAAATTAAGTATCCACCATGACATCAAATTTTTGGCCACCTTAGCAGCCGGTATTTTAGCAGATACTTTAAGCAACTTATCCATAGAAAATGTTTTCCAATTGAAACCCTAACAAGGCATCCCTTTCTATTGCCAACCAGAGTGGTTCTCCTTCTCTCTACCGCCACATAGAAGGCTGCTTTCTTCAGGATGAATACCCTGTAATAATTTTCCAAGTTTAGATATCCAAACCCGCCTTCTTTAGTGTCTCGTTGCAAAATGAACTTTTCAATTTTAGGAGCCTTTTTCTCACCCCAGAGAAAATCCTGTAAAACCTGATCAATTTCCCTAATTAACTTCTTTGAGAAACTAAGGGGGATTCATTGCATAATATACAAGATCTTAGGTAGAAGTGACATTTTAATTGTATGAATTTTCACCCAAACCCCTAAATCCAGTCTTGACCATTTTCTAATCTCTCCTTAGTTTGTAATAACTCACTTATATTAAATTGAACCATCTTTCTTATATCTCTAATCAGGAAAATCCCCAAATATTTTACTGACCTCTCAGACCACCTACAATTCCACTCTGCAGAAAGTCTCCCCTACTAACTGCCATCGAGAGTGGGAACACCTCTGTTTTGTCCCAGTTGACTTTATAACCCGAAAACTTTTCCACTGTTTCTAGCACTTCTTTAAGAACCACACTGCCTCTCTCAGGATCTGAGAGCACTACCACCATATTATCAGCGTAAAGAGCACCTTAGCTTCCTTAGTACCAAAGTTCAGGCTATGAATCCTCTGCTCATTCCTTTTCAATGCTACCAAAGGCTCCAAGGCAATGTTGAATAGGAAAGTTGATAAAGGGCATCCCTGTCGTGTTCCTATAGTAACTTTAAACGCTTCTGATAACTCACCATTGACCCAAACACACGTCTTAGCAGAGTCCTGAAGACCACGCACTATCCCTCTAAATCTACTTCCAAATCCCATTTTCACCATTGGAAATTCTAGAAAATCCCTATTTACTCTAGTCAAATGCATTCTCAGCATCCATGAAGACCAAGGCAGCATTGACAGGTTCATTATTGTGTAGGCTTATTATATCCACCAAAATCCTTATGTCCAGATCTTCCCTTCATTAATCCAACTTGAGATTCATGAATTATTTTCCCAATACAACCACCCAATCTATTTGCCAATATTTTGGTGAAAAGTTTGACATCCACATTTGGTCTAGAAATTGGTCTATAATTCTTTTTACTATCCCTCCCTTCTTTCGGTATCATTGTTATCATGGCCTCAGTCATTGTCTGGCACAAGCCTTTCCCTTGCAAAAAAGAGTTAAACAATCTATATAATATTGGGGCCAAGAATGTATCAAATTTTCTATAGAACTCCACGGGTAACCCATCTATACTTGGGGATTTTCCCACATGAAGTTGCCAAATCGCCAACAATACCTCATCAACCTCAATATCTGCCTCACGCACTCTGTCATGGAATTATGGTTTTTTGATAGGAATGTGCTCAAACATGCTCTCCTGATCCTCATCTGATGTTGATTCCCCTTCCGTATATAAAGCTTTTATTAAATGTTTTAAAAGTTGCACAAATCTCTGCATTTTTCCACACCAATTGATCATTCTCATCTTCAATTCCCTGAACAAAGGGCCTCCCATTAATTTCCTTCAATCTATTCACCAATAACCGTCCACTTCTGTCTCCAGTCTCCCAATATTTTTGCCATGAAAAAAATACCCCGTTCTACCATCAAGTTGTTTGCATTTGCCAACTTTTCTCGAACCCGATTCATCTCAGCCCTATCTTTAGCCCTCCCTAGTTGGGCATACATTTATTGTAGTTTTGACAACTCTGCTTTTAATAACGTCAGATCATTTATGGATTTTTTCCAAAGGCGGGAGGTCCAATCAATCATAGGACCCCTATTTGTTGCTTTAAAACTGTCCCTTATAATCCCCTGATCAGCAAATCCTTTGTTTATTTAAAAAAATGGGTTGTATGTGACAGCACATCTATTATCACATACTTTTCCTCTAATATCCCCATCTTTAACCTCCATTTTCTAAAGGATGGAACTACCACATCCATCTGTAGACAGAAATCTCCCTCTCCCTAATATTAACTTTAAGAGTCCTGTCTAACAATGTCTTAGTGATAAATATATAATCCAACCTAGAAAAAGAATTATACACTGGTGGAAAAAAATTAAACTTCTTCTCAGCATGATGCAATTCCCTCCATATGTCAACCAATCCATATCTTTCAAGAAAATAATCAAATCCCCTGCATATATTCACATTGGTATATCTACATGAGCTGATTCTGTCTAGTTTGTAATCACGAACGCAGTTAAAATCACCCCAAGATAATTGTCACGCCATTCATTTCATTCAAAAGTTTTGAAATATCATCAGAGACCCTTACCAGGAGTGCATGGGCCTGTAAATGCAACCTAAGGTTATCAGTTTTATAAATTATATCTGCAAAGATCATACAGGCATCTCCATCCACCTTTCCGGAATAAAATACTTACTACCCTAGAATTGCTAGAGTAACAATTAGTTACATTTTTATTATATCTAGAGTTAAACCATTGCCTAGTTTCAACCACCAAGTGAGTTTCTTGTAAAAAAATTAAACTATCGGCCTCTGTTCTCCATAATTTCGCCATAACCTTTGTCCTTTTCCTAGGACGCTTCAATCTCTTAATGTTCCACGCCATGACAGTCCAATCATTCACACTCATCTTCGCCTACTCCAAGCAAACACTAAAATAGAGTATCATTCCACCCCTCATCTCTAGGCAGCACGACAACTATCTTGAGTATCCTGAATACTAGTGCCCCAGGAACATCGAGACCAGGGAACGCCAAGAATACAATTATATGCAAGGTGCCAATATATACATACAACACGAAGACAAACTACACATCCACAAGCCACAACATTTAAACACACAGCAAATATTAACAAGATGTAACCCTGAAGAGCACCTCCATGTAACAATGATTACAAAATCACTCTATACAATCGACATCCCAGCATAGCCTCTTCAAGGCTCTACCTGCCATATTTACTAAATATACATTTAATTTCTTAATCCCTCAATCCCTCCAATGTAAAAATTCAGTATAAGACCAACTACAAATATTGTAGGTAATTGTTAGAAAAAGGAGGATCCAATTAAGACTATTCAAACCTCTTCTAATTTTTCAGACTAATACATTCCTAACAACCTATCCTTTATAACATTAGCATGTCAGCAGTTATCATCCTGCTTAGTAGTCAACTGTTCACAAACATCCATTGAACCCAAGCAATTATTGGACCCATGTATTTTGGTGTGGACATACAAATCCCAATCTGACCACAATGTTCAACTCAGAACATATCAAACCCCTCTCAATTGTAACCCATATCTAACACGTACAATAAGTATTCAGTGCAGTGCACAGTATCGTTTCCCCATAGTTATCAGCAACAAAATAGCCACACATCAAAATTATCCATAAAAATCCAGGTAACTTGTAAATTGTAACCCCCACTAATCTTCCTCCATAACATACGACAAATGTAAGTGGTAGACTCTAGTATGAAACCCATCGGATCCAAAGTGCCACAAAATGAAATGAATTCCAATAAGGGCCTCCATAGCCTATTTCCAACTGGAGGCCTGTAGAAGTATGTGTCCTCAAATGAATTATCAGAGAAATGGATTGACACTTCAAACACTCATCTTAATTAGCACATAGGATTCCACACTTAACTTCTATACAGGTTATCTATATAGTCCTACTTTGGGAATAACATATCCATTTATATGCTTTGATTTGCCCATGCCTGATCATGTCAGCCATTCCGTTACCACTTCATGAGTAAGTATATGAACACAACCCATCAGTAGACCCTGACTGGTCTGCGCATTGTAAATGATATCACTGTTCCATTAAATGTTTGCATGAGGCATTCTCAAATAAAAATACATACATGCAGTTCCAATACAATACCATACTCTTAGTAGGCTCCCACATCCCCTCAAATATTGGTTCATGTTACTTTTTAGAGGAATTCCCTGACACATATTATTATTGATCCTTTAAAAATGTAACACTAAAACACAACCCAAACTTTGGGGCCAGTGTTGTGCAATTCATGCATTCAAAGCACTCAGCAAAGCATCAGTCAGATTAAAACTAATAGCAAGTAACCCAAATAACACAGAGCATCCAGATGCAGTGCCGTGATTCCTAAAGTGATTGTCATGCACTGATGGTCAAGAATTGCGCCAGGTGCGCAGCCATTCTGTGGGTTGTGCGTTTATATTTCATATTGCTGTGTGTATACCAGGGAGGGCAAGATCCCATTTTTAGTATGTGAAACTATTTATGCGTTGTTTGTCATGAATAATCATATTTGTCTGCATAACCCAATTGAGTATGCATGCTACACTATACTACTATGTCATCTCTTTTGTATACCTGTGCGCTTTAAATTCATGTTATGCACATCCCGCTCTCAACGTGCAATTAGTATCTAGTCCCGTTAAGTTTAGATTCATGGGTGTCACATACCAGGATTCATATTAATGATGAAGACTTAGTATTTCAATAAACTCACCAATCGTGCATATCGCTAATGGTGCCGGGTCACACCTTGGGTTCCCAGCTAGTACAGAAGCCAGTACCCAATAGAATGGTTGTCAGACAAGTATCCAGCAGCTGAGTAAGACCCAAAAACGAGAAGAGTCATAAGCGACCCCGCCGATGCCCATCAAATCACCCCACCAGCCCCATCCATGCACCGGACCCAACATTCCAGCACCCCACTCTGGACTGCTGACAGGGGGCACAGATCATTGCTTCCACCGCCCGCACCAAGTTACACTATCTTTTAGCTTTCACATCAAGGTCAATAGTTACAGTTCCTCATCGCCGATTCCTCCCTCTTCAGGGTGTCGGTTCAAGCTCCAGCAGCGCCACCGTTCTTCCCGAGTGATCGCGCAATGACTATTACGGTGTTCCATACACGGAAGCACAATCCAAAATTCACGTAATCCACGCTGTTCTAGGTTCTTTCCTCTAGTTCCAGCAATACTACGTATTGCAATATCCGGTGCACCTTTCAAATCAAAACACCAACAGGCGCGTATTGTTCAAACCAAATGCAAACATAGTAAATGAGCAAACCAGTAGTATTCAAGCAATATAGATATTTTAAAAAATGAACTCAAACACATCTAAAGTAAGTTACAAACTAAATATGGGCTGGTACATCTATCTTTTTTTTCTTTGAAATTAATCCTGAGCTTTCAACAGGGGCCTCTTCCATAGGCTGGTGATCCAAATCTGTGAGGAATGCTTCTGTGGAAGAGTGCATTGTTCCATCAAGCACCACCCTTAAAATTGCTGGGTAGATCATAAAATATTTTAAGTGCTTCCCCTTTGCTTTTTCCTTCGCTGTTGTAAAAGCTCTCCTTCTTTCCAGCACATCACGGCTTAAGTCTCCAAAGATCATGATTTTATGAGATCCCCAAAGCAAGTCTCCTTTCTCCCTTGCCTTCGTTAGCACCAACTCTTGCACTGGAAACCCCAAAAATGTTATGATGAAATGTCGAGGTCTTTGTCCAGGTGCTGGTCAAGGGCCCAAGGACCTGTGGGCCCTCTCATTTTCCATAGGGGTCTTAGGGTCAAGACCAAGCAGCTTAAACAAAGCTCCCGGATATTTCTCCTGGAGAAATTCTCCTGCTCAGAGCATTTGAGGGTCAGTTTTTAACCTGAGCTATTAGATCTCTTATCTGGATAGCCGTCTTCTGGGAATCATCCCTCATCACTGTTAAATGACCTTCCATGTTCGCAAATTTCCAGACAGCTCATTGTATCTGTCTTCAGAAGGCACAAAGGATGCTTTAATGTCAGCTATGTCTGTAGTTACTTTGATCATCAGTTCCATCAGCTTATCATCTCTCCTCTGAGTGGATCTCTTCCACCTTCTGCCTCTTAGATGGTTCTGAATTTCCTGAATTTTCCTCAGCCATTATAGTGAATGCAGGGAGATGAAGGCAGGTACGGGAGCTCAGCCTTCAGGCAGCCATCTCCTTGAGCTGTAGGTTCTAGAATTAGTCAGGCTTATCTTAAGAGGAAGATGTGAGCTGTAGGTAAGTACACTGATGGACATGCACAGCAAAGAAGCACTCACACTTATCATAAAAATGTACTTTGATAGAACTTATATTTACAGCAGAATAATTTTAAGTACTTTAGACGTTTATACTAGAACTCTTAGGAATCCTTGATAATACACTTCAAAGAGCACTTTCACTTTTGTGTTTGTTCGCAGTTACATTTGTAGAAACATTAGAAAGGGAAAAGAAAATGTTATTTTATTATCGGTTATTGAACACTCATGCGGTTTTCAGCGGTTTATACAGTAATATATTTACTCTGCAAATATATATAGGAAAGTCACTTGAAGGGAGGTAAATGACTAGTCAAGGTTCTAGATGGGGGTATCTTCACATAGTAAGTCCTTTAAAGCCCAAAACGCAATAATAGCTAAAGGCAGTTCAGAGAGGGCTTGAAGTCTCGATAGGTAGCGAATTATGTAGAATTCCTGTGGATTTCTTCCAGTGTCTATAGTTATTGACACAGCAAGTTAACTAACAAGGAAGGCCTTAAAACGGACTTGAGGAAAGGACACAAGCAGCGGCTTAGTTCGGAGGTAAGAGGGGATTGCCCTGGTCACCTCTAGGTGCACTCCAACACTCTGGAGCGACTTCTTGGAATCGGGTAACGATTCCTTTTTCCCCACAGTACCTTAGGTTTGAAGAAAACGCTTGTGGTGGGTGCTCTGCGATGTTGCAGCTCTGGACCCGACCTCTGGATTCCTTGGTCTGATGACTGAAGGCAGGACAATGGAAGGGATCTCTTAGCAGCAGTCTCAAAGGAGGACCTGTAGTACGACTTTCAGCAACTTCCTGGTTCACTCTGAGGTTTTGGTGCCATTTCTGCAGCACCAACTAAGGACACAGATTGCCCGGTCAATATCCTTTGCTTCCTGCAATCCTTCGCTTCCTGCAATCCAACGCTCTGATGAAGGGGGTCTGGGTGAGTTGGATCGGATCTCTGAAGTGTCCTTACGGGTTCAGCAAAGATTTGGATGGATTCAGCTTTTCCACGACTATGCACTTGTAATGGGCAGCAGGTCTCCTGGTATTGGGGTTCTGCGGCTCTGGAAATACTAGGACCTCGGTAGATGGCTTGTTTCAAAGTTCGTCTTGTGACTGGTTGCTCCCACCAGCCAAATGGAAGGAGTCCTCTACAGAGCTCCTCTGCACAGAAAACGGGGTCAGCGCAGCAGTGGTCGCTTTCAGTGTTTCTAAGTCTGCAGACGTCTCTGGTCTTCATGTACTCCAGAAGAAACCCCTTTTATACAGTTCCAGCACGCACTTCTCTGCAATCTCTCTCAGCATTTTACAGACGGGTGCGTTTTGCTGTCCAATAAGGACAGTCCCGACTCCCTGTGGGAGCTGGACCTATTCAGGCACTCTGACAAAGGACAGGGTGGTGGAAAACTCCTCCCCTACTTCCTGTCTGCCCAGACACTCTGGAGCCTAGGAGGGGATACCAAGGGTTCCCGCCAAAGGCAAAACGCACACAGGACTCCCCCTCCCAGAATGGTAGAAGAGCTGACAAAGAACAACCACACTACTAATGGTGAAAATAGGAGGGTCCCAAGTTGGTGCTCGCCACCGAGGCTATGGACATGGCCTGCGGTACCAAAAAATACACAATAGTTGGTAGATCACGTCCACTGCCACCAGCCATAACAAGGTGATTGTCTGTGACTAAAATATCACAGGAGCAGAGAGAAGGGATACTAGGTAAACCCTTTGGCACACAACACCTCCAGTGAAATGACAATCTAACATTTTGGGAGAGATACTAAGTATCTCTCTATCCCTAAGATAGAGATATCAATAAATAATCTTAAATGAGGCCCTTGAGGGTCCCCAGCAACACTGCCCATAAGGAGCTGTGTGCTGCAGTTGAAGAAGAGAGATGCCTTCTAAGAGCTATGGAGTAGACCACCTCCATAGTACAGGTAGAACACAAAGTATAGAGTGCCAAAAGACACAGCCTGAATGAATGAATGAATGAATGAATGAATGAATGAATGGAAAAAGGCAGCACTTGTTTAGTATTTAAAGAAAAAAAACTTCAGAAGTCCAGCAGAAAGTGCAGGGGGACTCACTAGGAGAGGGGATGAAGCATAACAATGATGCATCACCCTAACACTCCCCTTTGTGGAGATTGACTGTCATGATCTTTTTGTTCTTCACAGCAATCCCTAAATGGCTGGAAATGCCCAAGGACAGCTCTCTGGAGGAAAGCAAGCCCGGCTATCTGCACTGCCTCACCAAGGCCTCCTTGAAGCCCAGGATCTCTTGGTATCGCAATGGCAATCCCATTTCTGAAGTGAGTACCTAGAAATGCGAAGGTCTTCCCTGCATACAATTTGTAAATGTTCTTCAACTTAACTGTGCTTTATTCCATTGTACTATTGGACCTTTGTTGCTCAGAGACCCTTTACGAATTAATGTATGGTTTGCTTCCTCCTTAAATGGTTTAACCGGCTGCTGGGTTTGTTGTGGACTATTGCCCTAGGGTGAGAATGTTGGTGATTTTTGCTACAGAGTGTAAAATGATTTTGGAAAATCGCCTTATGTACTTGCAGTTTCCTTATGGACTGGCTAACAGCAGAGCGACTGTCTGGCGGTGGGCTTTGTTTTCAAACTACCAAGGGATCTATAAAAGCTGATGTGTAGACTGAGGACTGATTCAAGCTCTTTCTCTCACAGGATTCCCGTTTTGAAATCTATGAGAACGGGACACTACGCATCAACAATGTGGAGGTTTACGATGGAACGGTCTACAAGTGTGTGAGCAGCACGATTGCTGGGAGCATTGAAGCACAGGCCCGGGTGCATGTACTCGGTATGTGAAAATATCATGATTTTGCACATCTATGGACATTTGGAGCTTTGAGTGCTGCACTGACTAGTAGGGAGAGCAAGGATGACTCTGTTGCAGTGTGCGAAGTGTTTATCATGCTTATGGATTTCTTAATGTGCACTCTAATGTTGTCACACATGTGATGTCGTGTGCTAAAGACTAGAATCCTACCATACCCTGGTTCGGAATTGTATGCCTCTACCCTCAAAAGGAAGCGTGGTGGGGTAGGGTGAGGTCCTTGTCTGAGCTTGTGAAAAGGTATCAATCGATGGCTATTGATTGTATGTGATGGTTATTTTTGAGCTATGCTTATGATATTAATTAAAAGTACCCGGTAACTGTAACCTGCATCCTGTTCCTTTCAGAAAAGCTTAAGTTCACTCCCCCTCCTCAGCCCCTGCAGTGTATGGAGTTTGATAAAGAAGTGACTGTCGTCTGCTCTGCTACTGGTCGTGAAAAGCCGACAATTAAGTGGATAAAAGCAGGTCAGTATCTTTTTGACTTAAATACCCACTACTTCTGTCACTGGGTTGTTCCATTCCATCGCAGTGTAGGGTGCCCAACATGTAGGCTAAAATACCCTTCTGTTGTGCTGAGGTCCGTTATGAGGATTTTGGTACAGCCTATGAATAGGGAAAACAAAGACCACCTTAATACCGTAGGTGGCAGGCTTCTCATGTGATGATTCTCTCCCAGTGGTAAAAGCTGCCAAGGGCTTCACACTCGGGAGGATAGCTGGCCGGTAATAAGATGCAGTGCAACGTACTGTTAGGAGGGTTTTTCAGAACTACTAGTATTGCAGGGTCCTTGGAAGCCACCTTTAGACGGGACAAGGTTAAACTCCATCTTACCAAACTTACCTGTTAACTAGGCCGAGCAGTAAGGCTATGACATACGGCAGAATAGACTTGTTGTAAGGCACAGTTGATCAATACCTTGACTGATGAGCAATGGCTTGTCGACACAAGTAAATACCTACTTATTTAAACCATATGGTTTGAAATACAAATCTTTAAGAAAAATGCTATCTTACTATGTATGCTAAATATCCGATAATTCACATTATTTCATAAAATACTCCACACATTTACTAACAATAAGGCTTATAATGATCAGCATTTGCCCCTGTAATAATCCAAACCAGAAGCGTTCATCAGTTGGGCAATTTCATGAACAAAACAAGAGGATTAAAGGTCTACTCTCAGGACACAGATGTTTCAAAGCATCTACTGTGACAGTTGACAGGCACTCTGCAATGTCTGTCTCGTTATACCCCCGCACCTAAAGTCTTGCGAAATTTCATAATGTGTTCCCTTCCCTGGTGTTCAATTTCGTGTTACAAAGTACAAACCTTAGGTATTGTCTTTAGTGATCCGCTTACGTGAAACCTCTGCTGCTTCCTCTGCTGCTTACCATGCAAAACTCCTCAACGCAATCAGACCTTATCTGTCAAAAGACACATGCACTAACATAGCCAGGGCCATAACTGGCTCACGGCTGGATTACTGCAATGTTCTTTTCCTAGGGACCTCCAACAAAAACCTTGAGAAGCTTCAAGTAATACAGAACAGTGCCCTGCGGGCTGCACAAGGCATTGCCAAGTGAGAGCACATCACCGCTGCTAGAAAAGCTTCCCACTGGCTCCCCATAAAGGAAAGGATCTTATTCAAAGCGCTAAGCATCACCCACAAATGCATCCATCTCACCGCCCCAGTGTACCTATCCCAGAGGATCCACCCGGTCTCCTCCACAAGACCCACTAGGTCACCCTATGCCAACATGCTCTCAGTACCCAGGGTAAATAGAGCCAGAGCAGGGGGCTCCAGCTTCCCGTACCTCGCTGCCTTACACTGGAACACCCTTCCTGCCTTCCTGCCTCCCTGCGCTCTGAACCCTCACTGACTGCTTGTCGTAAAGCCATGAAAACTACCCTGTTCACCTAACCAACACCATACGACCAAGTCCTCATGAATATCATGTATGGTGTATTATGTTGTATGATACCGCCGATATCTGATCACAGGTCACCGCCTCACTGTAACCCAAGGCGCAACTGTACCCATTGTAACTAAGTCTCCTTACAAGTAACAGCCCTTAATGCCCCTGGGCTGCCTGTGCGCTACATAAATGTAATAAATAAATAAACCATCCGGCTGTGACACCAATCATAACACTGATTACGTTCAGAAGCTTTAATAGATGCCGATAACTGGTGAGGTTCCGTCAATGTCTGCTCTATTTAAATCATACAGCAGTAATGTGGAAAAAGAAATTCCATAATTTTACTAATGTAGCTGTTATAAATATAAGTATTTATAGAAAGAAGGGAGGTGTGTTGTATCGAAGTCTTACCTGGATGAATGGAGGGTGTCCGTCACATAGAGTAGTATAATGTCCACCCCAGAGTTCTAGCAGGGTCACTTGGAAAGATGTGGCCTCGGTGGTGGGCACCAGTGGGTCCAGCTCCACTGTAACTTACTGGCTGAAACTTGAGAAGATATATATATTAAACCTACTTACATGGCCACTTACCTGAAGCGTCTATGAACATTGCTTTCTAACCATAAATAAAGAAACTAGGCCAAATTCTGTTCTAGACGCTGCACACAGCATGGATTGCTTTAGCTTCAAAAGGGACTTACAAATGGCGCCTTGCAATTTTTCCAACCGTTCCCAAATGTATTTGAGTTTTAAGTTCAATGTGTCACAGACAATTCATGGAAACCAGAGAACCGTTCAAGGGTTTTTTTTTTTTTCTTAACCGATTGCTATATGCGAATTGTTTAATCTGAATTTGAGCAGGTTTTTGTTCAATGCACGGATTGCTAAATGTATTGTACCAGGCTGAAAAAAGCAGGGAGGGGGTGAGTGGCTGGGAATACACTCGTGGGCACCCTGTTCCCGCCTTGCATGGGCTTTCTCTCCCTAGCCCAGGTGTCCCTAAATGCCAGGCTTCCCCACTGGTGATCAGTGACACATACCATCTAAGGCTAGCCTGGGTGAAGTACCTAGAGGCCAAATTCCTAATCGGTCTAGCTCCCCCCAGGGTATTTCTAATTGTGCCTATCCCCATTGTGTCTAGCTCCCCCAGAGTTTCTAATTGTACCTATTCCCAGTGTGCATCAGAGGTGTTGACTTATTTGTGCCAATTGAAGACACCCTGGTCCTTCCTCACACTCGCATGCTACCCTCTTATTTATCTGGACCTTACTTGCCTCTCCCTGTTATCTCACTCCTCACTGGACCTCTTGTCTCACCTCTGTGCAGATGGATTCCCATAATCTGGCCTGTTGGACAGAGTTTAGGAGGCCACCCTAGTTATGGTCAACAGGGAGCGCAGAGTTTAGCCAAAACCCAATCAAGGTAAGAGTGGAGAGCAGTCAAGGCTATTCTCAGGAGTGGTGTGTGAGTGGGGTTAGGGGCCCTCAGACCACACAAAATTAGCACACAGTAATTCAATTTAGACAGTCAATTTTAAAAATACAGTTAATTATTTAGGCCTTTAGAACCCACTGAAAATTGAATCTAGCAGGTAGTACTATCGCACAATACACTAATAAAAATATATACAATCACCATTGAATTCAGTTAATGGACATCAGCAAATAAACTTTCGAAGTCCAGGCCCTAAGATGAATGGGGCCTTATGCCCAAAAGTCAGAGGTTACAACACAAGTTCTCTCACAGGCACGACTTCTCTATAAAAGGATGCAGGGGGCTCTTGGTGTTTATTAGTTTCAAACTAATAAAGTACAATAACCACGTACCCAAGGACAGGTAAGTTCTCTCCTTTCTTCCAGACCCAAAACTAACCCAGGCACAGGATACCAGACCCAGGTTCGAAGACCAAAAGTGAGCAGAGGGGAGATACGAGTCAAAGGGACTTGTTCACAATGTTATCCTATGGAGGATAGTGGGGAGGGGGGAGAACAAGCACACTGATGCTTGCTTACTCCCAAGACTCAGATTTTCCCAGATGTCATCATGCATCATCCAAGTGTCGCAGGGAGCTCAATCTTACACCCTTTGTTCCTCTGAGAGGTGCCCAGGAGTTGCAGGTTTGAGAATTCTTCAGTCTGGTGAAGATGCAGGTTGCAACCCCCGTCAGCAAAGAAATGCAGAATCCAACAATGTAGGCTTCCTTAGGACACTTCACAGGATGGAGGAAGATGAGTTCCAGCTATGATCACCATTTGCAGGCGACAACAGGAGAACTTCCAGTCGCTGTGACAGTATCTTCCGGATAGGTTCCCTTTAAAATAGGAAGCAGGAATATGGGCTGAAGGGGACTTGTAGCACAAGCTGGCAACCACTGAAGTTATGTAGCTTTAACGTGGAATGGCAACAGTTTGGCGAGGAAGCCTATGAAATAGCTGATCAGTCCACCAGGCATTCCAGGAGCACTTCCGAAGGCTCTGAAGGGCTGCCTCCTTGTTCAGGCAGAGGAGCAGGGCTTCACTGGGCCAGACACGACAGGATGCTGGGCCTCTTCAGGAGTCGTTTTTGAGCAATCAGCAATCTGCGCTCCTTCAAGGGATTCTTGGCTCCAAAGTAAATCTGAAGAAATGCTGCAAGAGTACTCCTCTGATCTAGAATCTGAGCAAGAAGCAAGTTCAAGCCCATCGAGAGTAAGGAACTACACCATTCAAACAGCCAATAGTTGTCCAATCGGGGACAACTACTGGTTTCACATCTTCCCCAGTAGCAGACTCTGTCAGTCTGGTTCAAATTCTCTACGGTCTTCCGTCTGAAGGGAAATATATTTAGAGAAGAAATGTCTACACAGTCATTCTGTAATAATGACCACCATGTACACAGATAACAAGAGCAAGTGCACCATGTGTTTATTTTCACAGCCCTGGTAGATAAGATATAGTGTCCCTTGCCACCAGCGCCCATCACATGATGACCTATATAAAGGAGAGGAAAGGCATAATATACGTGTCAGTCCGTCATTTTTATTATTAGACAGATGCCTGGCCTTAAGCTGAACTGTGCTTCAGGAGAACCTATGAGTCACCCTGCTATGTGACATTGTTATCTAGAAGAAAGATACCCTGCCTTATGGTTACTGTGCTTTGGAGAGACTCCCTGCTTTAACAGCTGCTGGCAGCAAAACTCTGCAGTGAGTCTGAGTCATTGTTCCGTCTATGGTCGTAGCAGGTTTCTGAAAAAAAATACCCTTTTCAAAGTTCAAGTATTGTTCAGGCTTATGTGAGCGAATACCAAAAATGCTAACCCTAACACCAGTGATGTGGACTGGGACTAGCCACTCCCTGCCCTCTTCCTGGGCCACACACACACAGGCAAGAAAACAGTGCTCCTGGGCAATCGCATGACCTTCTTGAACTGAAAGGGCATGAAGGTGGCCAAACTACAGTATAGCCAAAGATGCGAAAATCTCATGGCATGGCCATTTTAAGGCACTAGCGACGTTCAAAAGCCATATGCGAAAAAAAACACAAAAGTGCACACCATTAATAATGCAAAATGGTAAACATGGAACTGCTGCCACCAGCTTATCTTGAGGCACACACAAAAGTAACCAGAAATCCCAAGTGTAACAAAGAGGCAAATAAAAAAATATCCCCATTGCACTGCATTGTAAGATACTGTGTGCAATTAAAAAAAAATACAGGAATACAAAAGAGAAACAAAGTTTCCAAGTACTGTTAGTCTGATGGACTCATCCGTTTCCCCAGAACATGTGAGCACAAAGGCAAGAGAAGTGAGATTCTCCAGCATTGGGTCTGGCATGGATTCACATGCTCATGAATATTCCCCGTCGTCAGGCTGGGAATCCTCTGTAAAGAAAAAATCAGTTTGTTTCATTTCTGAACTGTCTTTCTCCTAATAACCAATCACTGGTCTGTGGGTCATACTGCTCCCAGCCAATGACTGCCCTCTACCTAAGCCCCTCCTCTGGCAGCCATCTTCAGATTTTTACCGCACGTTCAAGTGTTGGGTGTCCTCGTGCTATAGCTCTCGAGCCTTTGCTGCATTTTGCTATTTTTCAAAGAGTTGAACCTCATTTTTTCGGTCAATCGAGCCTCAAGGTCCACCGTTTCTACTTCCAATCAACAGGGACCCCTGTCGGAATTTTCTACGCCCCTCAAGGGCGAAGTTTTCCAAGAGTTCCGATTCTTGGAGGATTCCGGAAGATCTTTGAGGCCTACTCCGCATGGACATGGCCCAGGAAACACGACGCCCGGATCCAAGCTGTTCAGGAGTTGCCCTGGATGCGGATTACAGAATGTCTTCGAGGATGAGCATTCTCGATGCCTCTACTGCCTTCACGAAGACAAAACGCACGTGGAGAAGGACTGTGCGTTTTGCAAGAACATGTCGGAACGGACTATGAAGGAGCGTCGTATCCGACTCACCAACTAGCTGGAAGGGAAGAGCCCAGCAGCAGGTGAGAAGTCTGAGCGGTCTTCTAAGACCTTTGAGGGCACCGCCAAGCAGGGCACATTATCAGCGATGCCATCAACCACGAGCCAACGCTCTGGCTCGGAAGAGGAAATCGGAGAACCCAGATAAGCTTCGGGAAAAGTCCCGGTCGATCCTGACGGAGACAGCCGAGGGGGAGCGAGGCAGTGACCCTCTCCCCACCCCCCCCCCAGGTGAAGGCCTCAGGCATGCCCAAGGTCACAAAGGCCCTGATTCACCCGGCTAAGGCATTGATCGAGGGAGTCGTGGCGGGCCTGGTGAAGCCTGCAGAGGCTACCCCAGTGGAGGCGACCTCGGGGCCTGGAGGTTCCCTGCCGCCTCGGAGGGAATCCTCTTTTCAGCCCATTGATGAGACCCCTGTGAAACCCCGGGCGGAAAAAGAAGGGAGGCCCGGTGGGCATTACAGACACAGATAGCAACTCTGAAGAGGAGCTGGCTGGCGTCGCAAAGATCTTGAACAAGAAGTTCGAGGAGGTCCGGTCCTACGTGAAGTATCCCGATGAAGCGGACAAAGAAAGCGACAGCGGTGCCGACGAGGAGCCACGAGCCGTGGAGTGGATAGAGAATTCCTACTCCCCGACCAGCTCTCCCATCACAGCCGGTGCCTATCCCACAGGACAACTCAGGAGATATCTTGATGGCGATTCAGGCCTTGTGTATAGAGATAAGGACAAGGTTGCCCTTACCACCCAGCAGACGATCCAGTGGAGCCTGGACGATCGGGAAGCCCTCCAAGCAAGCAGAGGAGAATTCAATCCCCCCTCCCCCTCCATTCCAGCCTTCACAGCCTTCATCGCCTTCCCCTGTTCTGAGGGATGAGACGAGAACGGGGACGGCAACAACGGGGACGGATGACTACGGTGGTGACAGAATGGACCTTCCAATACCACCAGCTCGGGCCGCCCCACCCGACGAAATTGACTCCTTCCATGCCATGATCACCAGGGCATCCGAGCTCTTCCAGCTCTGCCACGTAGAACAGAAGAAGGTTTTGTCTACGAACGGCGTGAGGCCAAGAGGAAGACGGTCCTCTCAGTTCCATTACTGGACGACAACTGGGACGAGGGGCTGACGCTCCTGAAGAACCCGTCCACGGCTCCTGCTAAGAGGGACTGGTACGAGAAGAAGTACCGGGTCTCTGACTCGGCCCCCATGTGCCTTAGGGCACAGCCGTCCCCGGATTCGGTTGTCTCTGCGGCGGCCATGAAGAAAGCAGCGGGGGCGACGGCTTCAATTTCGGCTTCCCCGCCGGACGGCGAAGGGAAGAAACTGGACACCATGGGACGGCGGGTCATCTCGTCTGCGGCGACGACTATTAAAGCGGCCAACGTCCTCGCGATTGTGGCACGCTACGACAGGGAGCTGTGGTTTAAGATCGCTCCCCTGCTGGACTTCCTCCCGGACGACAAGAGGGCTGAGGCCCTGGAGATCCTACAGGAAGGCGAGGTGGCTTCAGACCACGCCATTACGGTGGCCAGGACACTGCTGTGACCGGTTTTTGACAGATGGGCAGCGGCATTTGCCTTCGTCGGCGCAACCGATTTCTGCCAGGACGTTCAGACCAGGGTTCTGGACATGCCCTTCGACGGGAACAACCTGTTCGGCAAGACAGTGGACGAGTCACTGCAGACCATCAAGGCGGATACGGAGAGGGTCCGGGCCTTGGGTGTTCTTAAACAGCGACGGCCGTCCCTTCGGAACTCCGGAGGCAAGCAAGGTGCCTCCAAAGGATTAGTCGGCAGCTCCTCGTACCGCCAGGCGACATGCTCCTCGTCGCAGGAAGCCTACAGAGGGCGCGGCAAGACAGGAGGATCTCGTCGTCGCCAAGGTGGCAAGGCCGTGGCCAAGCAGGACTGAACTGGCCGTAGCGTCGGGCCCCGACCTGAGCACCCTGGTGGGAGGCCGGCTGGCGAAATTCATCAGCGTGTGGGAGTCCATCACCACCGACCGTTGGGTGCTGGATGCCTTGGCCCGTGGGCACACTCTGGAATTTCTAAAGGTGTCCGCGTGTGGCCAGGAAGGAAAACCACGTCCCTCAACTGCTACTAGAGGTACGGGTGATGCTAAAAAAAAGAGGAGCCATCAAACTCGTCCCAAAGAGGCTCTGGGGCTCCGGAGTGTACTCGCGATACTTCCTCGTAAGGGATAAGACCGGCGGTTGGTGACCTATCCTGGACCTTTGTTGTCTAAACAAGTACATTAAGTCCCAGAAGTTCCGGATGGTCACCCTCCAGCACGTGCTGGGACAGCTGGAGGAAGGCGACTTCCTATCGTCACTGGACTTGGCGGATGCCTACTTTCACATCCCCATTCTAAAAGGACATCGAAAGTTCCTGCGTTTTGTGGTCCAAGGACGGCACTACCAGTTCAAGGCCCTTCCCTTCGGATTGAAGTCGGCGCCCAGGGTGTTAAAAGTGCCTAGCGCCAGTAGCGGCGCGGCTGCGCCTACAAGGGATTCACGTCTACCCTTACCTGGATGATTAGCTCATCCGAGCAAGGTCAAGAGAATTCGCCATCGTCCACACAGCGAAGACCGTTCAACTGCTCACGGATCTGGGATTCTCGATCAACTTCGCAAAATCCCACTTGGTACCGTTGCAAGTCGGCCCTGTTCCTGGGAGCCAGGCTCGACAGTGGTGCGATTGGCTTCTCCGTCGGAGGAAAGAATGAAGGCCATCCTGGGCAAGGTGCAACGGCTGTCGACCTTGGCCGTAGCCAGGGTGAGGTTCATGAAGTCCCTGCTTGGCATGATGTCCTCGTGCATCTACCTCGTGCGCCTGTGCAGGCTTCGGATGAGTCCACTGCAGGAGTTCCTCGAAGCCTGTTGGATGCAGGCAGCTTCGAAGACAGGATCTCACTCAACGAGAACTTCTGCCAAGCGATCCGATGGTGGGGCACCTGCACGCATCTAGCGGCGGGTATGGACTTCCAGACCCCGGCACATCAGGAAACTGTGACAACGGACGCCTCCCTGAAGGGATGGGGAGTGCACACCAGAGATCTCCACGCAAGTGGCCTTTGGCTCCCGGAGGAGAGGTCGCTACACATCAATGTCCTGGAGCTCCGAGCCGTGTTCTGGGCCCTCCGGTCGTTCCTTCCGTCCCTCAAGGGCGAGGTGATCAGGATCTTCACCGACAACACCACCACGATGTTCTACATCCAGAAGCAGGGTGGCACCAGATCCCCAGCCCTATCCATGGAAGCCCAGGGGATGTTACCCTTCCATCTGGCAGGAATAAAGAAAACCATCAGCGACTCGCTCAGCAGGGAGCTACGCTCATGCCACGATTGGGAACTGCGGCAGGATCAAATGGATCTCCTGTTCGATGATGGGGCAATCCCCAGATCGACCTGTTTGCGGCGGCGATGAACGCCAAGTGCTGGAGGTTCGCCAGCAGGTTTCCCCAGCCGGGGAGCATGGACAATGCCTTCTCATTCCCCTGGGACGGCCTGTTCCTGTATGCTTCCCACCGTTGCCATTACTGCTGCGACCCATCAATCAATTCATATGGTCCTTGTGCAGGATGATCCTCGTCGCACCGGCGTGGCCGAGGCAGACGTCCCCCCAGTCAAACTGCCGACTGACACGGATCTTCTCGCCTGAGAAGGAGGCTCCATCCTCCACCACAACCCGGGGTCGCTGAACTTGCAGTCCTGGCTCCTGCAGCACTAGAGTTTGGAGGGTACGATATCCCGGCAGACTGCAAGGAGGTGCTTGCAAGGGGCAGGGCGTCCTCGACCCTCAAGTGCTATGGACACAAGGTTCTCTGTCTGGTGCCGTGCACAGATCAACCCTCTGCGGATTACGGCCCCTCAAGTGCTGCCGTATTTACTGTCTCTGGCCAAGGCGGTGCTAGCTCATACCTCCATCCAAATCCATCTAGCAGCGATTTCTCGCTACACCCTAACTCTGGGGCGATCATCTCTGTGGTCCCATCGCCTGGTGAAGGAGTTCATGAAAGGACTGTTCCGATCATTCCCGCCTGTGAAGGCTCCGGCATTGGCGTAGGAGCTCAACGTGGTGCTGAGCAGACTCATGGGACCGCCATTCGAGCCGCTGCATTCGGCACTGTTCAAATTCCTATCGTGGAAGACAGCATTTCTTGTGGCTATCACCTCCGCCTGACGAGTGGGAGAGATCCAGGCCCTCCCCTGTAAACCTCCATACCTGACATTCCACGAGACGAAGGTAGTGCTGAGGACGCACCCCTCCTTCATGCCCAAGGTGCCGTCTGACTTCCATCTTAACGAGCCCTTGGTGTTGCCTGTTTTCTTCCCGTCGCCTTCGTCACCGACCGAGAGGACTTTGCACTCGCTGGATGTGGCTAGAGCGCTGAAGTTCTACGTGGACCCCACGAAGACCCTTCGGAAGACATCACAGCTATTTGTGAACTTTGGACCTGTGAACCCCAAGGGAAGGCCCTCTCGAAGGCTTCCATTTCCAGATTGCATTCCGGCTGCAACATGCACTGTCACCGGTTGGCAAACCAACAGTTGCCCGGCCGTCCGAGAGCCCATTCAACCAGAGCGATCGCTGCTACCACTGTGTTCCCGTCTGGTGTGCCCTTGCTGGACATCTGCAGGGCTGCTACGTGGAGGTCGACGCACACCTTCACGAGATTCTACTGCGTCGACCGGGATTCCAGGGAGGAGTCCAGAGTTGGCCAGATAGTGCTGTGCAACCTGTTCGCCTTAAGGTGGGCCTGGTGAGGAGGTAAGAGTTGCTTAATGTTGAGCCTTGCCACCTCCCATGGTTGTGCATGTGTGTACTGCTATGTATTCATGAGCATGTGAATCCATGCCAAACCCCATGCTGGAGAAGGAACAAGCTACTTACCTGTAAATGTTGTGCTCCAGCATGGGTCTTCACATGCAAACCCTCC